>NC_044391.1:45141625-45450875 GCF_006542625.1 Nomascus leucogenys | reverse complement strand
AAAATGATAGTACCTGCCTCATAGGATTTAAGGATTAAATTAGATACTGTTTTTTAGGTGTTTGAAACTGCCTCTTCTGTAGTAGTTCCTCAATTAATAGTGGCTATAACAGTATTATCATATCCTGTTGTAATGGGCATGCACAGTTAGGATTAAGAACCTTTGGTCAGCCAGGCGTGGTGGCTCACACCTGTAATCCTAGCACTTTGGGAGGCCGAGACGGGTGGATCACCTGAGGTCAGGAGTTCGAGACCAGCCTGGCCAACATGGTGAAACCCTGTCTCTACTAAAAATTTAAAAAATTAGCTGGGCATGGTGGTGGATGCCTGTAATCCCAGCTACTCTGGAGGCTGAGGCAGGAGAATCGCTGGAACCCGGGGGAGGCAGAGGTTTCAGTGAGCCTAGATCACGCTACTGCATTCCAGCCTGGGCAACAGAGTGAGCAGAGTGAGACTCTTGTCTCAAAAAAAAAAAAAAAAAAAGAAGAAGAAGAACCCTTGGTCTATAAACAGTGGTTCAGATGGAAGCAGAAATTAGAGGAGAGGAAGAGGGAAGCACTTTTCTCCCCAGCAGTCCATGGTTTGAGGAAATAGGCTTAATTTCACCATTGAAAAATGTTACTTTTCACTCGATGTTCAAAATCTCCTAGAAAAGCAGGGGCAAAAGAGTTTTTTTTTTCCCCCCTCATGCTTCGGCATGCAAAAGACTTTAAAGGGAGAAAATGTCCCTTCCCCACTTCTTTATATGCATGCTGGGGAAAAAAAGACTGGAAGGAAATGAACCAATGTCTTAACAGTGGTTGCCCTTTGGTGGGGAGAGAATGAGTAACTCTATAATCTTCTTTATACATTTATGTTCCAAGTTTTATATATATATATCATATATAGATCTACATATATATACTACATATATATAACATATATCTACACATATATAACATATATCTACATATATATACTACATATATATAACATATATATATCTACATATATATACTACTTTCATAAACAGGAAAAATGTGAAAAAGTTAAGGAATCATGTGAGCTTGGCTTCTGGGGAGGTTGGGTGGAGTTATTTAGGAATAAAGCTCTCTGCTTAATGTTTGAGTGTCCAGAGAAGTTTGCACCCCACCCTTCCTTAAGGTGTACTTGAGGCCTATAAAATTTCTACTTAGAAAGTTCTTGATATCAAAGATGATCCTTCAAACTCCATTCCTCCACCTGCCCAACCTTGTTCTAGATATTTATGTTCTCTCCCATCTTTCTCTTGAGATGAAAGAACTCTAATTCTTTTGTGGTTCTACTGATCTTGAGAAAGAACCACATTTTTTAAAACTTAAAAAAAATGTTCTGAGACAGGGTCTTGCCCTGTTGCCCAGGCCGGAGTGCAGTGGGACAATCATAGCTCAGTTCAGCCTCAGCCTCTTAGCTCAGGTGATCCTCCTGCCTCAGCCTCCCAAATGGCTATGACCACAGGCATGTGCCACCATGCCTGGCTAATGGTTTTTGTTATTCGTAGAGACTGGGTCTTGTTATGTTTTGCCCAGGCTGGTCTCAAACTCCTGGGCTCAAAGCAATCCTGCCGCCTCGGCCTCCCCAAGTGCTGGGATCACAGGCATGAGCCACCGTGCCTGGCCCTGCAGTTTTTTAGTACTTTTTTTATTATGATAAAATATGATAAAATGTACATAACACAAAATTAACCATTTAAAAGTTTTATTGTGGCACAATATACATAACAAATTTTTTTATATTTTATAATTAGCTTTAGCTTGATTGTGGTGATTTTGTCACAATGTATATGTATATACAAGTTGCCCACCTTAAGTATAAACAGTTTTTATTTGTCAGTTATACCTTTAAGGAAACTGTAAAAAAGAAAATATGCACAACTCATTTAGTAACCTAGAAGTCAAGTGTTTACTTTTCTGGTATTTTATTATGCCCAGTTACATTACTGATAAATATAGTTATCAAAAAATGTACCTTACGTGTGCAGTTCAGTGGCATTCAGTACATTCACATGGTTGTACATCCATCATCATCCATCCACATTACATTTTTCATCTTGTAAACTGAAACTCTGTCTCTGAAAAACAATATTCTCCATCCCCGAGCCCCCAGTCCCTGGAAGCCACCTTTCTATTTTCTGTCTCTATGAGATTGACGAACGTAAGTGCCTCCTATGAGTGGAATCATCTGGTATTTGTCCTTTTGTGACTGGCGTATTTTATTTAGTATCATGTCTTTAAGGTTCATTCATGTTGTATATATCAGAATTTCCTTTCTTTATAAGGCTAAATAATATTCCAATTCGTATTTAAGGCTAAATAATAATGATATGTATATATCATATTTTGTGGCCAGGTGCGGTGGCCCATACCTGTAATCCCAGCACTTGGGGAATCTGAGGCGGGCGGATCACGAGGTCAACAGAGCGAGACCATCCTGGCCAACATGGTGAAACCCTATCGGTACTAAAAATACAAAAATTAGCTGGGAGTGGTGGCGTGTGCCTGTAATCCCACCTACTCGGGAGGCTGAGGCAGGAGAATCACTTGAACCTGGGAGGCGGAGATTGCAGTGAGCCGAGATCACGCCACTGCACTCCAGCCTGGTGACAGAGCGAGACTCCATCTCAAAAAAAAAAAAAAAAAAATATATATATATATATATATATATATATATATATATATCTGTCTATCTCACATTTTGCTTATCTGTTTATGTTGATGGACACTTAACGATGCTTCCACCTCTTGGCTATAGTGAATAATGCTGCTGTTAACATTGGTGTACTGGCAGGGCACAGTGGCTCAGCCACTTTGGGAAGCCAAGACAGGTGGATCAGTTGAAGCCAAGAGTTCGAGACCAGCCTGGCCAATGTGGTGAAACCCAGTCTCTACTAAAAATACAAAAAAATTAGCCAGGCATAGTGGCATGCCCCTGTAGTCTCAGCTACTTGGGAAGCTGAGGCATGAGAATTGCTTGAACCCAGGAGGTAGAGGTTGCAGTGAGCCGAGTTCACACACTCCAGCCTGGGCAACACAGTGAGACTCCATCTCAAAAGATAAAATAAAAATAAGACTGAAAACAGGAGAGTTTATTCAATAAACATCGACTGAAGACCCTACTTTGGGCCAGGCACCAATGAGCAAGGCAGGCACAGCTCCTCCCTGGTGGAGCCCACAGCCAGGGAGAAAACACAAGAACCGCAGAGCCATATGGATAAGTACTGTGTTCTGCGTGCTCTGAAGAAGAATGGGATTTTTCAAGCTGTAGTACAGGGAGATTCACAGAGGCTCCCCAAGGAAGTATAGTTGAAGTGTCATTTTCTGGGTGCAAATGGAAAACGTGAATTTGGTGTACATCGCTAGATAAGCCCCACTTCTGAATGATTCCAGCTGTGGGCAGGGATCCCCAGATGGGCGTTGCTATGGAAGCAGCTTGCACCTCTCACTTCCTGACTTGAGTTTATTTCCGAGTTTCCCGTGCCACCACCAGTTCCCAGCTGTAAATACAGACGTGGCAGGGTCCCTTTTTCCTGCTGCCTCGTAGCTGCCCAGAGAACGGATGTGGCCGGAATCCAGCCCGGGAGCCTCCTCCCGACAGAGCTCGTTGTGGAACCTGCCATGTAGCGGTTTCTCTTCCATCCCGGCTGTTTCCTTTGTCCTCTCTCGGGACTGTGCCAGCGTGCCCCAGCCTGTGTTTTGAAACTTTAGACCCCAGCTTGTATTTGATAGAGAAATGAGCTCATGAGGGCTTCCTCCACCACCCAGCAACCGGGGAAGTTGAGTCAAATCTCTTTCATTTCAAATCCATCCCCCACCCCCACCCCCACCCTCAGGCCAGATTTGCCACCCTTCTGACAGAAACTGGGTTAGCTGTTCTCTGGGACTGTTTGCGAGGAAGGGACTTGTTGACCTGAACAAAGGAACTACAAACAAGACGGGGGAGGGGTGTGGCTGATTGCTCACTGGGATTGGGACTTTTCAGCTACCCTTCAGTGCTTTCCAATAGTAATTGCTAATGTGTTGAGAATTTACAGTGTGCTAGACAGTCTTTAAATCACTTTTAATCCATTTAACAGCTCAATCAAGTGCATATAATTACCCCCATTCTAGAGCTGGGGAGGTGGTGGGCAAGTTCGGCAAGTTGAGTCATTGGCCAAATTCCTGTACTGCAGCAATTTAGGCAAAAAGTGGGCAGTTAACCAGAGGCTCCTGGGGCGGCCCAGAGACCTGAAGAAAGCCTCAGCACCAGTCAGTTACTTGGTTGCAAGTAACAAAAACACCAACTCAAACAGACATAAATTTTAGGGGAAAGGATTGGCTCATTCAACTGGAAAGCCCAGAGGTGGGGCAGATGTCTGGGCTGGCTGGTCCCAGAGCCTAGGGCTATTGCCAGTGACCCATTTTCTTTCCGTCTCTTTATTGTTCCCTCTGATGTCAGTGTCATCCTCAAACCTGGCTCCCCTGAAAGTTGCACACTAGCTGCCAGCACCCTCTCAGGCTTGTGTCCTTATCCCTGTCCTGAGAGAAAAAGAAGGTATCTGTCCCCCAACTATCATGCAAAACCTCAGAGCTCCTCTCTGATTGGACTAGCACTGGTCATGTGATCTTCCCCGAACCAATCACTAATAAGAGGGGTGAGCTCACACTAGCAGGCTGGTTGCAAAACTTCCCATAGGGGAAGGGCGGGGCTGGGTGCTGGGATTGGAACCAGGACACACATGCCACTGTATCTGCATTCTCTTCCTCACTTGTTCATCCCCCACCTCTAGATCTGCGTTATGCATTCTCTTATATTCAGTCTCTCTTTCTGCTTTGTCTTCTACTGGACAGGAAGCCTGGCCATCACAGACTGCTGAGCAATACACCTTGCAGTACAGGCCCCCAAAGAGAGTCACCACATGTTCTCTCAGCCCGAGTCCAAAACAACCCGAGGAGGGGAGGATGTCTCCCTCCGGACTAACTGGGGCTGAGGAAGGGGTTCTTGTGACAGGCTCAGCTGAGTCAGGTGTCCCCCACCCACCCCCGGCCAATCAGCTACAGGCAGGGATGAGGTCATTGCTCCCTCTGTCCCCTGCCACGTGCCTACTATAACATCTTCATAGGACCTCTAAGCTGGAATCATTTAAGCAGGATGCCAAAGGACAGCAATTGGGCCACACTTCTTGACTGTAGTGACACTAAAACCTCATTGCAGCTCTCTACAGGAAGGCCAGCTCTTCAGTGTGGCCCCCCAAACCCTGCGTGCTCTGGCCTCTGCCTGCGGCCCACCCCCACCCCCGCCTCATCCTGCAAATCCCTGTGCACCGCGCTCCAGCTGCCGGGTCTGCCTTCCTTGAATGCACCATGTCTGCACCTTGCTCCTGGGCTGCTTTCTTGGCTCTCCCACCATGCTGTCCACTACCCCTGCCCTTCTGGCCTGGCTGATGCCGACTCCTCCTTCAGATGTCTCCTTCAACACACTCCCAGGGGGCTGCTCCGAAACCCACCCCATCTTTCTTCCCTGAGCTACTCATCTGACCTGATCAGGGCTTCCCCCTCCCCTTAATGTCAGCTCCATAAAGGCAGGAACCAAGTCTGTTTTGTTAAAGGTATGACGCTTTCCACCAAATATGCTCCTTACTAAACTTTGCTAAGGGAATGAATGAAGTGATAATAGGTGACATAAGGAAAAAGGGAAAACGGAGCACAGTCACTCAGCTAGGAATCCTGGCACTGTGGGAGGCTGAGGTGGGCAGACTGCTGCAGGCCAGGAGTTCGAGACCAGCCTGGACAACATGCTGAAACCCCATCTCTACAAACAATACAAAAATTAGCTGGGCATTGTAGTGTACACCTGTGGTCCCAGCTACTTGGGAGGCTGAGCGGGTAAGATTGCTTAAGCCCGGGAGGTTGAGCTGTGATCCTGCCACTGCACTCCAAGCCTGGGCGACAGGGTGAGATGCTGTCTCAAAGAAAAATAAAAGCACCCAGATAAACAGGCGGTGAATGGTGGAGGAAAAAAACTGGGTGCCAGGACATCATGTAACTAGTTGGGGAGGTGATGCTTGGGCTGAGAGCATCAGTCAAAGTTTGCCGGTCTAGGGGAGTGGTGGTAGCAGGGGTGAGTCCAGGGTAGGGGTTGGGGACTGTATATAAAAAGAGCGTGAGGTGGGGTAGAGCCAGTCTGGAAGAACTGAAAGGCCCGAACATAGAAGCAGCATGAGTGAGGTGGGGATGGAGCAGTAGAAGGTGCAAGAAGCAGACAGGGCCAGTCATGCTTGACCTTGCAGGCTTTGCAGGGTGTGGGGCATCACACCTTTTACCTTCTAGGGAACGGGGCACATTAAGAGAGGGGAGAGGGCAAGAAAGGTAGGAGGGCTTTGAATATTGGCATGAGAATACTCTCCAGGGAGATGGCCGTCCCCCACACTGACATGGGCAGCATCTGTAGAAACAGGAAATGCATCTCAGACACATGGAAAGATACCTGACTCTGGGCGTAATAAGAGAAATGCCAATTAAAATCATGCTGAGATACTACTTCGCACCTTTCAGAAGGGCAAGAGCACAAGGCGTGCGCAAACGCTGTGGGCAGTGGTACGGGGGCAGCCAGGCTTCTCCGGAGCTAGTGGGAGGGAAAGCAGAACTGTCGCTTTGGAGGGGACTCTGGCCATTCCTGTGAGTATGACCCGGCACACACCCACCCTTCACCCCGGCAGCTCCACTTCTAGGAAGCTTCACCTACACATGTTCCCAAGTGTGAGGAGTGATCTTTGTCCAAGGTTATTCATTACAGCAGTGTTTGTCAGAGCAGAAAAGGGGAAATGGCTTGTGTGTGCCTTAATAAGGCAATAGAGGAATCAGTCGGGTTTGTCTGTGCAGTGGAATACCGTGCGGCCAGGAAGGTAGAGTAAGGCCCTGATAGGAGGGGCCTTCCATGTCTGTGGTGTGCTGCTAAGCAGGAAAATGAAAAGAACGTGGTGGCTCTCGCCTATAATTCCAGCACTTTGGGAGACCAAGGCAGACGGATCATTTGAGGTCAGGAGTTCAAGACCAGCCTGGCCAATGTGGTGAAACCCTGTCTCTACTAAAAATACAAAAGTTAGCTGGGCATGGTGGCTGACGCCTGTAATCTCAGCACTTTGGGAGACCAAGGCAGGCAGATCATTTGAGGTCAGGAGTTCGAGACCAGCCTGGCCAACATGGTAAAACCCTGTCTCTACTAAAAATACAAAAATTAGCCAGGCATGGTGGCGTGCACCTGTAATCCCAGCTACTCTGGAGGCTGAGGCAGGAGAATCGCTTGAACCGGGGAGGCGGAGGTTGCAGTGAGCCGAGATCACGCCATTGCACTCCAGTGCAGTGCGAAAGTGAATCTCTGTCTCAAAAAAAAAAAAAAAAAAAAAAAAAGAAAAGAAAAAAACAAAATCTTGTATTTGTAATTGCCCGGGGGAGGGAGGATTTTGGAAAATGTGAGGAGAATATAAGTTTTGTGAAGATTCCAATGCCAGTCAGCCCTGGAGCACTCTTTATTATTTATTATTATTATTATTAATTCTTCTTCTACCTTTTTTTGCTTAACTTAAGCATACCCTGAGAGAGCACTCTTAACTGTCAAATTAGATCACCTTCATTTTCCATACCAGGCACTGTGTTCTTGGCTACATGTGTGTAAGTATCTTGGTGTGTGTGTGCATGTGTGTGCATGTATGATTTAGTTACTTTATTGAGATCTCTAAGACACCACCTCTGAGCGGCCTTCCTCAGCACCCTGTCTAAAATGGCCCTCCCTGTCGCTGTCGCCTGCTTTATTTCTCTTCATGGCGTTTATCACGGTCTGATGTTCTATATTTGCTTTCTGCACCATCCTCCTTGGAATGTGAGCTCCGCGAAGGCAGGGATCTTTGTCTGTTTTGTTCCTTTCTGTATCCCCAGTGTCTAGAGCAGTGCCTGGCCCATAGCAGTTGCTTCATGAGTGCATGCTGAATGAATGTGAGTGCGTCTGAAGACTGAATGTTATCCTCCTGTTACAGATGTGGACCTCAGGCCCCCAGAGGCCTTGCCCCCTTTTCATGGACTCTAAGAAATGAAGAACAAACTGCAAAGCCCACTGGTGTTCTGACTGGGGAAGAGTTGAGAAATCACCCTAGGCTGCTTTTTTTTTTTTTTTTTTTCCAGATGGAGTCTTGCTCTGTCACCCAGGCTGGAGTGCGGTGGCGCAATCTCGGCTCACTGCAACCTCTGCCTCCCGGGTTCAAGCAATTCTCCTGTCTCAGCCCCCTGAGTAGCTGGGATTACAGGCGCCCACCACCATGCCTGGCTAGTTTTTGTATTTTTAGTAGAGATGGGGTTTCACCATGTTAGTCAGGCTGGTCTCCAACTCCGGACCTCAGGTGATCCAGCCACCTCGGCCTCCCAAAGTACTGGGATTGCAGATGTGAGCCACCGCTCCTGGCTAGGCTGCCTTTTAAGCTGTTAAAATTCTCCCTTTACCCCCATTTCTTTTTCCTTCTCTTTTTCCCCCTTAGAGACAGAAGTACAGTGAAGGGATCATAGCTCGCTGCAGCCTTGAACTCCTGGGCCCAAGAAATCCTCTTGCCTCAGCCTCTTGAGTAGCTGTGACTACAGGTGCATGCCACCAGGCCTAGCTAATTTTTAAAATTTTTTTGGTAGAGACAGGGTCTCCCTATGTTGCCCAGGCTGATCTTGAACTCTTGGCCTCAAGCAATCTCCCCAGCTCAGCCTCCCAAAGTGCTGAGATTACAAGCATGAGCCACCACGCCTGGCCACATTCCTTTTTCAAAGTCACCTTGAGAGCTAGGAATACTAGCTGGGTCTCTTCTGCTGGGTCCTGCCTGTGAAGCACTGAGGAGCTTGCCTGTACCACAAAATTTCTCCAGCTGTCTGGGGTCCATCTCTCCTTCTAGCTTGAGTGACCCTCGTTCTGGACTGTTTTTTTGTTTTGTTTTGTTTTTGTTTGTTTGTTTTTGAGACAGAGTCTCGCTCTGTCACCCAGGCTGGAGTACAGTGGCGTGATCTCGGCTCACTGCAACCTCCGCCTCCCGGGTTCAAGTGATTCTCCTGCCTCAGTCTCCTGAGTAGCTGGGATTACAGGTGCCTGCCACCACACCCGGCTAATTTTTGTATTTTTAGTAGAGACGGGGTTTCACCATGTTGGTCAGGCTAGTCTCGAACTCCTGACCTTGTGATCTACCCGCCTTGGCCTCCCAAAGTGCTGGGATTACAGGCATGAGCCACCGCACCCAGCCCTGTTCTGGGCTGTTATTCCATGGAGAATAGGTAGAGAGAGAAGGAAACTTCCAACGTGAAGGCACTCTCCTCTGGAGGGACCCCTCTCTTAGGCTGTGTGCTTAATCTTATCAGGGTCCAGTTTGCCCAAGAGACCTCCTCAGACATGAGGAGTCGAGAATATCGTTTATTTCTTCAGTATTTCCGTTGTAATAATAGCTTTGCCAGTGTGCCTTTGAGGGTCCTTCTGTGCCAGTCACTTTGCCAACCGTTCAATTGCTGTTACCTCATTTAACCCTCTCAACAGCCCTATTGAGGGTGGATATTACTCCTCCCACCATGTTACTGATGAGGAAGCTTGGGATTCAGAATGAGCTGGTAACCAGCCACACGTCCACAGGATACTAAACCGCAGACCCGCGATTTGATTCTGGCTCTAGCTGACCACCAAGATGGTGCTCCCTGGCCTCGTTGCCACACTGCTTCCCCATCTGCTTTGGGGATTTTCCCAGTGACCAGGAGGACAGGGTCTGGTTTTCTATGGCGGCGTGATATGGATGGTTAATCATGTCGCAAAGCCCTGCTGTCCAGCGTGAGGCTTTGGTGGGTTGGAGGAAGGCGGGTGGAGAGCCTTCTGCTCGTTTATTTCTCATAGTTGTTTGCCACACAAGAGATCAAACTTCTGTTTCCTGTTGAGATTGGTTTCCATCTCTCTCCATTCATCTCTGACACTCCCTGTCTCTCTTAATTATGTCTTATACTAACGTCTGTAAGCCTGCTCAGCCCTCTCCCTCCAGACCCCCTCCCAGCAGCAACTGCTGTTAGTAGAGCTATTAAGAACACAGGCCTGTAATCTCAGCACTTGAGGAAGCCGAGGCAGGAGGATTGCTTGAGCCCAGGAGTTTGAGACCAGCCTGGGCAATATAATGAGACTCTGTCTCTACTGAACATAAAAATTTTTTAAATGAGCTGGGCATGTTGGCTCACGCTTATAACCCCAGCACTTTAGGAGGCTGAAGTGGGAGGATCACTGTAGCCCAGGAGTTTGAGGCTACAGTAAGCTAAAATCAAGTCACTGCACTCCAACCAAGGTGACAGAGAACCTGTCTTTAAAAAAAAAAAAAAAAAAAAAAAAAAAAAAAAGAGTCTGGGCATGGTGGCTCGCGCATGTAATCCCAGCACTTTGGGAGGCTGAGGCAGGTGGATCACCTGAGGTCAGGAGTTCAAGACCAGCCTGGCCAACATGGCGAAACCCTGTCTCTACTAAAAATAACAAAATTGGCTGGGCGTGGTGGCAGGCACCTGTAATCCCAGCAACTCGGGAGGCTGAGGCAGGAGAATCGCTTGAACCCAGGAGGCAGAGGTTGCAGTGAGCCAAGATTGCACCATTGCACTCCAGCCTGGGCAACAAGAGCGAAACTCTGTCTAAAAAACAAAACAAAACAAAACAAAACAAAAAAGAACGTACACACTCTGGAGTCAGGCTGCCTGGATGGATCCCCGGCTCTACAGTTACCCACTGTGTGACCTTGGGTAAGTGACTCTGAGCCTCATGTTCTCCCCTGTAATATAGGGGTAATAATAACAGAGCCTTCTTCCAAGGATGGTTGTGAATATTCATCAAGATTGTGCTGAACCCAGGGTACAACTTGTGGTAGTGACCAACAAACAGGGTCTCTTTCTATGCACATAGAAACGTCTCTCCTTACACAGTTTGTTTCTTTATTCACTGAGAAGACATGGATGTGTGCAGGTATATCTTATTTTTTCTTAGAGCTGCTAGAACATTTATTTAGCAGATACTCTCTTGTGAGTGGCAGCACTCTTCCACAGTCTAGGTATCCATTGTGAACAAGGTGAGAGCCCTGTACCCATAGAGTTCATATATTCATCAGCAAGACATAATAAAGCAATCAGTGGGCTGGGCCTAGTGGCTCACACCTGTAATGCCAACACTTTGGGAGGCTGAGGTGGGAGGATCACTTGAGCCCAGGAATTCAAGACCAGCCTGGGCAACATGGTGAAACCCCCTCTCTACAAAAAATAACAAAAATTAACCAGGCATGGTGATGTGCGCCTGTAGTCCCAGCTACCTGGGAAGCTAAGGTGGGAGAATCACTTGAGCCCAGGAGGTCCAGGCTGCAGTGAGCCATGATTGCACCAGTTCACTCCAGCCTGAACAGTGGAGTGAGACCCTGTCTTGAAAAATGAAAAACAGCGGTCATGCTTACTGCTCTGTAAGGAATAAAAATAGATTGAAGTAGGGGCCCCCTGATCTGGGTGGTCAGGGAAGGCCTCCCTGAGGAAGCCTGCCTTGAGAATAGCTAGAGCCACACGTGCAAAGGCCCCAGGGCAGGAGTAAAATTGGAAGGTCAAGGCAGCCAGTGTGGCGGGAACATCTGGGTGATGGGGGAAGATGATGAGGCCCAAGATATGCTGAAGAACTTTAAGCTGGAAAGCAGCTGGAGGTGATCCCTGTTTGATGTAATCCCTCTGGCTGTGGGTGGAGAATAGAATGTAGGAAGGCAAACGTGGCCTGGGGAGGCCAGAGAGGGATCTCATGAAGTTGTTAGGATGAAAGATGATGGTGGTGGCTTGGCCTGGGAGGGAGAAAGAAAGGAAATGAATTCAGGATGTATTTTGGAGGTAGTGGCAGCAGGGTTTGCTGATGGACTTGCTGTGGAGGATGAGGGAAGGAGGGACAGGAAGGATTCTCCCATGTGTCTGTATTGTTGCTGGATCCCTGCTGACAGACACACAGGTTGTCTCCCGTGTCTCCCAACATGCATGAATGCACATCCTTGCTGGGCTGTGTCTTTTTTTTTTTTTTTTTTTTTTGAGACAGGGTCTTGCTCTGTCACCCAGGCTGGAGTGCAGTGATGTGATCTCGGCTCGCTGCAGCCTCGACCTTCCTGGCTCCTGGCTCAAGCAACCTCAGCCTCCCGGATAGCTGGGACCACAGGTGCACGCCCCCATGTCCAGCTGATTTTTTAAATTTTTTGTAGAGATGGGGGTCTCATTATGATGCCCAGGCTGATTTCGAACTCCTGACCTCAAGTGTTCCTCCCACCTCAGTGTCCCAAAGCCCTGGGATTACAGGTGTGAGCTACCATGAGTCTTAAGGAATGAAGGGCAAGGGCATTTCAGGTGGAAGGGAAGCATCTGATTAAAGGCTGGGGCCCTGCTCTGGTGCTGTACAGGGAGCCTTCCCTGCTCCCAGCCCAGCTCAGGCCAGAGTGTGGGGTGAGGGGCAGAGTTGTCCCTGGGCTGTGGAACAGCAGCATCCAACCTCAATCGACTACCTGAAGCATGTGGAGTTGCTGCCCATTTTGAGATTCTTTCATGTCCTCCATCCCCCGTCTTCTCCAGAGCTGCTTTTTCATCTGGCCAAGTCCATTCACCACCACCCCCCACCCCCCACCCCCCGCTGGTCGTCTCTCCTCCCCAGGTGAGTCCAGAGTTTCAGCTAATGTTGCAGCGGCAGATGCATCACAGTGGATATCCTGCCATTCTCGGGCCCTTGCTGTCTGCATTTAGGTCAGCTTTGTTTTCCTGGGGATTGAAAGCAGTGCCTAGCGTGGCCTTTGGTTCTGGGCCAGCCTCACAAGGAGGCTGGACCTGCAGGAAGTAAACGAGAGGCCTCTTGTTTGTATGAACTTGATTCTTCCACCTTCTTTGTCCCCTGTTCCCTTCTGTGTCTTGTTTCTGGCCTTGTTCTTGAGAGTGCAGGTCCCACAGGCAGTGGCCAGTGCTGCAGGCCTCCTTTGCCCTTTCTGAGGGACTTTGGGCATCTGGGGGACTCTAGTCCACTCAGCCAGTGAGGGCAGCTCGGTCAGTGTGAGTTTAAAACAGCATGACCTCCGAGCTCCCGTTGCCTCCTGCTCCGACCCTGGCCTGGGTTTCTCTCTGGTGCTGCTGGCAGGTGCTGGGCCAGCCCACTCGTCCAAATTAGCATCTCTGGGAGTTTGCCTTCTGCCTACCCAAGGGCTGTAGAATAGGTGTCACAGATTACAAGAAGGTAAAAGTTGACACATTTCAGCTTGTACCAGGTCCAAAAAAAAAAAAGAACGACCCGAAGGAGAAAGATATAGAGCATTAATGAGCCCAACTCAGTACCCTCCCAAGTTGCTGGAGGACATGTGATTCGCTGCAGCCTTTTTAGAGCATGGGCTGAAAAAAAAATGTTTTATGAGCCAGTACATGCATGTGATAAAACATTCAAATGGTACAAAAAAGGTATACAATAGTCTTCTTCCCCTACTTACAATCTCCCAGTCCCCTCCTGTGAGGACACCCATGTCACATATGTTCTTCCAGAGATGAGATGCTCAATACAAAAACAAGCATGTATTATACATGCAGTTCTGCACCTTCACCTGGAAACCATTCCGAAATGTAACCATGTAATTTTTCATAAACAGCCTTTGGCCCAGCACTGCAACTCCTGAGAATCTACCATGCAGAAGAAAAAAACAAATAGCCTGAGTAGAAAAGGATATTTATTGCAGCGGCAAAACAAAAAACAAACCCTGGAAATAAATGCCCATTTTTCAGGGAATGATTGAATAAAATATGGCACATCTGTACTCTTGGCCTATCAGCCGCTAAAGAGAGTGGGTAGGAGCACTGCTTGCTGGCCTGGAGGCATTTCTGCGATGTATTTAAGGGAAAGCAAGATTCAGAGAAGTAAATTTGATAAGATCCTGTTGATGTAAAATACAGCGACAAAAGTCATTGTCATTTTATTGGGGACAATGGGTATCTACTTCATTCTCTTCCACGTCACATGGCCTGCTCAGCCCGGCATTCTGCCTGGGAGACCTTGCCAGGATCCTTACTTGTGGTCAGAGTAAACTTCACCCACTGGTCATTATTAGAGGCCTATCTGGGAGCATCCTCCACCCAGCCCACAGGTGGAGAGCCCATGGCATTCGTGCTGGTAAATGCTCACCTGGGCTTCTGTCAGGCTAGGAGAGGCCAGCCTGTTCCTGGGTGCCAGGTGCCATGGTGAGAATCACTTCTTGCTGACCATGACAGGCAATCTGACCGATTTCCCAGTCACTTGGTAGGATGAACTAAGCGGAGTTTGGTGAGCTGTGAAGCGTGCAGCACCACCAAATCTGCCACTCGCGAGACCAGCACAGAGGAATTACAGAAATGCTGAAGTCAGGGCATCAGATCTCGGGCTGTGTTCCAGATGAAGGTTCTGGGGGCAAAAAGCACAGGCAACAACTTAACTCGCGTCTACCCCGAGCTCAGCACTCAGAGCCACCCGATGGAATGCTTCTCATGCCACATTCTTTTTTTTTTTTTTTTTTTTTAATAAGAGGGTCTTGCTCTGTTGCCTAGGCTGGAGTGCAGTGGTACAATCATAGCTCACTTCAGCCTCAACCTCCTGGGCTCAAGCGATCCTCCCCCAGCTAGTTTTTTTTCTTTGTTTTTGAGACGGAGTCTCACTCTGTCACCCAGGCTGGAGTGCAGGTGGCGCAATCTCGGCTCACTGCAAGCTCCGCCTCCCGGGTTCACGCCATTCTCCTGCCTCAGCCTCCCGAGTAGCTGAGACTACAGGCGCCCACCACCACACCCGGCTGATTTTTTGTATTTGTAGTAGAGAAGGGGTTTCACTGTATTAGCCAGGATGGTCTCGATCTCCTGACCTCGTGATCCGCCTGCCTCGGCCTCCCAAAGTGCTGGGATTACAGGCGTGAACCACCATGCGTGGTGGCCCAGCTAATTTTTAAAGATTTTTGGTTGAGATATGATCTCACTGTGTTGCCCAGTCTGGTCTCAAAACTCCTGGCCTCAAGCAATCCTTCTGCCTCAGCCTCCCAAAGTGCTGGGATTACAGGTGTGAGCCACCACGCCCAGCTCCATGCCAGGTTTAAATGCAAGTATCAGATCATTTCACTCATTGGAATCACTAAATGACACAGCTTGCATTTCCTGGCTTATATGTATATATGTCATTCATTCTTACCAGAACAGTGGAAGCGCTGCACAAAACCAACTTAAACTGTTTTCATTTCATACCTTGACATGTGCACATTCTACCAATATTCTACCTTTGACTTACTGATGACTAAGGAAGGAATGATAGGAAAAGGAACTGTGGGTTGCCGTATCTTTCTCTTTCCTTCCACATCATCGTTCTGCATACCTAGTTGGCTAATTCAGGGAAGCGTGGCAAGTAAAAAAGAATGTGGCCAGGTACGGTGGCGCATGCCTGTAATTCCAGCACTTTGGGAGGCTGAGGCAGGCAGAGTGCTTGACCCCAGGAGTTTGAGACCAGCCTGGGAAACATGGCAAAACTCTGTCACTACAAAAAATACAAAAACTAGCCGGGGATGGTGGTGTGCACCTGTGGTCCCAGCTACTCAGGTAGCTGTGGTGGGAGGACCACTTGAGCCTGGGAGGTCAAGGTTGCAGTGAGCTGTGATCAGGTCATAACTTTCCAGCCTGGGTGACAGGGCAAGATCCTGTTTAAAAAAAAAAAAAAAAAAAAAAAAGAATGTGAGAGGTCTCCATGGTCTTCATGTTTCTTTCTGCATTTCATGCTTCATCGCCTTCTTTCTGCTGTGTTCGAAGCAACTCCTGGCTCTAACAGAGGGGCCTCTGGGGACTGTCAGTGTCCCCGCTTACTCCCTTGTAGCTGTGATAATATGCTTACTTTATACTTTTTGCTTTCAATCTTGCTGAACTTGCATGCATCGTTGGTCTGCCGGAATCCTGCGCTCACAGGGGATCAGGAATACTGTATGAGGATGCCATGACAAGGAGTGACAGGCACACACTTGGCTCGGATCTCTTCTGCTCACATGCATGCTCCATTGGCCCTGGACTTCACTTACAAAATACAAGTTCAAAGATAAAATGATTTAGAATTTCAAGATGGCAACAGAGCATTAGACCAAGGGAAGGGCTCACAGCTGCTGGGGTCACACACCCATAAAGCTAGCCCCATCTGGGTTTGTTGCATGAAGTAACAAATACTCAGTTGGAGATAGGGTTCTGTTACCACTCCAATTTTAACTTACCTGACTTGGAGTAATAGCGTTTCATGCTAGGACTTGAAACACTTTTCACATTGCTTCCTTCTGCTTTTTCTTTAGTTCTGGGCTTAAATTCATTCTGGTTCTCACCACTGAACTTATATATGTACCTGTTTGCCTTCTTCTTTACTCTGGTCCCCTAGTGTGGACGGTACATTTTGTGAGGGCAGGGATTGTGTCTGCTTTTGTTCACTGTACCTAGCATCCTACCCCACACAGTGTCCAGAGTGAGGTAGTGCCCATTGTTGAACGAATGACTCAACATCTCATATATTTCTCACTTTACCTCTCCCTAAGGCAAAGTGATCATAACCCCACTCTTCATCTGGGAAGTTCTAGTGTTCTCCCTGGTGTTGAGGAGAGCAAGGCATCCTAAAGCATGAGGATACTTTAAATGGTGGCAGGTTACTAGAAGGATTTCTTTGGTGTAAAATACTGTCCCATTACTCATCTGCTATGCAAGACTACCGGCTCATTTGAAAAGCCCATTTGGCTGCCAGTAACGACACCAGAAATAACAGTGGTGTAAACTCAGTGGAAGGCAGTTTCTGTCCTGAGTAAGACATCCAGAGATAGGCAGTCCGTGCCTGGTGTGGCAGCTTCACAGTCATCAAGAAAAGCAGAGTCCTTTGATGCAGGGTGCTTCTGCTCACCATCCCTAGCACAGGGCCTTCGTCCTTAAGGTAGCTTCATGGCCCAGTGTGACTGCTGGAGTCAAGCTAGTGAGTCTGGAGTCCAGGTGGGAATAGGGTGAGGGAGAGGCACAAAAGCATAGTCCAGCTTTGCGTTTCTGCTGAGGAATTTTCCTCAAAGTCCCACAGCTTGTATTTACCTTGCATTGGCCATGCTGGCTGCAAGGGAGGCTGGGAAATGTAGTCTTGGCTGAGCATCCTGAGAAGGAAGAGAAGAATGGCTGCTGGGTGGGCACTTAGCCACTGGAGTTGGTTCATTTCCTGCCCACAGTACCCAGGTCCATCACAGCCAGCTTCTGCCCATCAGCCTCGACCTTCAAGCCTTAAGTGACCCGAATCAGAGCACGGACTTTCTCTGTGTGTCTGGTTGACCAGAGGGTGGGGTTTTGAGGCTTATTAAGGAGCATCAGTTCAAGAAACCTACCATATCACCAGCAATAAGAATAATGGTAGCTCTGGCCAGGTGCAGTGGCTCACACCTGTAATCTCAGCATTTTGTGAGGCTGAGGTAGGAGGATTCCCTGAGGTCACGAGTTTGAGACCAGCCTGGGCCACTTAGCAAGACCCTATCTGCACAAAATTTTTTTAAAAAACATTACCCAGGTGTGGTGATGCACACCTGTAGTCCCAGCTACTCTGGAGGCTGAGGTGAGAGGATCATCTCAGCCCAGACTGCAGTGAGCTATGACTGCACCACTGCACTCCACCCTGGGCAACAGAGTGAGACCCTGTCTCTCTCTCTATATATATAAATAAATAGAACCATGGTAGCTCACACTTAATGCATACTTAGCGCATAATAAGTCTTGTTCTAAACAATTTTTGTGGAGTAATTTTTTTACTTAATCCTCACAACACCCCTATTATTATCCCCATTTTAGAGACGAGGAAACTGAGGCACAGACAGGGTAAGTAACCATAGACTTTCTCACTGTTAGTAATTTTTTTCCCTTCATTCTTCCCTTTCAATGTGTTATGAATAAGAGGATTAAAAAATAAAGCCTGACCTATTTTGGTAGATTGACCACTGTTCTGTCTTCCATCTGATTAGCTGGGGTCTGGAGAGTGCTTTGTGGAAAAGCACCCAACAGTCGAAACCACATTGATAGGCTGTTTTCATAGGAGTGCAGGAAGGGGCTTAACTGTTGGCACATCCAGAAAATGGCTGGTGACAGGAAGAAAAAGGATCCACAGCTATGCAGGATTTCCGCAGCCTGTGAGCCTGGGGCCAGCCGACCACAGTGCCTGTGTGCCAGCGGGCTGGGCCTGGCCTTTAAAATGACAGTCACCCCGGCTGCCCTTAGTAGTGTGTTAAGGAGAAAGAAGTTGTTCTCTCTTCAGGTCCCCAAGAATTAATTCGGGCACCAGGTCATCTTTCTAGCTGCCTCTGATCAGCCATGCTCAGTGGAAGTCTTTGAGTCCCACAATTCGTCTCTGAGTTGAGTCTTTTTTTTTTTTTTTTTTTTTTTTTTTTTTTTTTTGAGATGGAGTCTCACTCTGTCGCCCAGGCTGGAGTGCAGTGGCGCTATCTTGGCTCACTGCAACCTCTGCCTCCAAGCAATTCTTCTGTCTCATCCTCCCGAGTAGCTGGAACTACAGGCGTGTGCCACCACACCCAGCTAATTTTTGTATTTTTAGTAGAGACAGGGTTTTGCCATGTTGGCCAGGCTGGTTTCAAACTCTTGACCTCAGGTGATCTGCCCGCCTCAGCCTCTCAAAGTGCTGGGATTACAGGCATGAGCCACTGCGCCCAGCTTTTAGCTGAGTCTTTTTGAGACCCCTTCAGGTCCATGTCGGTGGCTCTCTGCAGACTCTCCAGGGTGGTGGCACAGCACGTGGCCCCCGGTTGCAGCAGGTGTTTCAGTTAGGAATGATTCAGCTGCAGCTAGCAGAATTCACAAGTGGCACTGTCACCTCAACACATAGGCAGTCCTTCGTGTCATATAACAATGTCTAGAGAGAGAGGCTGGCAGGTTCAGTGGCTGACAGGTCAACACCAGCACTTCTCTGACCCTCTTGCCGCCATGGCCTTAAGATGGCTGTTGGACCCAGAGAACTCAGCCCTTCTAGTCTGGGCAGGGTAGTTCTGGGGACAAGGGGACTCTCAAATCCAGCTATCACATCTGCATATCTTCATTCCAAGCTGGAGAAAAGGCAGACTGTGAAAGGGAAAATGACAAATGACTGTGTAGATGAGTCTGATCCTTTTTTAGTTTTTTTTTTTTTTTTTTTTTTTTGGAGACAGAATCTTGCTCTGTCGCCCAGGCTGCAATGCAGTGATGCAATCATGGCTCACTACAGCCTCCATCTCCTGGGCTCAAGTGATCCTCCTGCCTCAGCCTTCCAAGTAGCTGGGACTACAGGTGCATGCCTCCACGCCTGGGTAATTTTTCTATTTTTTTTTTATAGAGATGGAGTCTTGCTGTGTTGCCCAGGCTGGTCTCTAACTCCTGGGCTCAAGCAATCTGCCTACCTCAGCCTCCCAAAGTACCAGGATTATAGGCGTGAGCCACCACACTCCGCATATGAATCCGATCCTTTTTGTGAGGAGAGGGGACATGCTTCTCTAGAATTCCTGAATGAGAAACCTTTGCCTTCCCCAAGGTTCTGAAGATACGCACCTGTGCTGTATTCTAGACATGTTCATATTTTTCCTATTGCATTTAGGTCTTTGACCCATCTGACATTGATGTCTGTATATGTGGAAGGAGACAGAGTTCAAGGCTAAGCTCATACTCTTTGCTGTTGCATTTAATAGGCACCGTTGTTGGTGGTTCTAGAGCCAGACCCACTGGGTTCAAATCCCTCCTGGCTCTGCCGTCTACTTGGTCTGTACTTGTGTTTTCTGGTCTGTTAAAAATGGAGATCATAGTACAACCTACTTCACGGGTTATTAAGAGGTTTAAATGCATTGGTAGTTAAAGAACAGAAAACAGAGCCGGCAATGGTGGCATGCACCAGTAGTCCCAGCTACTCGGGAGGCTGAGGCGGGAGGATTGCTTGAGCTCAGGAGGTCAAGGCTGCAGTGAGCTATGACTGTGCCACTGCACTCCAGCCTGGGTGACAGAGTGCGACCCCATCTTTAAGAAGAAAAACTGTAATCCCAGCACTTTGGGAGGCTGAGGTGGGCGAATCACGAGGTCAGGAGATCGAGACCATCCTGGCTAACACAGTGAAACCCCTGTCTCTACTAAAAATACAAAAAAAAAAAAAAAAAGGTCGGGTGTGGTGGCGGGCACCTCTAGTCTCAGCTACTTGGGAGGCTGAGGCAGGAGAATTGCATGATCCTGGGAGGCAGAGCCTGCAGTGAGCCAAGATCGCACCACTGCACTCCAGCCTGGGTGACAGAGCGAGACTCCATCTCAAGAAAAAAAAAAAGAAAGAAAAAACAAAACACAACTGAAAACAGTGCCTGGCATGTAGTAAAGTCAAAATGAAAACCTTGTGCTTCAACCCAGAAAGAATTTGCACAGCCGCACATGGGTCTGGGGCCTCAGCAGGGAGCCCTGGGCCTGTCAGTAGGTGAAGTGAAGTTTGTTACTGAGGTTACCCTCTCTTCATCTTTACAAGAAGTTGCCAAATTGCTCTCCCAAAATGTTTGTTCCCATTTCCACCCCCACCCGCAGTGACTGAGTGTTCCCCTTACTCCACAACTTCAGCACATTTGGTGTTGTCAGCCTGGCATTTTGGCCAATCTGCTGTGTGTGGAATGGCCACACAGCGTTTTTTTCCCAGAGCAGCTTATCTGTAGAGGTCTGTCTGTGAGCCCACTCTACCACGGAGTTACTTAGGCTGGGCTGGAGGCAGGACCACTGTGGGCCCCCCAGCGCAGTGAAATCCTCATAGCTGTGTGTTCAGAGCACCACACTAGCATGCGTATCTTCTGGAGAGGGTGAGGCAGTGGGGCCGGGGGTCGGGGGGACAGGCAATGAGAAAGAGACCCTCAAAGTCAGTGACCCAACCTTAGTCATGTTTGTAGACCGCATCAATCAGCAAAAGAACCAGCGCTAAATCGTTAGTGTATGCTATTAATAGAATATAGGTCATAAGAGAAAACATGATTAATTGCAAGATGATCTCAGTGGCTGTTGAGGGTCTAGATTTTCCCAAGGCAAAGTCCTTTCCTCACTTATCAGCTTTTCTTTCTTGGGATGTAGGCTAGAGGCAGCTGAATGAACAGATATTTCCCTAAGTCATTATTTCAAAGACAGGAAAGGGATGGGTATAATGGGAATCTTCTCTAAATGAAGGATGATTGAACCACTTTATTAGTAGGTGAGTAATCCCTGATGCTACAGTGATGCTCTGGCGGTCTAGAAAGAAGAGTGAAGCTTACAGCAAAGGCTCCAGTGGGTTTGGTTCTTCCAGACCAGCCACTTACACAGCAGCACAGAAGAGAAAGGCCTGGCTGTCCCCCATCACCACTCGGTCAAGAGAGAGCACCTGTGGCCAGGCCCTCCTAGAGACTGAGTAGACGCTGCCCAGGGTGTTTATTCTGCTCCAAGATAGAAACAGAAGAGAACCTCCTGCCGTCTCAGGACACAGAGTAAAGAGCTGGTAGGCCTGGGCCCAGCAGGCTAATAATCTGCCCACTTGAAAGCAGATGCCGGCAACAGTTGCAATCTCTGGCCCGTTAGATTGCCCAGCCCTTCTTCTCGGGGGGACGAGGTAAAGGGGAGTGAAGAGGTATGAGCAGATGATCCTTTCCATATAAATTGAGATGGAAATACGAGGGTGGGGTAGAAAATCCCGGCCCAGAAGTACAGGTCCAGGAACAAAAAAGGGCAGGTGCTCCAGCCAGCCTTGAGGTCAGGGGATAAGCCACCTGGCCAGCCCAGCAGAAACAGCTGACCTGGAGCCATGGTGATAATGCCTGCTTCATAGGGTTTCATGAGGGCAGAAATCAAGATCATTAACATGTAAGTGTTCTGAAATGTAATATAAAAGACTGGTTTTCAGTATGTTGATTATGGTGTTGTGGAACTTTCATCAGACACTTCCTTGTAGGCCCATTTTATAAAGCAGGAAAAAACGGAGCTGCCAGAGGTGAGATGAGGGTGTGGGGGCCTAGAGCCTCGCTTGCGGCCTTCCTTTACAACCTCTGCAGTCTCCTCGGAGGACTGTACTCAGGGGAGTTCAAGGTGAAACCTCCTGGGGGTCTCGGAGAGCCCAGCACTGCCCCCAGCTGGCCCTGGCCCCCAGACAAGTCATTTACACATTTTGGACCCCAGTTTGCTTTTCCACCAAGTGGACAGACAAGTCAGACTAGATCAAAGCATTCTTCACTTAGGTCCTATGAACAGGGGCTTCAGAAATCTTTGACATCTTTGAGACAGGCAGTATTTTGTGCTTTTTTTCCTGGAGAGACATGACATAGTTTTGTTTTGTAAGCTTCTTAGAAGGGTCGTGTTCGCCCAAACATGAAGGAGTGCTGTATTGATTTCTCAGGTCCCTTCCTGTGCCGTTAGTTTGTTGTAAGCAACAGAACCTCCCCAACTCAAATTGACTTAAACTGCAAAGGGAAGTTAATGGTTCAGGGACCTGAAAAGTCCCAGAGTTGGCCCAACTGGAGTCAGTACTCAGGTATTCTCATCAGGAATGTACCCCTCTTTATTTCCAGACTCTGCCTTTCTCAGGTTTAACTTCATTCTCGGCCCCTTCCTCCTGCTCCACCTCTGCTCACCCTCAGGTGGCAAAGAAGCCCTCAGCAGTCCCCCTGCCTTACTGGTAACCCATCTATTTCCCCCAGAAATTGCAGCAAAATGTCCAGGGCCCACTCTGATTGGCCGTGCTTGGATCACGTGTCTCTTCCAGAGCCAATCCCTATGGCTGAGGGGAGGAGACATTAGGCCAGGACGCCTTTCCCGCTTACATTCTCTCATGGGATTCTGTTCTTGCTGTAAACCTGTAGGAAGTGAAGTGCTCAGCCTGTGTGTCACCTGTGTGACGAATGGGTCATGGCCATGGGTGTGCTGGGATTGTGGAGGCAAACCGAAGGTCATCGTCCCTTCCCAGGTGGTAGAAAGTGGGGCCCTGGGATAAGCAGGCTACTGGCTGGATTCCCGGATCTGTAGCCCTCCTTTGCTGCCGTTTCCGCGGCTCTTTGGCATCTTCCTCTGTCCTGCATGAGGGACTGCAGGGCTACAGGCATCCGCAGCTCCCTGTAGTCGGCAGGAAGTAGGTTCCTGGCTGAGAGAGACTTGGCACTACGGCACATCGCTGCTGATCAGCCTTTATAGAGCCATATGCATCACTTTAGAGAAAGAAAGGAGAAAAATTAGAGTGGCGGGAAAGCAATTTCCGTTGCAATTTAAAAGGCGGCGATTAAAATTTTACAAGAGCTTTATCGCAGGGGTTTTCTGATCATCCCAGGAATTTTTAAAATGGGAAGTCTAGTGATAAAGGAAAATGTTCTGGGTGCGTCTGGTTCCCTCCTGCCCTGCCAAGCATCTTGAAAACCACCATTGTGAGGGCTTCCTAGACCAGCTTAGCAATAGCAACGGCCCAAGAGGCTATTTCTGAGTGTTTTAAAAGCGCGTTTTTCTGTATTTGCTGTTTCTATGTATAGTGACTGTTTCTAATTTTATTTTGTACTTTGCTAAATGGCCTGGTAGGGAGCTATGGGAATCGTCAAGAACAGCAGTTGCCTCTGCCCTTCTGTGTTAGTTGAGAGTCATTTGGTTGTATGAACAAATAGAAATTCAGGTCAGCATGTTGAAGTATAAAAGGAAGTGGATGGACACAGGGCCTGGGAGATTCGGCTTGGAATGGTTTCAGGCAAGGCTGGATCCAGGGCCTGGTGAGGTTGCCAGGACATGTTTCTTTTTACCTCCTGGCTCAGCATTCTTCTGTGCTGATTTTATTCTCAGGTAGGCTCTGAAGCAGCCCCTAGCAGCTCCACAAGTAGCTTCAACCAACTTAGCAGCTCCAGGGGAAATAAACCATCTCTTTCCCCCATAGTCCCAGTATATATCATGGGGCTGGTATTTACTGGCTCTGATCATCCTGGCTTTGGTGGCAGGGTCACCCCAGGCCATCTCTGAAGCTGGGAACAGGGAAGGTGGTGCAGCGGCTTTTTGGCCAGACCTGGATCATATGACCAGTCCCACCTCCACCCACAACCCGTGGGTGGGGTCAGTCCCATAGGACTGAGTGGGAAAGGTGAGGTTCAAGGGGCTGACTGAGGAAGAGAAATAGATGCAGGGTGGGTCAAAGCAGCTGATGCCTGGAACCCCTTCCCATAGTAACTTCATGGAGCTGAATCTGCCCCACACTCCCCAGTTGTTCTTTTCCCTTGGAAGCTGCTCCGCCTTTACCTTCTCTCAGGTCTCATTGAGGGGTTCTTAACCTCAGGTTCATGGACCTTTGAAGGATGGAAGTTTAGTGGGTCACGAGGTTGGCTGGGAAAAACATTACATCTCTATTTTCGCTACCCTCTAACTGAAATTAACATTTTTTTATGCACAGGACAATAAACCACAATTGGATTAGCAATATCTGTGACTTTGTCACTACTAGAAATCATGGATATTCTCATATCACATTACAGTGTTGCAAATATCTCAAAATATCATTTAAACACCTACCTGTTTCTAAATCACTATAGTTATTGGACTCACCACTAGATCTTGTAATATAAAAGCATTAATAGGCCAGACGTGGTGTTTCACACCTGTAATCCCAGCACTTTGGGAGGCCAAGGTGGGTGGATCGCTTGAGGCCAGGAGTTTGAGACCAGCCTAGCCAATGTGGCGAAACCCCATCTCTACTAAAAATATAAAAATTACCTGGGGTGGTGGTGTGTACCTGTAAACCCAGCTACTCGGGAGGCTGAGGCAGAATTGCGTGAGTCTGGGAGGCAGAGGTTGCAGTGAGCCAAGATGGCGCCACTGTACTCCAGCCTGGGCAGTAGATCAAGACTCCATCTCAAAAAAAAAGAAATTATTCTGAGGAGTCTACAACTAATTCACCAGGTTGCCAGTAGGAGTCCCTGGCATGAGAAAGGTTAAGAACCCCCTTGGGCTTCTCCAGGAACCCCAGGGGAATGATCATTGAAGTTGTCCTGATTCCTGGACCCTGGGGTATTGGCTAGCTGCCTGCTAGGCTTCCTTCCTGGGAGATTCCTGGAGGAGCTGACCGGCCTTTGAGGTTGGCGGGGATATTTGGGTAGCATTTGGACATTATGATATTGGGGAAGTGGAGCAGGGAGATGTTGCCAGCCCACAGCTGGCTCTGCCTTCATTGACCATTGTGACAGAGTGTGGTCTAGCCAGGTAGTCAGAAACAGACTCTGGGACCAGGTTGCTGGGTTCATATCCTGGCTGTATATAGTATACTTTTTTTTTATTTTTTAAAGAGACAGCATCTTGCTATGTTGCCCAGGCTGGTCTTGAACTTCTGAGCTCAAATGATCCTCCCATCTTAGCCTCCTGAGTAGCTGGGACTATAGGTAGGTACCACTGTGCCTGGCTTAGTATACTTTTGACTGACTGGGCAACCTCAGCTAGTGGGTCTCTTATGAATTCTGTGCCTCAGTTTCCTCATCTGTAACATGGAAGTAATAATAGTATCTTCTTCTTGGGTGATGGGGAGAGTGAAATGAGTCAGCGCATGTCTGCTAGGACAGAGCTGGCACATTGGGAGGGACTGTTATTAGTGAATGGCCATTGCATATAGGACAGCTCTAGGCCCTCTCAGATCTCATCTCCTGACTTAGTGCCCAGCCTCTGCCGGTGCCCAGAATGTGATGCTGAACAACACAGACAGTGCCTTCTCCGCCTGGAGACATTCATTCATCCGTGGAATATTCACTTAAATATAAACAAGCATACTAAATATTCAAAGGCATAAATTCATAATATAAAGTTCCAAACCAGGACAAGTGTGATTTCTCTGTCATTCCTCTGCTCACAGTTGTCTGAGGAAATGTCCTTAGAATAGCCCTCCATCTGTCCCCCCTGCCACCGCTTGCCCCTCACTCACCCCGTGCCAGCTCCACGGGCCTCCTGGCTGCTCCTGAGATGCTCCACATCTGTTCCTGCCTCTGGAAGGCTCTTTCCCAGGTAGTCACACAATCTGTGGTCTCATGTATTCACATCTCTGTCCCCTCATCTGGGAGGCCTTCCCCGAGCTCTGCGTGTAAGGTCGCAGTCCCATCACAACGGCGTTGCCCTGCTAGGTTTCATCAAGGTTCCACTCTGTGACTTTGTGTTGTGTATTTGTTTACTGTCCTCCTTCCCTACTAGAATGTCTGCTCCCTGAGGACAGCCACTTTGTCTTGGAGAACCCTGGTTGTATTCCCGGTGCCTGGCACATAGCAGGAGTTCAGTAAATACTTTTTTTTTTTTGAGACAGAGTCTTGCTCCATCACCCAGGCTGGGGTGCAGTGGCACAATCTCGGCTCACTGCAACCTCTGCCTCCCGGGTTCAAGTGATTCTTCTACCTTAGCCTCCCAAGTACCTGGGATGACAGGCGCCCACCACCACGCCCAGCTAATTTTTTGTATTTTTAGTAGAGATGGGGTTTTGCCATGTTGGCCAGGCTGGTCTTGAACTCCTGGCCTCAAGTGATCCGCCCGCCTCGGCCTCCCAAAGTGCTGGGATTACACTCAGCCATGTTCAGTAAATACTTGTTGAAAGAGTGAATATGTGACTGACAGCTGGGTATTGCAGCAGGAAGGCTTAAGTTGGCCAGAGACCTAACCTCTTCTTTTTCCTCCATGTAGATGCACAGTCTCTTGACATCAGCTCTCCTGGGACCCTCCAAGAGCACTAGTGTCTAGAAGGTACTAAGGGTGAGTAAGGCGTGGCTGCTGGTTTGCTTAGAATTTTACAACTCATATTACAACACGTATTTTTTTTTTTAAATTATGAAAAAAAAGAGTATCAAGGGAAAAATGAAAGTTTGCTTCGCTGTTCTTCCTGTCACCCGCAAGCCTAACGTCTACCCCAGAGGTAATTACTGTCAGTCACTGGCTGGGTGCCCTGCCAGACCTTTTCCGGTACACAAACATTCCTACGTGCACATATACACACTTATTTTGGTTCGTTGTGTGAGAAAAAGGAACCAGGCTATGCGGTGCTTCTTGGCTTGCTTCCACCATCCCCAATAATAGTATGTTTTGAAGATCTTTGCTCATGAGTATACTTCAGCATATCATACATTTCATATACTTTTATTTTTTTCTTTACTTTTTAATTCAATGTTTAAACCTTACATAGAGTAAAACTCTCTCTTTAGTATACAGTTCTTTGTTTTGTTTTGAGATGGAGTTTCACTTTTGTTGCCCAGGGTGGAGTGCAATGGCGTGATCTCGGCTCACTGCAACCTCCGCCTCCCGGGTTCAAGCGATTCTCCTGCTTCAGCCTCCCGAGTAGCTGGGATTACAGGCATGTGCCACCATGACCGGCTAATTTTGTATTTTTAGTAGAGACGGGGTTTCTCCGTGTTGGTCAGGCTGGTTTCGAACTCCCGACCTCAGGTGATGCATCCGCCTCAGCCTCCTTTTTTTTTTTTTTTTTTTTGAGGTGGAGTCTCACTCTGTCACCCAGGCTGGAGTGCAGTGGCACCATCTTGGCTCACTGCAACCTCCACCTCCCAGGTTCAAGTGATTCTCCCACCTCAGCCTCCCGAATAGCTGGGATTACAGGCCCCTGCCATCATGCCTGGCTGATTTTTGTATTTTTGTAGAGATGAGGTTTCACCATGTTGGCCAGGTTGGTCTTGAACTCCTGACCTCAGGTGATGCATCCGCCTCAACCTCCCAAAATGCTGGGATTACAGGCATGAACCACCACACCTGGCTGGTATACAGTTCTTTGAATGCAGACAGATGTAGACAGTTGTGAAACTGCCACCACGATCAAGATTCAGAGCAGCCCCACCGCCCCACTATGTGAATGTACTAGTTTCTCTGTTGGTTAAAAATATGAGCCAGGTGTGGTGGCTCACACCTGTAATCCCAGCACTTTGAGAGGCTGAGGCTCGAGGATCAGTTGAGCCCAGGCGCTCGAGACCAGCCTGGGCAACAAAGTGAGACCCTGTCTCTACAAAAAATACAAAAATTAGCTGGGCGTGGTGGTGCACACTTGTAGTTCCGGCTACACCGGGGCTAAAGTGGAGGGTCGCCTGAACTGGTGGAGGTCAAGGCTGCTGTGAGGCCCTGTCTCAAAAAAACCTAAAAATTTAAATAAATAAATACATACATACATACATACATACACATGTATGGCATGGGTAATGGGTGTTTACACATATTTTTATATATATATATAATATATATATATGGCAAATACTTACCTGTGCTATATAGGTTTTGAATATGTTATGTTTAGGTTTCTGGGTTGGGTTTGGGTTGGTTTGCCAGTGAACATTCTCTCTTGTTTCTGTGGGTGGGTTCTAAGCAGTGGCATGGGCCCCCAGCTGCATGTCATTTCAGTTTGCAGTGAAGCCTTCCTGGACGATTCCCAGCTTTGTTGGGAGGGACCATTATCTGATCCTAGAAGAACCAAGAGACCATAACAGTGTGGGAGGTGGAAGGGGGAGGATTGTGGCATTCAGACCCTGGACGCAGGTAGCTGTGTCGGCCGAGCTGCGGGAACTGAGTGGCTGTGGATGGAGTTTCTCTCTCCTGGATGTTTAGTGGTTCTCATCTCATTCCCTCATCCTGGCAGTCTTGCCTGGGTACCTGAAGCTTGTGTGTGGGACAGTCGCTAGGGGCCAGTTTCTGTCAAAGGATGCTTCCTAGCAGAATTCTTGATTACTTTTATTTTGAAGTGATTTTGGAGTTATAAAAAAGTTGTGAAAATGGTTACAAAGTTCACATGTCTACCCTACATCCAGCTTCCCCCATGTTACCATCTTATACAACCATAACACAGTGATCAAAACCAGGAAATTCACACAGCCCAGTACGATTAACTCAATGACAGACATTAATCACATTTCACCAGTTTTTCCACTGATGTCCTTTTTTCTTCCAAGAGTCTATTCTTGATCCCGCATTGCATTTGGTTTTCATGTCTCCTTAACCTCCTCCGATCTAGAACAATTCCTCCGTCTTTCCTAGCCTTTCATGACCCGGACGCTTTGGAAGAGGACTGCTCTGCTATTTTGTTGTGTGTTTCAACTTGGGTTTTTCTCATATTTTCTCATGACCTGATTGAGGTTATTCATTATTTGGAACAATGCCACATAGGCACCATGCCCTCCTCAGTGCGTCATTGTGAGGGTCTATGATATCAATGAGTCATATTTCCGGTAATGTTCACGTAGATCACTTGGTTCAGTTGCTGTGTGCCAGATTTCTCCACAGTAAAGTTACACTTTTCCCTTTGTAATTAATAGCTATCTTGGGGCACTCCAGGCCAGGAGTTTGAAACCAGCTTGTGCAATGAAGTGAGACCCTAGCTCTAAAAAAAAACAAATTAGCCAGGTGTGGTGGTGCACACCTGTAGTCCCAGCTACTCAGGAGGTTGAGGCAGGAGGATCACTTGAGCCCAGGAGGTGGAGATTGTGGTGAGCTGAGATCGTGCCACTGCACTCCAGTGTGGGTGACAGAGTAAGACCCTGTCTCTTTAAAACAAAACAAAAATGCTACCTTTGGGGAGAAACTTTGAGGCTATGCTAATATCCCACATCCCGCTTTTCCTCAAACTTCCGCTCACTAATTTTACAATCCATTGGTGGCCAGGTCTTGTCTACAGCAGTTACTGCTGTGCTGTTTCCCTGATGGCAGTTTTTGTGTGCCTCTCATTCCATCTACATTTATTAATTGGAATTCTTCTGTAAGGAAGACCTGTCCCTTCCCCCTTACTTATTTCTTTATTTAGTTACTAATTTATATCCTATGGGCTCATAGATACTTGTTTTAATCTAGCACATTCCTTTTTAATGTGATAAAAGCTCCCAAGTTCCAAGTAAATTCCTAGCATTGCCTCTCACACAGCAGGAAGAACGGCATTTTTCCTACGTGGTAACCAGGGCCTTAGGGAACTCGGAAAGAACAAGAACAGGTTTTGTTTGTTTGTTCATTCATTTATTTTCCTTCACTCAGCAAATAATGCATTTGAGCACCTACTATCTGCTTCTAGGCGCTAGGGATTCAGGAATGAACAAAACAAACTCCTTACCTTAAGGGAACGGACATCCTACTGGAGAATAAAACAGTAAACAGATAAAAAGTGAATATAGGGCTGGGCACGGTGGCTCACACCTGTAATCCCAACACCTTTTGGAAGGCCAAGGTGTGCGGGTCACTTGAGGTCAGGAGTTCGAGACCAGCCTGGCCAACATGGTGAAACCCCGTCTCTTCTAAAAATACAAAAAAATTAGCCAGCTGTGGTGGTACACACCTGTAATCCCAGCTACTCGGGAGGCTGAGGTGGGAGGATCGCTTGAACTCAGAGGCAGAGGTGGCAGTGAGCTGAGGTTGCGTCACTGCACTCCAGCCTGGGCGACAGAGCGAGACTTGGTCTCAAAAAAAAAAAAAAAAAAAAAATGAATATAGGGTAAGTTGGATGTATATAGTGTACATAGGATGTATATAGAGTATATAGTGATGAATAAAGCAGGGAAGGGGACTGGCCTCACAGGGCAATTTTCGGACAAGGTGGCCAAGGAAGGCCTCTCTGAGGAGGCCCTGAATAGAGGAGGGAGTGAGGCGGTCCCCAGCCTAATTCATCCACAGCCATCTGGGAGATCGCAGTCAAATCATCTCCCTTCTGAACACAGTTTCTGTGAATAGGAAATGTGTTCCCTCTCCAAGGGGCAGCCCTGCTTAGCTGGAGCCAGTCTTATCCCCAAGTATTGCCAGATCTGATGTTCCCCCCAATAGAAAAGGAAAGTGAAAAATTTTTTGCCAGTTGATTGAACCCAAATTATGCAACATCAGATAATGAATGACTGTGACTATATTTTGTTTTCATTGTGTTTATTTTTTAAGTTTGCTTTTCTTTGTAGCAAAAGATAACAATTTTCCATTTTTAGTGGTGATATAGATTCTTTTTAAATATATAAAGCTTGAACATCACTTGAGGGCTGGGTGCAGTGGCTCACCCTATAATCCCAGCTCTTCAGGAGGTCAAGGCAGGAGAATCAGTTGAGGCCAAGAGTTTAAGACCAGCCTGGGCAGCAGAGTGAGACTCCATCTCTACAAAAAATGTTTTAAATAGCCAGGCTTGATGGCATGCACCTGTAGTTCCAGGAACTCGGACGGCTATGGCAGGAGGATCACTTGCGCCCAGGAGGTGGAGGCCACGCTACTGTACTCCAGCCCCGGGCAATAGAGCGAGATGTGTGTGTGTGTGTATGTGTATGTAAATAATTGTACAGATGGGGAGTAGATACAGCTGAAACGGAAGGGTGGAACACAGCGACTGGGCTTGGTAAGCATTGTATGGCTCAGCCACCCGCTGTTTTTCCTCTGGGTCAGGGGTTCTCAGCAGCGGGCCTGAGCTGAAATTGGCAAACAGTTACCATGGGTGTGCGCCTTGAGCCATTTGCATCATGGTATGTGCAGCGTCCAGGAATGTCTTCAAGTTTCAGGAACAGAAACCCCCGCTCACCACAGCTTGATTGAATGAGGGCTGATTTCTCGCTCACAACAGCACACCTGGAGGTGCTTGGCTGCCAGTGTTAGTTTGGTGGCTGGGCAGTGTCAGGGCAGAGCCACTTTGATTCTCTTGATCTTTCCCCTCATGGACGCATCGTTGCTGCTGCCATGTCACATAGCCTCCTCTAGCTCCAAGGAAGGTGGCAAATGTTATTTAACTTTTCAGCCTTTCCTGAGGAGGAAGCCAGAGAAAAAATGAATTGAGAGTAGCTGTTGGGGTGGCCAGCCAGCACTGCCTGGCTCCATGGGGAAGGAAAAGCAGTAATAATGAACATTAATGGGTGCTGACTCTGTGCCAAGCCCTGCTGTAAGTGCCTCACGTGCATGATCTCATTCAGTTCTTGTAACTACCCTAAGACGTCACTGCTGTGATATCCCCATGGTAATGATGAGGAAACTGAGGCACGAGCGGTGAAGCTGCCTGCCAGGTAGAGGAGCTGGGGCAGGGGGGCATGCAGCCTAGGTCCAGGGCCCTGTTCTTAGCCACTACACTTCGTTGCCTCATAAGAGGTCTGGGGTGCAGGGGGGTGGGGTGCAGAGGACCAGGCTGCTCACTGTCTGGCCTGGGTTTAAATTCTTCCAGCAAGGGTGGAGCCCAGCAGCGTGTTTTGCTTTGGGGAAGTTGTGATCATTAAAAAACTGTCTTGTGAATCACATCCGCCCCTGTGTAACTAACTACCTCCCACTGGTTCAGGCCCAGTCCTTGGGAGAGCACCAGCTGCACGTCTTATTCCTGGCAGCCCTGCAGGGACTTACAAGTGGCCGAGGGAACCCCTCTTGGCCTCCCTTTTTCCAAACTATACCTGTGCTTTTAGTTATTCTTCCCAGGATGAGGCTTCTAGCCTTTTCTTTCTCTGGAGGTCTGCTGGTTGATTGCGCGCACATTTGATATGCGCCTCCCCTGCCCATCCCTGTAGAGTAGTGGGGATGCAGTGGTGGCTGGGCCAGCCTCACGGCTGGGTGGCTCTGCCCTCATGGGGCTCCCTGTCCGGTGAGAGAAGCAGACCCTCAGACCCCAGAGTGGTCAGGTCTGTGATCGGGGAAGCCCAGGGGAGTGGGAACCCAGAGGAGGTGCCCAACCCAGCCTAGGGGTCAAAGAGGGCTCCTGGAAGCAGCTTTTGGGCTTTGGAGGTGGAATAGAGATTCATCAAGGAGCAGTTTCTACCATCTTCTCCACCTGCCTTTCTTCAGTGAAACTCTCACGACAGCTCTCCTTTCTGAACTTCCGTTCCCCTCCTCAGTAAAATGAAAGATTCAGACTTGGGTCTCCATCCATCCTTCCAACCAACCATCATTGACTGGGCACCTCCCATGTTCCTGCTCCTCTGCTGGGCACGAGGCTTACCCCGATATGTAGTATGTTGGGAAGTTCTGCAGGTAAACAACCCAGAGTGATAAGAGTTCTAATAGGGGAAGCCACGGGGCTGTGGGAACCCCGAGGAGGCACCTAACGGTGACTTGGAGTTTGGGGATAGGCTTTTCCAGGGAGACGAAAGCAAAAATGGGTTGACACGGTGGCCAAGAGCACAGGTTTCCGGAGTCCAGCTGACCTGGAGTCTAGTCATAGCTGAGCCCCTGACTAGCCCTAAATGGGCAGCTTAACTCTGGGAGCTTCCATTTTCTCCCAAGGCGGTTGTAAGAATTAAGATGGGATTATGCATTTCAAGTACCTAGGACAGTACCTGGCACAAGAAGTCACATAATAGATGATAATGAGATGATGATGATGAGATGATGGTGGTGGCGGTGGTGGAGGTGGTGATGATAATGAGGAGGAGGAGGATGGTGGCAGCTTGCATTCATTAGCCCTTACTGCATGTTGGAGGTTAGGTGGCTTAGTAACAGCCTATAAGATAATAAGCGTGAGCTGCTGCTGTTGTGATTATTCATTCACCAGACATGTGAGGGGTCGCCCTGCACCCAGTCCTGAGCTGGCACAGGCCTAGGTGTAGCAGGACTGTGTTCTGGGAGCAGGGCTCATACGGCGAAAGCCTGGGCCAGGAATTTCATGGGCCAAGTTGGGAGTTTCTTTGGTGTGTGTTGGAAACCCATGGCTCCTGGCCTCCTGGTCCCCTTTCTTGTTCATTCCTCAGACTTTTCAGCACTGGCCTCAAGAGTGTGGGCTGCCCTTGACCTCTGTGGCCAGAACGCATGGATGCTCTGCTCAGCCCATCAGCCAAGCCCCAATTAGACCTGACAGTGTGATTTATTCTCTAGGATGGAGCCGGGAGGGCACAGCCCCAGTGGGTGATTCCGAGGGAAGGTTGTCAGCCCGAATTAGCCCACACCTTTCATGCAGCCTTGCTGGTTCAGCTTCCTCTGGCTAAGAGGGTTTTCCAGGGTGTTGCTGGCTTCAGCACTGCCTCCTTCCCCGTCCCCAGGGACAGACACTTGGCTGTGATCCCTAAGGAGCGTGTGTGCTGAGGGCTGCCCAGGCAAGCCCTGTCTGAAGGCAGTGGAGGCTCTGGGTCGTTTCATCTGCCCCATCAAGAGCCCAGAGTGGCAGCTCCCTGTGGAGTGCTTGGCCCATTCCCCGCTTCTGTTCTTTCACTGAGTTCCGTGCGGGGTGGCTGGTGGCCGTTTGCCTGCTCCACACCTTCCGGTCGGTGATCACAGTGCCTCTGCTTTCTAGCTGCCTTCATTCATTCACAGGAATGCCTCTGATGGGCGAGTTTCTGCTGCAGTAACAAATTAACCCTGAAATCCTAGAGGTTGGACACAACAGATGTCCATTTCTTACTCGTGACATGGGTGGGTCAGGTGGGAGGGCTTAACCTTGTACCTCAGGGACCCAGGCTGACAGGAGCTCCCCCCACCCCGGCCTGTCCCTGTCTTGAAGCCTCACAAGCTGCAGAGACACCACAGCAGGAGAAGGGGACGGAGAGGTGCACAGCAGCACTTAGATGCCGAGGCCCAGAAGCCACGTGTTCACTTCCACCCGCACCCAGAACTGTCACACGGTCCTGCCTAACTGCAAGGGGCTAGAAATACAATACTCAGTGAGCAGTAACTATCACAGCCACAGTGGACAGGTGGGGTATTTATGCAGCACGTACTGTGTGCCAGGCCTTCTCAGGGCTCTAGAAATGCAGAGGTCTCCGCCCGCCTTCCTGGAGCTCATAGTTTAGTGGTGGAAACAGAATTGAAGTAATTACAGCAACAGCTGTGTGATTATGTCTGCACTAAGTGCTCTGGCAGAGGAGCCCAGAGGGCCGTGACAGCATATCTGAGAGCCCAGACATGTCTGGAGAGGTCAGGGAACGTCTGTCATAAGGACTGACATTTGGGAGAAGGCCTGAAGGATAAGTAGACCTTCCCCCAGTGGGGGCGAGGAAAGAGGAGAGAGTCCCTGGTAGAGGGAACCGCATCGGCAGAGCTCCGGACGTGGGAAGGAGCTTGACTCTGCAAAGGAACTGGAAGAAGACCTGTGTAACTGCAGGGTCAAGAGCTGGGAGAGGTAGGTGGGGGCAGATGGTGCCGGGTCTGGCTGGCGGTGAGGAGGAGGCTGGGACTTGGAACACCTGCCTTTTGGAGCTGTTGAAAGAATCAAATGAGCTCAGTCATTCTCTTAACAAATGCTGAGTTCCCACTCTTTGGCAGGGGGTGTTCCAGCAGTGAACAAGACGACAAATATCCCTGTTCTCAGAGCTGGCATTCAAGGAGGGGGACACAGACAATGAACCAGGTAGATACATAGGATAATTTTTACCTGGTGAAAAAAACTGCTGACCAGTAAATAGAGTAAAACGATAAAGAGCGTATGGATTGGAGGCTTTTGGCTCCAGGTAACGGCAACCCCCATTCATGCAGACTTAAGCAGTCAGGCCCCCCACCTCCAAGTCTGAGGGTTCTTTGGACCCTGTGAGCTGGTGACACAGCAGCTCAACAATAGCCTGGAGGACTGTCTGTCCTGGTGCCTTCATCTTAAAGCAGGCCCCTTCCACGGTCAGAGGATGGCAGGTAGGGATGCCCTGGGCAGTGTCAGGGCAGGTAGCAGAAGATTTTTCAAACTCTGCATGTCCCAAGAATCTGCCACTAGCGTGCCTTGGTGACAGTGAATTATAGAAGCCAGTGTGAGAGTAAGGAGGAGGCTGTTGCTCTGGTCTAGGCTGGAGATGCCAGAGGATGGGGCCAGGGTAAGGAGCATGGAGGGAGAGGAGGGGGCAGGTTCTGGGTATAGTTTGGAGGTAGAGTGGACAGGGCTTGCTAATGGCATGGCTGCTGGAAAGGAGTTCTGAGCAGACACACACACAGATGTCCACTGTGTACTGTATCTTCCTCATGTAAAAGTCATGTACAGGCCACATGCGGTGGCTCATTCCTGTAATCCTAGCACTTTGGGAGGCCTAGGTGAGCAGATCACCTGTCAGGAGTTCGAGACCAGCCTGGCCAACATAGTGAAACCCCATCTCTACTAAAAATACAAAAATTAGCCAGGCGTGGTGGTGGGCGCCTGTAATCCCAGCTACTCGGGAGGCTGAGGCAGGGAGAATTGCTTGAACTCAGGAGGCGGAGGTTGTAGTGAGCCAAGATCACGTCACTGTACTGTAGCCTGGGCGACAGCGAGACTCCGTCTCAAAAAAAAAAAAAAAAAAGTCATGTGCATGTTACAGTCTGAGAAATCCTACAGGAAAGAAACCTGCTTCTTTGACTATGGAACGCTTTTCTTTTTGAAAGACACCTAGGAACATCTTCTACAGTATCATTTGGAAAATGTTTATAATGATTCCCATCCTTGCTGTACATTAGAATTATGTTGACAACTTTAAGAAATCCCAAGGCCTGGGTCTCACCCTGGACCAATTCAGTTAGAGTTACTGAGCGACATTATAAAGCTGTATTATTTGTTTGCATTTCTTTAATTTTTTTATTTTTATTTTCATTTTTTGGAGACACAGTCTCACTTTGTCGCCCAGGCTGGAGTGCAGTGGCACAATCTTGGCTCACCACAACCTCCACCTCCCAGGTTCGAGCAATTCTCATACCTCAGCCTCCTGAGTAGCTGGACCACAGGTGTGCACCACCACGCCTGGCTAATTTTTTGTATTTTAGTAGAGACAAGGTTTCACCATGTTGCCCAGCGTTGTCTTGAACTCTGGAGCTCAGACAATCCACCTGCCTTGGCCTCCCTAAGTGCTAGGATTACAGGCATGAGCCACCTCGCCCAGCCTGCATTTCTGATTATCAAAGTAATACTTGTTTGTTGTTTAAAAAAAGAAATCAAAGGACCCATAATGCCCCAAGATAATAACTTTTACAAGCTGGCGTGTGTCTTCCAGATTTTTTTCAACGCTTGTACCTAAAAAATACCATATGTGCCCCAAAACAAAGTGGTTCGATAGCTTTCCAAAGAGATGAAAAAAAGTTTGCCGGGTGCGGGGGGGCGGGTGTGGTGGCTCACGCCTGTAATCCCAGCACTTTGGGAGGCTGAGGCAGGTGAATCACCTGATGCCAGGAGTTCAAGACCAGCCTGGCCAATATGGTGAAACCCCATCTCTACTAAAAATATAAAAAATTAGCCTGGCATGGTGGCACGCGCCTGTAATCCCAGCTACTCAGGAGGCTGAGGCAGGAGAATTGCTTGAACCCGGGAGGTGGAGGTTGCAGTGAGCGGAGATTGGGCCACTCTGCTCCAGTCTGGGTGACAGAGCAAGACTCTGTCTCAAAAAAAAAAAAAAGTTTGGAGGCCCACCTGAAACGTTAAGGATTTGGACAACATAATCAGCTGTCTTTCTGTATTTTCTGATTGATTAATTTTGTGACATGTTTGGAATCCAGATATCAAAAATGTTGAATTCAGCAGGGTACAGTGGCTCATGCCTGTAATCCTGTCCCTTTGGGAAGCATAGGAGGATGGCTTGAGGCCAGTAGTTAGAGACCAGCCAGGGCAACATAGCAAGACCGCATCTCTACAAAGAAAAAAATTAGCCAAGTGTGGTAGTATGTGCCTGTGGTCGCAGCTACTTGGGAGGCTGAGGTGGGAGGATCACTTGAACCTAGGAGGTAGAGGCTGCAATGAGTCATAATTGTAACACTGCACTGCAGCCTGGGCAGCAGAGGGAGACCCTGTCTCAAGGGAAAAAGAGAAAATTGGACTCAAAATGTTCCGTATATCTTCTCATATGTCATAAAACAATGTTAGTCACACTTTTCACAGACATCCTTATTACAAGAGTCACTTTCTGAGTCATCTACACATATTTCCAGAGTACACTGTCTCCACGTCCATCTGAAGCATTTGTGATGTGGCATCCCTTGAATTTGTGTATGTTGTCACTGGAAACTGTATCCCAACACTCAGGAAGCCATTCCTCTACCATTAGACAGGTTTTTTTTTTAATGCCCCTTTTAGGAATTGGTGATCTCTACAGCCACTCACTGTTAGGTTTTTTTAAAAAACCAACTCAGATGTTTAAGGACAGTTACTGAACATGGGTAAGTGGCTGAGTAAACGTGAAAATATAAAAGTGGTTATATAATCGCCTGTTTGTGAGTCAATCAGACTCATCATTCCAGTGCGAATAATAAACGACAACTTAGGAAAATTTCTCCATGTTCTTTCTTCCCCCACAGTGGCACTTTGCTTTAAGACAGTTTTCAGTGCTATATTACGCATCCTTTTTAAAAAAAAATTTCAAAATTCTAGTTGAAATGCCCCATTTAAGACTTTCACCTGAAGTATTTTGTTTAAATTGGTTAAACGTGGCTTAAAACCATTTGTCCCTATCTTGCTTTTTTTTTTTTTTTTTTTTTTTTTTTTTTTTTTTTTTTGAGACAGAGTCTTGCTCAGTTGCCCAGGCTGCTCAACCTCCTGGGTTCACGCCATTCTCCTGTCTCAGCCTCCCGAGTAGCTGGAACTATAGATGCCCGCCACCACGCCCAGCTAATTTTTTTGTATTTTTTTAGTAGAGATGGGGTTTCACCGTGTTAGCCAGGATGGTCTCGATCTCCTGACCTCGTGATCCACCCACTTCTGCCTCCCAAAGTGCTAGGATTACAGGCATGAGCCACTGCGCCCAGCCCCTATCTTGCTTTTTAAAGGAATCTTTATTTTATTATTATTACTGTTTTTTTTTTTTTGAGATGGAGTCTCACTCTGTCCCCAGGCTAGAGTGCAGTGGCTCGATTTTGTCTCACTGCAACCTCCATCTCCAAAGTTCAAGCAATTCTCCTGCCTCAGCCTTCTCAGTAGCTGGGATTACAGGCACCCGCCAACACGCCCAGCTAATTTTTTTTTTTTTTTTTTTTTTTTTGAGATGGAGTCTATGTCGTGATCACCCAGGCTGGAGTGCTATGTTGTGATCTGACCTCACTGCAACCTCCGCCTCCCAGGTTCAAGCGATTCTTCTGCCTCAGCCTCCAGAGTAGCTGGGATTACAGGCGCGTGCTACCATGCCCAGCTAATTTTTGTATTTTTAGTAGAGACGTGGTTTCACCATGTCAGCCAGGCTGATCTCAAACTCCTGACCTTGTGATCCGCCCGCCTCAGCCTCCCAAAGTGCTGGGATTACAGGCATGAGCCACCGCACCAGGACCCAGCTAATTTTTGTATTTTTGTTTTGTTTTGTTTTTAGTAGAGACGGGGTTTTGCTATGTTGGGCAGGCTGGTCTCGAACTCCTAACCTCAAGTGATCCACCTGCCTCAGCCTTGCAAGTAGCTGGGACTACAGCCACAAGCCACCACACCCAGCTAAGTTTTAAATTTTTTATAGAGACAGGTCTCACTATGTTGCCCAGGCTGGTCTCAAACTCTAGTCTCAAGTGATCCTCCTGTCTCAGCCTCCCAAAGTGCTGGGATTACAGGTGTAAGCCACCACACCCGGCCCTTTGCTAATTTCTTACTTGGTTATTTTTTTCTGATATTGAGTTGTAAGAGTTCTTCATAAATTTTGAATGTTAATCCTTCGTCGGATACATGGTTTGAAAATATTGTTTCCCAGTCCGTAGGTTGACTTTTCGTTTTGTTGATTGTTTCCTTTGCTGTGCAGAAGCTTTTTAGTTTGATGTAGTCCTGTTATTTATTTTTGCTTGTGTAGCCTGAGCTTTTGGTGTGATGTCTAAAAAATCATTGCCAAAGCCAATGTTGAGGAGCTTTCCACCATGTTCTTTTCTGGGAGTTTTATGGTTTCAAATCTTACATTTAGGTCTTTTATCCACTTTGAGTTTATTTTTGTGTATGGTATAAGATTTCATTCTTTGAAAGGCTCAGTTTCATTCTTATTGCCCACTTATGTTTGGATATATTTCTGGGCTCTCTATTCTATTCTGTTTTTATGCCAGCACCATACTGTTTTGATTACTATAGCTTTGTAATATAATTTTAAATCAGGAAGTGTGATGCCTCCAACTTTTTATTTCTCAGTGTTGCTTTGGCTAGTTGGGGTTTTTTTGTGGCTACATATAAATTTTAAGATTGCTTAAAGAGCATGTTTACAGTGACTTATCACACTTGGAATTGTGGGGTCAAGCCCTTGGGAATACTTACCAAGTCTTCTATAATATATGCCTCTCTTTTTATTATTGCCCAAACTAGCATCATTTAAGTTTTTAAAAGCTAATATGTCTTTCCCAAAGAGCACTTGTTCCAAAATAAAATAAAGTGAAAGACCCTGAAATATAGCTACATTTTCTAAGGATAATATTTTGGGCATATCTTGCTTTATCTTTGATTACACCTTGTATCCAAAATAAATGAAGTTAACCACTCACAAATAGCTAGCTCAGTAGTGTTTGACCTTCCTGCCTGAGCTGTAACTAGTTCTCTCACATCCCCAGCTTGACCTCATTCATGCATTCATTCGACGTTGATTTATTTCCTGTCAGCTACCCTGAAAGCCAGTAGTAAAGATGGCCTTTGGAATGTGTTGGAATCCCAGCCATCCCCTTCTACCTCTATGACCAGGGCCAAAGCACTTACCTTCCTGTACCTCAGTTTCTCCATCTGTAAAATGGAAGAGATAATGCTGCCTACATCATAATGTGGTTGTGGGCATTCAAGGATTTAAAACAGATCCATGGGCCAGGCACGGTGGCTCACACCTGAAATCCCAGCAGTTTGGGAGGCTGAGGCGGGTGGATCACTTGAGGTCAGGAGTTCGAGACCAGCCTGGCCAATATGGCGAAACCCCATCTCTACTAAAAATACAAAAATTAGCCAGGCATAGTGGAGCATACCTGTAATCCCAGCTACTGGGGAGGCTGAGGCAGGAGAATCGCTTGAACCTGGGAGGTGAAGGTTGCAGTGAGCTGAGATCACGCCACTGCACTCCAGCCTGGGCGACAGAGCGAGACTTCATCTCAAAATAAATAAATAGATAGATGTAAAGAGAGAGAAAGAAAGAAATAGAGAAAGAGAGAGAAAAAAACAGATCCATGGTCCTAGGTGGAATGTGATCCAAGCTGATGTCTTGTTATCACTGCAGAAATATTGATGTGATAGACTGCCACTGTTCGCTCAGAACCTTCTAGGGTTGCCTTTCTGAAATCTGAATTATTCAGAATTCCGAAACACATCAGGCCCAAGAGGTTTAGGAAGGGATCATGCCACCGTATATATAAAGAAAGCACTTAGCATAGCACCTGGCACATAGTAAATGCTGTGTCAATGTTAACCATTTACTGTTGCTACTATTACTAGTTAAAATGCCTACCTCACCATCCCTAATCATCATCATGGAAAAGCAAATGATAATCACAGTGAGATACCGTGACACACCTGCTTCAGTGGCTACGATAAAAAGAGGGCATGGAGGAGCTGAGGTCGGAGAGTTCCACAGGAGGCCTGCTAGGGACTGGGCCTTTTCCTTAAATGGATAGGGGGAGGGTTCTGAGCAGAGGAAGGACATGATCTGACCCATAGATTAATAGAGTCCCTCTGGCTGTGTGTGGCAGCAGAAGTGGGAGCCAGGAAATTGGAGCAGAAGGTCCTGATGTGGTCCTTGGTCCTGCCTGTGGGGGTGTGAGGGAGGGGTGAGCCCATTTATATCTTGAAGGTGGAGCTGACAGTGAGTAGTGATGGCCTGGATGTGGGGGTGACAGAAAGGGAGGGGGCTAGGATGACCCTGAGGTTTGGGCCTGGACACCAGCTGAGGGGTGAAGATATTGGATTGAGGGACCCCAGGGTCTGGGTTTGCAGGGAGTGGCAGAAGGCCTTGTGAAGAATCAGAGACGTGGCTGTGAGTCTGTTCGGTGCTGGGTGCCCGTCAGACAGCTGCGTGAGATGGCAAGGAGACAGTTGGATACGCACACCTGAAGTTGAGAGAGGTCCAGGTGGGAGAAGGAAAATTAGGGATCCCCAGCACAGAGGTGTTGAAATCACGGGGAGAGCCATGTGGATGGGGAAGAGCGAAGCTGTGCGGAGAGATGGTGAGGAATCAGTGAAGGAGGCTGGGGATGGAGCGCCAGTGAGGAGGGAGGAGACCTGGAGAGTATGCACCCCTCCGGTGAGGCAGGAGGTTGATGAGGGCCCCAGGTGATTGCTACGTCCAGCGACGGGAGGCACTAAAGGCTGGCAGGAGCAGGTTCAAGAGAGATGGGGCTTTGTTGAGGCCTGTGAAGGTGTGACTACACGTGTTGTTTGTTGCTTTCTCTCTGTTCAGGCCACACCTGGCACACAATTGCTGCACAATAAAAATGTGTTAAATTAATGTCTTCATGGACTAGGGAGAGGTTAGAACCCAGAGGAGCCCTTGGAATTGGGGTCGTCACTGTGGAGTATGGCAGAAGTGTGTTCCATGGACCTGGGCTCCTGTCCCCAGATGATGATGGGGATGGAGAATCGGAAACGTAACCCAGACATCTGGGCGCCCCCCCAGACCATTTACTGAGTGCCTGGTGCCACCAACAGGACTGATGTGGCGTCCCCATCTGGAGAATGAGTATAATAATAATATGGACTCATGGAGCTGTTGTCAGGAATCAATGAGATAATGCTGTAAAACATCATCAGTGTTTGATAGGCTTGAGCTGTTACAAGTAAAAGCCTATCATTACTATTCTGGCTTCATGGCCCTCACCATCTAGTGGGAGAGATAGATATCAAATAATCAGGCTGGGCGCAGTGGCTCACACCTGTAATCCCAGCGCTTTGGGAAGCCAAGGTGGGCAGATCACTTGAGGTCAGGAGTTCGAGACCAGCCTGGCCAACATGGTGAAACCCCATCTCTGCAAAAAATACAAAAAGTAGCCAGTGTGGTGGGGCGTGCCTGTAATCCCAGCTACTCGGGAGGCTGAGGCACAAGAATCACTTGAACCCGGGAGGCGGAAGGTTGCAGTGAGCTGAGATGGCGCCACTGCACTCCAGCCTGGGTGGCAGAGTGAGCCTCTGTCTCAAAAAAAAAAAAGAGATATCAAATAATCACTCAAATAGCCACATAATTTAACTGTGGCAATGAAACTATAAAGAAAAAGTACACAGCCACTCGAGAGGCTAAGGTGGGAGGATCGCTTGAGCCCGGGGGGTCGAGGCTGCAGTGAGCCATGATCACGCCACTGCACTCCAGCCTGGGTGACAGAACAAGACCTTGTCTCAGAAAAAAAAGAAAGGAAAAGTGCAGAGGGCCTTGAGAGAGAATAACAGGCAGGAAGGAGGTGGGGGTCTTATTCCAGGCTGGGGTGGGCGTGGGAGTGTCAGAGGAGGCTTTTCTGAAGAAGCGACCCGTGAGGCTAGACTGGGAGGATGAACAGGAACTAGCCTGGGGTGGGCTGGAGGCTGGGGCATTTTGGCTGGGAGAATAGTCTGTGCGCAGGTCCTAGGTGTCGCAGGTGGGGAGGAGCTGGGTGTGTTGGAGGAGCAGAGTGCGGGGAGGAAAACTTGGGTCAGCTGGTCTGGTGAGCCACGGTGGGAGATTTGGACTTTCTTCCCACAGCCCCTGGGAGCCACAGAAGGGTTTTCAGGGGAGAAGTGATACAACTTCATTTAATTCTTTTTAAACTTCTATGTGCACTTTCAAGGCTTGATGTCCTGAAACCCTTCCTCCCCCAGGACAGTTTGTACCGCTCCAGGGTCACGTCAGAGACTCCAGAGCCACCCCCACCACTGTGGTTCCTTGAAGCTTTCTGCCGTCATCTGGCCACTCAGTCAGCGGGGCTGAGAGGAGCTTTCTATAGAGGAGAAGGTGCCCTGGTTCTCGACTCATCAGCCTCTAGGAAAGAAGCAGCTTGCTGGTCCATCCCAGGCTGCTGGGAGGCCCCATAAACAGGTCACAGCAGCCCCGCCTCCTCCTCCATAGACCTCCAGGCCTCTCAAAAGGGACCCCCACCCGCTCCCCGCAAAGATGGTCTCATTTCCTCTCAGTCCCAGAGCTGCCAGCAGCCTGTTCCCCCTCCTCATTTCCCTATTTCTTTTGGCCAGATGACAGCAAAAAGCTTCAAGGAGCCACGTGGGTTGGGGGCCACGGGGTGGTGGTGGAGTCTTTGACCTCATGCCGAGCAATGTGCTTCTCTTGGTTCCCTCCTCTGGGCCCTGCCCTGGAAAGAGGCAGGGCGGTGGGGAGGGGAGTTTCCAGGTTACCTGTGACTCCTGGGCATGGCACAGGAGATGACTCCTTCATGGGCTGAGAGTTTTGGGAGGCCCTGTGCCGCAACCCCCCAGCAAGAGCCCACATGAATAGGCCATCTCGCCCGCAGCCTGGGGACAGTGCTGGATTTTCAGGGTGTGGAGGGGCCTAGGTCCCCTGAGCAGCTCCTCTGACCCCACAACCCGGCATCTCCTGTGCCCGAGTGGCGTCCGTCAGTTGCTGGGTAAGTAGAGGGCTTTGCTGTCCCTTCTGCTGTACCTGCGGCTGCCCGCTCAGAGCAAGGTGGCTCTGACCCTGCAGGAGGGGGCTCTCTTTGAGAACACTTGGGTGTGTCGTGTCTCAGAAAATCCGCATGGCTTGTAGCTGTGGCTGCGGCTGCGTAACAGCACCACCTGGGTGTTTGAGCGGCTCTTCCAGAGACCCTTAAGTGGATGGGCTCCCCAGCCAGATGTGGTCCCCACTGCTAAGTGTGTTATAGGTATTGACCCACTTAGTCCTCCCAAAAACCCTGTGAGGCGGGCACTATCCAGTTTTACACATGAGGAAACTGAGGCACGGATAAGTCGGGTTGTTTGCGTGAGCCACACAGGTAGGAAGTGGCAGAACCAGGATTCCAACCCAGACCATCTGGCTTCATAATCACTCTGCTATACTTCCCGCCAGCCTGCTCCCTCCCACCGACAGACACATGCATGCATGCACACACGCACTCACACACACTCCTACACATTCCTCTCTCTGTCATATCACCTGGTTTGTTTTCTTCATGGCACATATCACAGTGGATTTGTGGACTTGTGTATTGCCTGTCTACACCCTAGAGTATAGCCTGTGAGCTCCTGTTTGACCATAGGAATTCTGTGTCTCGTGCATTGCCGTATCCCCAGCATCTGGAACAGGACCTGGCCCAAAAGGGCTGCTCAGTAAATACTTGTTGAATGAATGAACTGACGTGGCCAGTGACACGATGTCTCACTGGGTAGGTTTGTGTTATTTTTTCCTCCTTCAACCTCGATCCCTCCTGCCACTCACTTTATAGTAGAGGCAGTCACAGGCAATCTATGGGTAGAGCGATGACTGAACCCGGGCTGGGCTGACCCCAGAGCGCACGCTCCTTTGCCCGCCCCTGCCATACTGGTATCTTTCCCTTGATGCTGACTGAGGGATGCGACGCCGCAGACAGCCAGGTCTCCTCGTGGAGGGCCTCGGATCACGTGTCATTTTAGAGACCCCAGCGGCAGTCCAGATCCCGAAGTCCAACCTTTGATTCTGGAACAGAGCAGCTGCAGGAGTGCCAGGCCGGGCTTTCTGGTCCTGTCTCTCATCCTCAGCTCCAGTCAGCTGGGGATTAACCCCCTGCGGTCATCAGGAGAAATACAACACGGGAAACTGGCGGTTACTCCACTGTGGTAAAGGATGTGAGGGAAACAGTGACCCACTGCAGAGGGTTTCCTGAGCTCTCGTGCACAGAGAATCGTGCGTGTGCCTGTGGGTGGGCAGGGGAATGCAGCCTGGGTGAACATTTCCCATACACCAGGATGAATTGGCCCTTCCTGTTCATGCCTCTAATGCCCCATTTCCCTCCTACAGAGATTTTCTCTTGTTTAACAATTAAAAGATAGCAGGCTACTTTGTGGTTCTCAGTCAGGATGCTTTTTAGTTGCAAGTAACAACCCTGGCACCATCTGGCCAATGGTTAAGACATGTGATGTGTTCTAGAAGCCCAGGGGTGGATGGGCACCAGGTGTGTAGGATCAGCAGCTCAAGCGTGTCTGTCAGGGACTCAGGTTCTCAGCCTCCAAAGGCCTCTGTGTATGCCTCTTGGTTCCAGAATGGCTTCCAGGGATAATCAGGGCCACTTGCCCTTGTCCACAGGCATCAGGAGAGAGAGAACACCCCCCACTGATGGTTATAAATGGTTCCCCTCAGTCTACAGCTGGTCCAGCTGAGGTCACGTGCCCCTCAACCAGGCCGGTCAAGTTACAAGAGGAATGCCACATCCTGATCACTCTTGACCAACTGGGTTCCATTGTCTAGGAGCTGAAAAAAGCAGAAGTGGAAATTGAGTAGACAACCAAATGCCTGCCAAGCTCAGTCCCTGACCAAGTCCCCTCCCTAAGTTAGCAAATTGTGTCAGGCCCAACAGATTTTGTGGCATTTGAGAACAAAGAAGTGTGGTTTTCTTTTGAAGAAGTTTAGTGACTTGTGTCCAATTTCTGCCTCCTGCGTCATCCACCCTCAGTTAACACCCAAAAAAGGGGGCAGGCTGGGTGCGGTGGCTCACGCCTGTAATCCCAGCACTTTGGGAGGCTGAGGCGAGCAGATCATGAGGTCAAGAGATCGAGACCATCCTGGCCAACATGGTGAAACCCCGTCTCTACTAAAAATACAAAAATTAGCTGGGCGTGGTGACGGGCACCTGTAGTCCCAGCTATCGGGAGGCTGAGGCAGGAGAATCGCTTGAACCCAGGAGGTGGAGGTTGCAGCAAGCTGAGATCATGCCACTGCACTCCAGCCTGGGCGACAGAGCAAGACTCCATCTCAAAAAAAAAAAAAAAAAATACAGGGGGGACAGGGGGCAAGTGGAATCTGGCTGCCAAAGACTACTTGTCTGCTGGTGGGAAAAAAAAAATGGGTGTCTCCTCCCTTGTCACTGGGAGGGTTTTGGTTACTCTTTCCATATTCATCCTCTATAGGTCCTTTCATTCCTTCCCCCAGTCTGAAATGTTTGTGGTGTGTCTGTAGCTGTGCACACATCCTTGCAAAATATATATTGAGGTTTGAGTAAAGAGTCAGCTTCCGGAAATGGTTTGGAGCTCCATATCTCATTCTTTCAGTTTCTTCTGGTTTTCACCAAATAGCATGTGTTTGCCATCTAGCCACGTTGCTGTATGTGTGTCCAGTGTGTGGCGCATGCCTGTAATCCCAGCTACTCAGGAGGCTGAGGCAGGAGAATCCCTTGAACCCAGGAGGCAGCTGAACAGTTGTACGTGTTGTACATCTGCCACACCTCACGTGTCTGGTCCCCTGGTGTTGGGCATCCAGGTTGCCCCCAGCTCCATCCCACTTCAAACCGTGCTTCAAGTGAGCATCCACTTACCTTCGCCTTAGGAACCCATGGGGCTTACGCCCAGGAGTCAGTTGCAGCTGGAGATGGGCATTCTCTCTCCCCACAGATGGGATTACAGGTGCCTGCCACAACACCTGGCTAATTTTTGTACTTTTGGTAGAAATGAGGTTTTGCTCTGTTGGCCAGGCTGATCTTGAACTCCTGAGCTCTCTTATGAGGCTGCTCTGACCGACGCTCCCCCCAGAGCACAGGAGGGTCCCGCTTCCCCATTTACCTCTCGCCACTTTGCTGTTGTCCTTCTTCCCAATTTCACCAATCCGAAGGGTGTCAAGTGGGGTCTCCGGGGTTTTAATGCTCTGATGGTGAGTCTGGCTGAGTGCCTCTTCATGCCCCTGTTAACCTAATTCAGGCTTCCCTTTCCAAGACAGGCCCAGTCAGCACAGGCGTTGGAAGGCAAATTCTGGAGCCGGTGGCCTGCGTTTGAATCCTGACCCTGCCATGTAACCCAGCAAGTTAGTTCACCTCTCTGAGCCTCAGAGCTGCCATAAATATAAAATGGAAATGATAGTAGTATCTATATTGTAAGGTATTTTGAGGATTAAATGAGATAATATATGTAAAGCATTTAAGACAGTGCTGGCTGGGCGTGGTGGCTCACGCCTGTAATCCCAACACTTTGGGAGGCGGAGGCAGGTGGATCACTTGACGTCATGAGTTCGAGACCAGCCCGGCCAACATGATGAAACCCCGTCTCCACTAAAAATGCAAAAATTAGCCCTACGTAGTGGCGCATGCCTGTAATCCCAGCTACTCAGGAGGCTGAGGCAGGAGAATCCCTTGAACCCAGGAGGCAAAGGTTGCAGTGAGCCAAGATCGCACCACTGCACTCCAGCCTGGCCAACAGAGTGAGACTGTCTCAACAGTAACAACAACAACAAAAAGCAGTGCCTAATACATATGTGATCTGAAAGCATTAGCAATTATTATCACTATCACCGTCATTATTATTGTTTTAAAGTTTCTAAACTTTCAGATGTTGTATCCTTTCACTTTCAATGCACGTCAGAATGGCTCTGCCTGTGGAGGAATTTCTGGCTTCTCCTGGGTCGTCCAAGAGACAATATAGTCAAAGTTGTCTGAAAAGCAGGCTTGGAGCTACTCCTTTCTTTCACATTTGAGTCGAGTGCTGTATATTCATTTCCATGTGTGTAGTTTTTAATTTTTAAAAGTATGATGTGTGCGCTGGGCATGGTGGCTCATGCTTGTAATCTCAGCACTTTGGGAGGCTGAGGCTGATGGATCACTTGAGGCCAAGAGTTCAAGACCAGCCTGGGCAACATGGCGAAACCCCATCTCTACAAAAAATACAAAAGTTAGCCCGGCGTGGTGGCGCACACCTGTAATTCCAGCTACGCTGGAGGCTGAGGCAGGAGAATCACTTGAACCTGGGAAGCGGAGGTTGCAGTGAGCCAAGATCATGCCACTGCACTCCAGCGTGGGTGACAGAGCTAGACTCTGTCTTAAAAAGAAAAGAAAATATATGTAAAGTGTTTAGAGCAGTGCCTGGCACATGGTAAGTGCTATATTCATGTTTGTGGATATCACTACATTTACCAGAGTTTTCTCCTCTGGGTAGCACATAGGTTTTAATGTGATGTGATAAATACTTTTTCTTCACAGCTAGCGTTTGTCTCTGATGAATATCTCTAGCCATGTTGTCACGTTAGCATGTTAAATGTACCCTCTTTCTTTTTAATGGCTGCCTGTATCATATGGACATATCAAAATGTATTTACTGATTCTTTAATGAGAGACTCGGGTTTCTTCTTTTCGCCTTTCTCAAGTAGTGCTGCAGTGGGGAGCCTCATCCAAGCAGCTCTGGGTCCTTGAGCCAGTGTTTTTACTGGAGCCGGAATTACTGGTTCCAGAGATATGCATGGTTTTGATGTAATGAACTGACAAGTTGCCCTCAAAGCGATTCTGCCACTAGAACCTGGTGTACCCCCACCAACAGAATAGGGACCTGTTGGTTTTGATTTGTTTCTTAGTTTGGTTTGGTTTTTTTGTTTGCTTGTTTGAGACAGGGTCTCTCTGTGGCCCAGGCTGGAGTGCAGTGGCTCGATCTTAACTCATTGCAGACTCGAACTCCTGGACTCAAGTGATCCTCCCACCTCAGCCTCGTGAGTAGCTGGGACCACAGGCACACACCACCACACCTGCTAACTGTTTAATTTTTTTGTAGAGACAGGGTCTTGCTATGTTGCCCAGGCTGGTCTTGAACTCCTGGTCTCAAGTAGTGTTCCCGTCTTGGCCTCCCAAAACGCTGGGATTGCAGGTGTGAGCTACCATGCCCGCTTGAGTTGTTTTAGTAATGGGGAGTTTCAGGCATTTACGGGGTAGAAAGAGCATATATTGCCTGCATGTACACAGTTGTCACCAGATTCTTTGGTGACCAACACATGGCCAGTCTTGTTTCATCCATTCCTCTGCCTTTGGATCATTTTGAAACAAATCTCAAACATTGTATCATTTCATTTGGGGGGCTTCAAACTGCATGCCCACAGCGTGCCTGTACATCATGGAAGAGAGGACATTTCTATAAAATCATCCTGTGGTGCTTTTCATTTTCCGTGGTGTGTCTTCTCCCTTGATTCTCAGATGTCCCTAAGACATAGACAAGGCAGGTGTATCTGTTGGGAAAACAGAATCCACTCTAGGTATTTTAGCGGAAGGAATTCAATACAGGGAATTTGGTTAAAAAAGTTGGGGAGGAACAGAGAAACCAAAAAGGGGCCGAGGCCAGTCCCTACATGAGCAACCAGAGCTGAAGGGCGCAAGGAGGAGGGCACCTTAGCAGAGCCCAGGGCAGTGTTGGGTGGGGGCCTCTTCCGCCTGAGATGCTGTCCACAGTGGAGGGAGGACCACCCGGCATCTCACCACCTCTACCTTCCAGGCTTCTGCCACTGCCCCTGTTGGCTGAGCCTCACCAGCAGTCCTGGGAAATGTAGTTCCCTGTATTTCAGAGCAGGCTAGGAAAAGGGCAGGCAATGGATCAAAGAGGGAACTCGATCCCCATTTGATAGATAAGAAAGCCAGAGGGTCTAATGGCCTGTCAGGGGCACCTCATTTAGTGACAGGTACCATCCCTGGCACTAAGTCCCTTGGTTGCCAGGGTAACCTGAGGCAGCTGTTTGGGCATTGCCTGCCACCAGCCTGTCACTGCTGCCTGGGATGGGCCTTCATGGTTCCGAGTTCCTCCTCTGCTGGAGGAGCCCCCTCCAAGCTCCCCCCTCCCACACTCAGAGCGGACACGGCCTTTTGTCCCTGCCCATCGCACTGGGCTGTGCCCTAACCCTAAGGAAAGCCCTCCTGAGGACACTGTGCCGGAGAGTTTTGGGTGCTGGAGTATTCTCAGGGAGCCCTCTGCATGAGGTACCAGCATCCTGGGCCACACGAGAGGCCAGAGGAATGTTGTGCCACTGAGCAGCCCAAGCTGGCATTGAGCGGGCAGCTCCGTACTCAGCTGGCATCAGGCAAGTGTGGGTGGGAGCTGTGTTTTGTGCCGTCCTGGAGCTGGTGCCCTCACGGAGGTGAGGGGAGCCCAGGGGAGACGGATGGTGCCCAGATACACAAACAGGGAAGCTCAACACCAATGTGAGAGTTTAAAGGACACAGAGAAGCCCAGTTACACAAGAAAGCCTCTGTCAGAAGCGATGTGATTGCTAAGGTGACCTGGGCCCTTCTTGTAAAGCAGGCCTTGTTTCAAGTACTTTACACTTATTCACTTAGTTAATTCTCATAATCCTGTGAGGTAGGTATGGACTGTTAACCCCAGAGAGTTAAGTACCTTGGCCAAGGCCACACATCTAGGGAGTGGCGCACCAGGAATCCATATAATAGTGGTAGTAATAGCCACGGACACTTCCTGGTGGTCACCTATGCCAGGCTGCCCTCAGAGCTCTATATATTAACTCGTTTAATCTTCACAGTCACCCTATAAAGGAGGTACTTTTTTTTTTTGGAGATGGGGGTCTCGCTGTGTCACTCAGGCTGGAGTGTAGTGGTGCAGTCACAGCTCACTGCAGCTTCAAAGTCCTGGGTTCAAGCAATCCTCCCACCTCAGCCTCTCAAGTAGCTGGGATCACAGGCGTGTGCTACCACGCCCAGCTAATTTTTATAATTTTTTATTTTTTTGTAGAGACAGGGTCTCACTTTCTTGCCCAGGCTGGTCTCGAACTCCTGGGCTCAGGTGATCCTCTCGCCATGGCCTCCCGCAGTGCTGGGATTACAGGTGTGAGCCATCGCGCCCAGTCTTCTTACTTCCATTTTGTGAGGTTGGTGCAAAAGTAATTGTGATTTTTGCCATCGAAAGCAATGGCAAAAACCACAATTACTTTTCCACCAACCGAATACAAATGAGGCAACTGAGGCACAAAGAGATTTAAGGGACCTGTCCAAGGTCACACAGCAGAGCTGAGTTCAAACCCAGGCAGCCTGAGTTCAGAATTTGTGCTCTTAACGGTGGCTCACGCCTGTAATCCCAGCACTTTGGGAGACCGAGGTGGGCGGATCACCTGAGGTTGGGAGTTCAAGACCAGCCTGACCAACATGGAGAAACCTCTTCTCTACTAAAAATACAAAACTAGCCAGGCGTAGTGGCACATGCCACAGGGAGGCCACTCCCATGCACAGCAGTTAGGAATTGGTTGGAAGTCCTCGGAGGTGATTGGCCTGTGAGTTATGGCTAGTTTGTGTTGAGAAAGTGTCTTCGAGGCCAGGTGTGGTGGCTCACGCCTGTAATCTCAGCACTTTGGGAGGCCAAGGCAGGCGGATCACTTGAGGTCAGGAGTTTGAGACTAGCCTGGCCAACATGGTGAAACCCTGCCTCCACTAAAAATACAAAAATTAGCGGATGTGGTGGTGGGTGCCAGTAATCCCAGCTACTCAGCAGGCAGAGGCAGGAGAATCGCTTGAACCTGATCTTGGCAGTGAGCCGAGATCGCGCCACCTCACTCCAGCATGGGCCACAGAGCTACTCCATCTCAAAAAAAAAAAAAAAAAAAAAAAGGAAATTGTCTTTGAATCCAAGTTTAGGGGAAAAAAATCATCCAGAGTTGTTACACTCTCTTGGTCACGAGGAGAGGCCTTTGGAAGAGGAGCTCCACAGCTTCAGTGATGGTGATAATAGAACCTTTTGTTTGGCGCTAACTGGACAGCATGCCCTCCCACACAGCCTCCTGTGAAGCCACTGTTGTTGTCCCCACTTTCCAGGGGCATCACACGACCTTCCTGGCCTGCGGTCGCTGCTCAGGCCACGGGGATGGCTGCGCTCCTGCCGTGGGTCCTTGGTGATAGCAGGTGAACGGTGAAGAGTCCATGTTCCCGGGAGCCCCTGCTGCTGGTGGAGGAATGGACAAGTAAATGACTGAATAGACAAGCACGTTGGAACCAAGGCTTCTCCAAAGCCAGTGCTTGTAACTGATTCGGGGTGCTGCTGTGACGTGGTTAGGCATAGAGGCTCACATTCCAGCCTTGTCGCTTCCTGACTCTGTGACCTTGGCCTGGTGACCTCCCCTGCTGACCTTCAGTTTCCTTAGCTGTAAAATGAGGATCTGGTAAGACCTCCATCAGTCAAGATTGCAATCGGCCACATATAACAAAAAACCAGTAAGCAGTGGCTTCAGTAAGGCAACAGGTGGTCTCTTACACATGAGAAGAAAAGGGAGGGAGGGCAGCTGGGGGTGGTGCCACTGTTAAGGGGTACAGGGACGGGGAGCAGGCTCCTTCTGACTCCTCACCTTGCCGTCCCCAGCATGTCACTCTCAGCCTCACGCTCCCGCTCCCGAGATGACGGTTGCACCCCCTGATGTGACATTTATATTCCAGGTACAAGAAAGAGAAGGGTAGAAGAGGTATGTCCCATTTATTAGGAAAACAATAGCTTCACCAGAAGGTCGTGTCCCCTACCCCCTGCAAACTTCCTCTTGCCTCTCACTGGCCATAATCAGACACATCCTTAGCCTCAGCTGTGTGGGAATCCAGGAGAGTAAGCTTTTTGGATTAGTATCCTGACACCCCAACAAATGTGGGCCTCTCTCAAGGAATCAGAAGAGGATGGGTTTGGATTTGACAACCAGCAGTGGAGCTCGAGGTCCCCGGCCCTGGAGTAGCCCAGAGCAGGGGTGCGGGATTCTCCCGCTGCAGGCCTGACTTCTGGTTTGTGATGTCCAGGAACGCCACTGCTTTGTGCCCTGTTTCTTCATCCACCTGTTGAGAGTGATGCCCCCTGCTGAGGAACACTTGGGAGAAGCTTTAAAACCTGGCTGGGAAGGACTTTGAAATACATCCCACCCCACAGGAGAGCTGAGGCTGGCTTTTGTTTGGAAAATTGTCAGGTTTTCTTCAAGTGGAACCCTGCCGAACTAGCCAGTTGACTGTCAGAGCCCAAACATACTGCCCGAGACGGCTCATTTATTCACCTCTCTCCCACTTGAGTCTGAACAGCGTTGGGGCTGAGAGTGGGGGTGATGGCTGCGGCTCTGCGGCCAGCATCTGGCACAGCGCCCAGCACCCACCAGGTACCTGGCTGAGGATTGACTGCCTTGCTTCTGAGCACCTCTTGATCTGAGGAGCAGTCAGATCTTCCCGAGTCGGTCCCTTCTCTGCACCAGCACCACCCTCCTTCTGGGCTAGGCCACTCTTGCCCCCACATGGGTGGCTACCCTGGCCTCCTGATGAGCCTCTCTACCCTTGGCAGGTCACGATCTCCATGACAGCCAGTTGGGCCACTGCCCCCCTAAACCTGCTATGGAGGTCAACTCTAGATTCCTGAACACTGTGGCATCCTTGCACCTGTTTTCCCTCCTTCCCCCTCACCCACTCACACCCCTTTCCATGGCCAACTTCTTATCCTTCAGGGCTTAAACACCACCCCTTCCATGACGTCTTCCTTGGCCACCCACTCTCCAGCACCCTGCTGCCATCCTTTGTCAGTTTACCCCTTTCTTCTCTTGCTTTAGACTGATTTGTGTACTTGCTTAAGTGCATTTAATTAATGTTCGTTTCCCCCTCTAGTCAGTGGACAGAGAAGGGGGCTATCGTGGTTACTGCTTTGTTACTTATCACATAGTAGGATCTCAGGAAATACTCACCTAGTGAATGGAAGTAAATCAAATGAATGAAAACTTGTTTGGTTTTTTTTTTCCCTGATTTTGAAAACATTCACTGAAAGTAATTTGAAAAAATATGGAAAGGGGCCAGGTGTGGTGGCTCACACCTGTAACTCCAACACTTTGGCAGGCAGGTGGATCGCTTGAGGTCAGGAGCTGGAGACCACCTGGAGCAACATAGCCAGACCTCCTCTCTACAAAAAATTTAAAAATTTAGTCAGGGGTGGTGGTACACACCTGTATTCTCAGAGTGAGACCCCGTCGTTAAAAAATATATATGGGGACTGGGTGCGGTGGCTCACGCCTGTAATTCCAGCACTCTGGGAAGCCAAGGCGGTGGATCACTTGAGGTCAGAAGTTCGAGACCAGTCTGGCCAACATGGCGAAACCCCGTCTCTACTACAAATACAAAAATTAGCCAGGCATGGTAGTGGGTGCCTGTAATCCCAGCTACTCAGGAGGCTGAGGCAGGAGAATTGCTTGAACCCAGGACGTTGCAGTGAGCCCGAGATCACGCCACTGCACTCCAGCCTGGAGTGCACTCCAGCAAGGCTCTATCTCAAATATATATATATACACACACACACACACACACACACACACACACACACACACACACACACACATATATATGGGAAGGTATAAGGAACAGATTTTCAAAAACCACTAGTAGCCCCAGCATCAAATTATCGAGTCTTTCCTGTCTTTTTTCTGTGAATGCATCTGCCTAGCCTATAGATGTTTACTATCCTAGGGGTGCACAATAATTTCTTTAATGGTACTCTTGGTGTTGGTCATTGAGGTTGGGTTTTTTTCCTGTTATGAAGGATACTATGAATTTTTCTTCATCTCTAATTATTTATTTAGGATTAATTTACAGAAGTAGCATTCTTGGTTCAGAGGGCGAGAACTTTTTTTTTTTTTGAGACAGAGTCTCGCTCTGTCGCCCAGGCTGGAGTACAGTGGCGCAGTCTCAGCTCACTGCAAGCTCCGCCTCCCGGGTTCATGCCATTCTCCTGCCTCAGCCTCCCGAGTAGCTGGGACTACAGGCACCCGCCACCATGCCTGGCTAATTTTTTTTTCTTTTTGTATTTTTTAGTAGAGATGGGGTTTCACCATGTTAGCCAGGATGGTCTCGATCTCCTGACCTCGTGATCCACCCACCTCAGCCTCCCAAAGTGCTGGTATTACAGGCATGAGCCACCTTGCCCGGCCTGAGAACATTTTTTAAAGCTATTGCCAAATTGCCCCTATCAAGGGTCCACCAGTTGGGAACATTAAAAAAAAAGAAGTCTGTTGTCCCGGGGAGTGGCTGGTTTCCTAGTGTCCTGGGCTCATCGGGCTCCTGGAGAGCCATTTTCCTGGTCTCCTGAGGGCCTGGTGTCCCCTTCCAGCCTGCTGTCCTCTGCCTGGCCTGGGTTGCAGTCCCGGAGCAGGATGTTTGATTATGGTGTTGAGCAAACAGAACAGCAGGCCCTCGCCATCTGCCAGCTGGTCCCTCGGGCTTGAGAAGAGCTTCACACCCAGTGAGGGTCATAACTGGAGCCTTTCTAGAGCCTTCTGTGGTGCTGCTGAAGGGCGGGACTGGAGTGCTCATTCCTAACAGTAACCTGGCCCCACAACCCCCATTCCCACACGCCTCTCCCCACTGGGAAGGAAGACAGGTGCCCCCCTGCATGTCTCAGGTGGGTAGAGGTGCCTCCCCTTTGTACCCAGCTGTCACATATGGAGAGTTGTCTTGAAACTGCCTCTGTGAGGGTGCCCCGCTCTCCCTGACTCCCTCTGGGCTCAGAGGGAGTGCACATTCCCCCAGGCTGCCCGCGATGTTTGTGTTCATCCAGGCAAAGTGGCCCTGCCAGTTCTGGGAGTGGAAATCTCTTACAGGAGAGAGAAAGTGAATCTCAAGCTATGGCATGAGAGTGACTGGGGTGGCACAGAGGGTGATCAAACAGCTGGGTTTTTTTTGTTGTTGTTTTGTTTTTTAAGACAGAGTCTCAGCCAGGCGTGGTGGCTCACTCCTGTAATCCCAGCACTTTGGGTGGCTGAGGCAGGTGGATCACTTGAGGTCAGGAGTTCTAGAGCAGCCTGGCTAACATGGTGAAACCTTTTCATTACTAAAAATAGAAAATTAGCCGGGCATGATGGTGCGTGCCTGTAAACCCACCTACTGGGGAGGCTGAGGCAGGAGAATCACTTGAAACCGGGAGGCGGAGGTTACAGTGAGCTGAGATCCTGCCACCCACACTCCAGCCTGGGTAACGAGCAAAATTCTGTCTCAAAAAAAAAAGAGTCTTGCCCTGTCACCCAGGTTGGAGTGCAATGGCACCATCATAGCTCAAGCGATCCCCCGGCCTCAGCCTCCTGAGTAGCTGAGTCTGCGGGTGCATGTCACCATATCAGCTCATTTTCTTTTCTTTTTGTTTTTGGTAGAGATGGGGTCTCACTGTTGCCCAGGCTGGTTTGAAACTCGTGGGCTCAAACTATCCTCACTGCCTCAGCCTCCCAAAGGACTTGTATTACAGGTGTGAGCCACCATGCCCAGCAAACAGCAGAGATTTTTTTTTTTTTTTTGAGACAGAGTCTCTCTCTGTTGCCCAGGCTGCACTATCTCGGCTCACTGCAGCCTCCACCTCCCAGGTTCAAGTGATTCTCCTGCCTCAGCCTCCTGAGTAGCTGGAACTACAGGTGCCTGCCACCACGCCTAGCTAATTTTTGTATTTTTCGTAGAGATGGGGTTTCACCATGTTAGCTGGATTTTAAAATACATTTGTATACATTTTAAAGTTGCTTATGTCATACAAGAGTAAAATCTCACTGTTTAAAAATAACTCATGCAGGCCGGGCGCGGTGGCTCACGCTTGTAATCCCAGCACTTTGGGAGGCCTAGGCGGGCGGATCACGAGGTCAGGAGATCGAGACCACGGTGAAACCCCGTCTCTACTAAAAAAAAATACAAAAAATTAGCCAGGCGTGGTGGTGGGCGCCTGTAGTCCCAGCTACTCGGGAGGCTGAGGCAGGAGAATGGCGTGAACCCGGGAGGCGGAGCTTGCAGTGAGCCGAGATCGCGCCACTGCACTCCAGTCCCAGAGACAGAGCAAGACTCCGTCTCAAAAAAAAAAAAAAAAAAAAAAAAAAAAAACTCATGCAATACAAAAGACTTTAAAATTCTGTTATTGTGAAATGGAACATGCATGCAGACAAGCATGTAAAACGTGAATACACAGTTTACCAAAGAATTCCAAAGCAAGCACTAACCCGGCTCCAGAAAGAGAACCTGCTAGCAGCCTGGAACCCCCATGGGCTCTGACCACCAGAGCCCTTCTTTTTTTTTTTTTTTTTTTGAGACAGAGTCTCACTCTGTCGCCCAGGCTGGAGTGCAGTAGTGCAGTCTCGGGTCACTGCAGCCTCTGCCTCCCAGGTTCAAGCAGTTCTCCTGCCTCACCTCCCAAGTAGCTGGGATTACAGGCACCCGCCACAACACCTGGCTAATTTTTGTACTTTTAGTAGAGACGAGGTTTTGCCATGTTGGCCAGGCTGGTCTCGAACTTCTGAGCTCACGTAACCCGCCCATCTGAGCCTCTCAAAGTGCTGGGATTACAGGCATGAGCCAGTAATCCAGCACCTGACCAGAACCCTCATTCTAAAAGCGACTGCTCTCTGCACTTCACAGTCACCATTTCCTGGCATTGTGGAAGCTGTGTTCCCTAGATGAGCAACTCTAAATAATGTGGTTCCAGTTTTCCTAGTTTTGAACTTTATATAAAAAAAGTCATGAACTGTATATGTTGTTCTGTGTCTGACTTTTTCACTTAGTATCATGCCCGAGAGGTGCATCTGGTTTGGAGTTAATGCATTTCTGGTCCTAAAGCCCATTTTCCTTGATAAACAGACAAGCTGTATGAGTTCTAATATCTGTGCATTTTGTTTAGTGAGTATTAGGAAAAAAATACAACGAATCCAACATGGATATTCTTAAGGGTTTAGGCAGTGAGTTGATTGAAAGGATCACGTTCGGTAAATAATAGTACAGGTGGGCTGCGGCTATGCCTGAGCAGAGGTGCGTGACTTTGGACAGTTTGGGAGCCCCAGTGGTGAGGACAGAATGAGCGCACACATGGCACACACCGTCGCTCCCCTCCCTGAGAAACCACTGTTACTTCTGGGCCTCTGCCTCCCAGATCTTCGCTCTGCAATGAGCTTGGTAGGTAGATAAAAGTATAAAATACGTCGCTTGAAAGATTTTTAAGTGCTTTTTTTTTTTTTGAGATGGAGTTTCACTCTTGTTGCCCAGGCTGGAGTGCAATGGCCTGATCTTGGCTCACCACAACCTCCGCCTCCCGGGTTCAAGCGATTCTCCTGCCTCAGCCTCCCGAGTAGCTGGGATTACAGGAGCGTGCCACCACACCCGGCTAATTTTTGTATTTTTAGTAGAGATGGGATTTCATCATGTCGGCCAGGCTGGTCTCAAACTCCTAACCTCAGGTGATCTGCCCGCCTCAGCCTCTCAAAGTGCTGGGATTATAGGCGTGAGACACCGCACCCAGCCTTAAGTACTAACTTCTTAAATGTGGGAGTATGCCTTTCTTCCGAATTAGTACTTCTTGGGGTTTCTGGGTTTGTTCTCTGATTAAAGTAACCAAATCCCTTATAATATTGCACTTCAGGGTGGGGTAAGAATGGGCCAGGCAGACCCTGCTTGGAATACAGGGAACTCAGGGGCCAGGACAATGCTGTACACACCAGTGACTCTTTTATTTAGCAGATGGTTTGGTATCTGCCTCCTGATTTTTTTTTTTTTCTTTTTAGAGATGGGGTCTCGCTATGTTGCCTAGGCTGGTCTCGAATTCCTGGCCTCAAGTCATCCGCCTGCCTCGACCTCCCAGCGTGCTGGGATTACAGGTGTGAGCCACTGTGCCCAGCCTTTCTTTTTCTTTCTTTCTTTTTTTTCTGTAATAATCTTGGCCAATTCCTTAGCTTCCCTCCCTCCCTGCAGATGTTGGAAACTTGAAATCTGGGAGGAGGTGACCAGAGGGCCCAGGCAGAAGCTGCCTGGGACACATCCTTAGTGGTGAGTTGACGTGGGGTTGTGACTCAGAGGCCAGAAATGTGCAGGGCCTTGGCCATCTGTGTGCGCACATGTGCAAGAGACACAGAAGCAGAGTGAGAGACAGACAAGGACAAGGCCGTGGAGAGACAGGTACAGGGACGCAGAGGGGTCGGGGGACAGGAGTGCAGAGAGGTGGAGCAGGGATAAGAAAACATGGGACAGAGATGGGGTAGAGACGAAGAGAGATGGGAACAGGCCCCTGAGACATGAGACCTGTTGGCTGGTTAACTAGCTGGTTGGCTGTTTGGGCAATTGATTGGTTAACTGGTCAGTTGGTTATCTAATTGGCTGGCTAATTGGTTATCTGGTTCGTTTTGGATTTTTGAGTTTTGTTTTTTTTTTTCTTGGATTCAGAAAATACTAGTGGAAGATTCACCCTGATGATGGCCCTGTTTTGGGTGCTGGAGATAGACCAGTGAAAGGTGGCTTGCAGGCATTTGGGTGTTGGATTGCTGCTCCCCACCCCTCACCCCAGTGAGTGCACTGTGAGTGCAGGTGCTGTTGAAAGGATGTGTCGCATGCTTGCCACATGCCCCTTAGCATGGGAGCGCCCTGTGGGGATCATCTTGCTGGATCTACCAGCAGTCTCACGAGGTGGCACTTACCCTCTGTGGTACATATTAGGGCCAGAATTTGATCCTAGGCAATCTGGCTCCAAAGCATAAGCCTAATTTCTGCCTTAAGTCACCCAGGAGTGGAGCACAGGCATTTATTAAGTGCCCCCGGTGTTCATGGCTCTATCCCCAATCTTTAGAGATGACTGGTTTTAATGGCCATAGATTTGACCTGCCTTGGTTCAAGTCCCTCTTCTGCTTTCCCTCACTGGGTGCTCTTCAACAGGAACGTGCTGCTCTGAGCCTCCCTGTTCCCTTCTGTAAAGTGGGGAGAACAGTAGGGCCTTCCTCCTCAGGATGCTGTGTGGGCTCAGTTTGAGGTCAGTCCTGAGTGGGGGCTGCCATTGCTATGTGCAGCTTAGGGAGCTTGACCACAGGGCAGGATGCCCACCTGGGCTCATGATTCTGTAAATGCCAGTTTTTGCTCTCATTTTATTTATTTATTTATTTATTTATTTATTTTGAGAAAGAGTCTCACTCTGTTGCCCAGGCTGTAGTGCAGTGGCGCGATCTCAGCTCACTGTAACTGCTGCCTCACGGGCTCAAGTGGTTCTCCTGCCTCAGCCTCCCGAGTAGCTAGGATTACAGGTGTGCATCACCACGCCCGGCTAATTTTTGTATTTTCAGTAGAGACAGAGTTTCACCATGTTGGTCAGGCTGATCTTGAACTCCTGACCTCAGGTGATCCGCCCGCTGTGGCCTCCCAAAGTGCTGGGATTACAGCTTGCTCTCGTTTTTGACAACGGATGTTCTCAAATGGCGTGGCCCCATGAGTTGTCACGAGGGCAGACTCGAGTCAGCCATCCCAGGTTCAGATCCCGGCTCCTCCTCCCCTTCTCTTTGTGGGCCTCTCTGAACCCCATTGTGAAGCGAGGGTGACAGTAGCAGGTGATTAGAAGCTTCAGTGCAGCGGTTTGTGTTATGGTGTCATGTGCTCTGCACAGGGCCTGGCTCCCTGACAGCCCTGGGTCAGGGGCCAGTTAGAATGATGGATGATTACTGCCAGCCGCTGGGTTTCCCCTCCACCCCCCACCCCAACCTGGATAACAAGGCCCAGCTGTGTGTGTCCAGCACCAGCACCCCCGCTCCCATCCCCGCCAGCCCTCCCACAGCAGGGAGCCTTCCTGACCGTGGTGTTCTGGGTGGGCCCCACTGCCACCCCCCATCCTCTCAGCCTAGAGCCATCCTCAGGTTAGGACAAGCAGAGCCGGAGCCACCGCAGCAGGATGGAAAGAATGGGACTTTAACAGATGTTCTTTTACAAGGATTCCCTGGCTCTATTTAATCAAGATTGTCAAATATTGATTTAATCTCCAGGCCCAACAGATGTGATCTTAGCAGGTTTCAGTGGCAATTAGCTGGGATTAGTTTGCAGGTCAGGCTCCATGCTGACAAGACACTGTCTTCTAAAGGAGGCTTGGCCTGGCCACAGGAGTGAGCCTTGGAGGAGGGGGCATACTAAATATTTAACCATCAGTCTAGCCCGGGCAGTGGCCCACGGGAGCAGACCCGGAGGCTGGGTCATAGCAGCCCCTGTGGGGCCCCAGTGTTCCCCCCATGATGATAGTGGGGACACTCAGCACATTTAGGGCAGCAGCTGTTCACTGAGAAAAAAAAAATAATAACACTAAAAGAAGCAGCACAGCCACGCCAGGGCCTGCGGCTTGATCATGAGCCTGGCTGGAGCCGGGCAGATCCCTGCAGGGCAGCCTGGAGCCTTGATGATGCCCCCAATTAAGTACCCAGAAGGGGCCACACCAACAACAGAGGCCTCTCACCCACCCTTTCAGGCCCCTCGCCTGACTGCATCACATCATCCCCACTCTACAGACATGGCTGTAGCTCCTGGGTGGGCCTGGCATTTGCGCCCATACTCCAAGAAGCATCCCATTCCAGTTCTGCATTTCAAAGGCTCATTAGAGCGAATAGGACTGTGCCCAGAGTTGGAACAAGCTGCTCCATCCACATGTGCTTCAGGGGAGGTCACGACAGCCCCTGGCACTGGGGCTGCCAGAAAGGAGCGTTTGCTTAAGGTGAGCCACCCTGGGCTGTCTGGCCCCTGAGCCCAGAGGGACAAGAATTCCTTGCCAGGTCACATTTGGTTTGCTTGAGATTTTTTAAAAAGTATTATAAGAAAAAATGAAGGCCGGGCACAGTGGCTCACGCCTGTAATCCTAGCAATTTGGGAGGCCGAGGCGGGCAGATCACCTGAGGTCAGGAGATCGAGACCAGCCTGGCCAACATGGCAAAACCCCATATCTACTAAAAATACAAAAATTAGCCAGGCGTGGTGGTGTGAGTGCCTGTAATCCCAGCTACTTGGAAGGCTGAGGCAGGAGAATTGCTTGAACCCGGGAGGTAGAGGTTGCAGTGAGCCAAGATCATGCCACTGCACTCCAGCCTGGGGAACAGAGCCAGACTCTGTCTCAAAAAAAAAAAAAAAAAAAAAAAAAGAAGACGAAAAAATGATAATAGCCAATACTTGTTTATCACTGCAGGCCAGCGATATTCTAAGCTATGGCATTTATTAACCCGCATCTTTCCTAAGAGTTAAGCTGTATTATTGTCTCCATTTTACAGATGGGAAAACTGAGGCATAGAGAGGCTAGGTCGCCTGCCCAGGGTCTAGCTAGTTAAGTGTTGGAGTTGGGAATAGAACCAAGATAGACTTTGCTTCTATCCACTCTGCTACAGCCACCACACTAGGGAAGACCTCCAGCATCTGGTGATAAGTGAGGGAGGCAGCTGTGAAGGTATTCACCCATTTATTTTTTTTGAGATTTCATCTCTACACAAGCATGTAATCATATGAACATTTAACCTATAAATAAAGTTCAGTTATACCAGGTAGCAAAATTAAAATTGGACATTTCAGTTTAAGCATTGGGGGTGATTACAGCCTCCATTTCCCTGGGGAATATGTGAACACAAGGTGGGTACACTGTTCTTCCCTCATTGACTCTGCGTGGGAGCCTGTCGCCAGGCCATGGAGGACTCTGCCTTAGGAAAGATGCAAATTGTTCAGACTCCATGGGCCCTCAAGCAGAGAGCTCTAACTGTGCAGCTTGGAAGTCTCTCCCCATTCTGACTTCTAGAAGGTAAGGGCCTTGCAATGGGTGACTCTCACTCTGCTCATGTTTTCCCTCACATGCTGACTTATTTATTATTATTTTTTTTTAAGATGGACTTTCGCTCTTATTGCCCAGGCTGGAGCACAGTGGTGCGATCGCGGCTCATTACAACCTCCACCTCCTGGGTTCAAGCAGTTCCTCCTGTCTCAGCCTCCCGAGTAGCTGGGATTACAGGCGCCCACCACCACGCCTGGCTAATTTTTTTTTGTATTTTTAGTGGAGACGGGATTTCACCCTGTTGGCCAGGCTGGTCTCGAACTCCCGACCTCAGGTGATCCACCCGCCTTGGCCTCCCAAAGTGCTGGGATTACAGGCGTGATGAGTTACTGCACTAAAAGCCCTTCACACCATGCTTGGCATGCAGTGAGCACACGCTAAGTATAAGCTATGCTCATTCACTTGGGGCTGCGTGGGCATCTTGCATGCATTACATATAACTCTACCTTGCTCTTTATTTTATTTATTTACTTATTTATTTATTTATTTATTTTTGAGGCAACATGTTGCTCTGTTGCCCAGGCTTGATCTCTTGAGGAGATCCTAGCTAACTGCAGACTTGAACTCCTGGGCTCAGGTGATCCTCCCGCCTCAGCCTCTTGAGTAGCTGGTACTATAGGCATGCACCACCACACCTGGCGAATTTTTTAAAAAAATTTTTTGTAGAGATGGGGTCTCACTATGTTATCCAGGCTGGTCTTGAACTACCACCCTCAAGGGATCCTCTTGCCTCAGCCTCCCAAAGGGTTGAAATTGATTACAGGCCTGAGCCACTGGCCTGGCCTCGCTCTTTTTGTACAGATACATTGTATTCCCTGGAATAGAGGCACCTGGATTCACTTAACCCTTCTTGTGTTTGTGGGCATTTGGGCTGTTCTTGGTTCTTCTGTATTACAGCAATGTAATACAGTCAAACCATCATGTACCTTTCTTGATGTAGACTGGTGTTATTATCAGAGAGACAGATTTCTGGAAGTGGAGTTGACGGATTAAAATAAATAGAATGAGGCCAGGCGTGGCCTCCCAGCACTTTGGGAGGCCAAGACGGGAGGATCACTTGAGGTCAGGAGTTTGAGACCAGCCTGGCCAACGTGGTGAAACCCCCATCTCTACTAAAAATACGATAATTAGCTGGGCATGGTGACACATGCCTGTGATCCCAGCTACTCAGGAGGCTAAGGCAGGAGAATTGCTTGACCCGGGAGGCAGAGGTTGCATAGAGCCAAGATCACGCCACTGCACTCCAGCCTGGGTGACAGAGCAAGACTCCATCTCAAAAAAGTAAAAATAAAAGTAATAAAATAAATAGAATGCACACCTAAAATGTTGATGCATAATTCCAACTCTCTCTCTTGACTTTCCCTAGTTGGGAAAAACTGTACTGATTTAACACCCTTAAAAGCAGAATGGGCGTGGTGGCTCACAACTGTAATCCCAGCAGTTTGGGAGGCCAAGATGAGAGGATCGCTTAAGCCCGGAAGTTCAAGACCAGCCTCGGCAACGTAGCAAGACCCTGTCTCTACAAAAAAAAATTAAAAATTAGCCAGGTGTGCTGGCACACACCTATAGTCCCAGTTCCTCGGGCGGCTGAGGCAGGAGGATCACTTGAGCCCAGAGGGTTGAGGATGCAGTGAGCCATAATCACACCACTGCACTCCAGCCCAGGCGACGGAGTAACTTAAAATTTTGATGCACAATTCTAACTTACTATTTCTATTCCCCCACGAGGAGAAAACTCTACTGATTTAACACCCTTAAAAGCAGAACAGTTCATGCAGGAACCCTGACCTGTGTGGGAACCTTGCCAATTTGAATGTAATAGCTGGATGCGGCCTCCCTCTCTCCTGTGGGGACTGCCCTTGGTCCTTGGGTAGGAATTTGGGCTCCTCCTGGATGCTGAAGGAGATTTGTTTTAGAAACACCAATCCTTAGCCGGGCACAGTGGCTCAAGCCTGTAATCCCAGCACTTTGGGAGGCTGAGGCGGGTGGATCACCTGAGGTCAGGAGTTCAAGACCAGCCTGGCCAACGTGGCGAAACCCATCTCTACTAAAAATACAAAAATTAGCTGGGTGTGGTGGCGGGCGCCTGTAATCCCAGCTACTCAGGAGGCTGAGGCAGGAGAATTGCTTGAACCCCAGAGGTGGAGGTTGCAGTGAGCCGAGATCATGCCACTATACTCCAGCCTGGGTGACAGAGCAAGACTCAGTCTGGAAAAAAAAAAAGAAAGGAAGGAAGGAAGAGAAAGGAAAGGAAAGAAAGAGAGAGAGAGAAAGAGAAAGACGAGTCCTCTGGGCTCTTTGACGTTAACTGTGGAAGTGCTGGCTTTCACGGCCATGGCCGAGACTCCACTCGTTGCTCTTCCAGCCAGTGGAGCAGTCTCTGCCATGGCACTAGCTAATGAGATTTCTGAGATTTTCATCCGTCTTATTTCCTGAAGGAGCTCTGTAGCGGTCCCATGTATGCTCAAACTCCCAGTAAGGTGGGGGAACACAGAGAGGGGAAAAATCAGATTCTTTTTTTTTTTTTTTTTTTTTTTTTTTTGAGGGAGAGTCTTGCTTTTTTGCCCAGGCTGGAGTGTAGTGGCGTTATCTTGGCTCACTGCAAGCTCTGCCTCCCGGGTTCATGCCATTCTCCTGCCTCAGCCTCCCGATAGCTGGGACTACAGGCGCCCGCCACCACGCCTGGCTAATTTTTTTCTTTGTATTTTTTAGTAGAGACGGGGTTTCACTGTGTTAGCCAGGATGGTCTTGATCTTCTGACCTCGTGATCTGCCCGCCTCGGCCCCCCAAAGTGCTGGGATTACAGGCGTGAGCCACCGCGCCCAGCTGAAAAATCAGATTCCTAACAATTTGCTGAGCTGTTGCTGACTTGCTAGAATTTTGTCCTTATGAATGGATTTTAAAGACACTCGGCATTATTCACATATTCCCACAGCACACTCATTTGAACGATTTCATCTTATTTGGAGCATAGGGCAAAGGGGTGGCAGGCAGACTGTTGAGGTTTGAATCCCACCTGCCCCTCGTAACCTTTGCCTCATCTGTAAGATGGGCATGATGAAAGTCCCTACTTGGTGAGGCATGGTGGTTCACACCTGTAACCCCAGCATTTTGGGAGGCCAAGGCAGGAGGATCACTTGAGGCCAGGAGTTTGAGGTTTTGTGAGACCTCATCTCTAAAAAAAAATTTTAAAGTAAAAAATTAGCCAGGTGTGGTGGCACACAGCTGTAGTCCCAGCTACTCAAGAGGCTGAAGTGGGAGGATTGCTTGTGCCCAGGAATTTAAGGGCTGCAGTGAGCTATGATTGTACCACCACACTCCAGCCTGGGTGGCAAAGACCCTGTCTCAAAAAAGAGAAGAGAAATCTATTTAAAAAGGAAAAGAAGCCCCTACTTGATAGAGTTGTTATAACACACCAGTTAATACACGCCAGTGTGTAGCCCTGAATCTGGCGCGTCAGGAGAGCTCATCAGTGTTGACCTTATGTTTAATACCGTCATCACCGTATTATCCCTCTCCACTGCCCCGCCCCCATGTGAGAACAAATATGTTAGATCCCAGTCCACCCCAGACATGCATCTGTTCACAGTCTAGGGAAGACAAAAGATACTCAGAGGCTTAAAAATCCAGTGAGCTAAGTCCCATAGTCAAGGGTGCGTGTACACCCCTGGGAGCTCAGCAGAGGGAGGAAAGGGGGAATTCTGACTGGCCTGTAGAGGGACAGACAGCATGGGGGGACAATGAGAGGGAAGCGAGTACAAGGCTCTCTGAATCAGTGGACCCCTGAAATATCTCCTGCAAAGGTCACCAGTGCCCTTCATACCTATAACTGCCACCATACGTGACTCTTTCAGCAGCGTCCACCCCTGTTGACAATTGGTCCTCTCCAACCACACCTGCACTCCAGCCTCCCTGCTGGGCCTGCTGTAGCTCGTGTCCTGGCTCCCATCACCCGCCTGCCCACTTGGATGTACAGCCTCTCCGGGCTGGGAGGCAGACCCTCTTCTCTCTGATCTCTCTGTTCCTTCTGTCCTCAGCTAAGACTGCACAGTAGAATCAGCTGCCGAGCTTTTAAGAGGCACTCAGGCCCGGGCCCCACCCCAACCAGCTGATTCAGAATCTCTGAGAGTGGGGTGTGGACAGATACTATATTTTTATTTTTTATTTTTGTGAGACGGAGTCTTGCTCTGTTTCACAAAAGTGAAACAGAGTGCAGTGGTGCGATCTCGGCTCACTGCAACCTCCACCTCCTGGGTTCAAGCAATTCTCCTGCCTCAGCCTCCCAAGTAGCTGGGACTACAGGCACACGCCACTATACTTGGTTATTATTATTATTATTATTTGTATTTTTAGTAGAGATGGGGTTTTACCATGTTGGCTGGTCTTAAACTCCCGACCTCAAGTGATCTGCCTGCCTTGGCCTCCCAAAGTGCTGGGATTACAGGCATGAGCCACCATGTCTGGCCCAGACACCTGTATTTTTATAAAGCTCCTCTGATGCCTCTGTTGTATGGCTGGCAGGGAGAACCAGTCCCCCGAGCATCCCCATCTGGTCTTGGACACTGGCTGTTTCCAGCTTCCCTGCTCATCCATGGCAGGTACCCTCTCTTCATGCAGATCCTGGTTTAGACACCACCCTTCAAGGAGTCTTCCTGACCCTCTCCCAACTAGAGTGATCTTCAGTCCTATTTATTTATTTATTTATTTATTTATTTATTTATTTATTTTTGAGACAGGGTCTTGCTCTGTCGCCCAGGCTGGAGTGCAGTGGCGCGATCACAGCTCATTGCAGCCTTGACCTCCTGGGCTCAAGTGATCCTCCCACCACAGCCTCCCAAAGTGCTGTGGTTACATGCATGAGCCACTGCACCCAGCCATTTTATAACCTTTACAATGCTGGCCACCCTTGGAAATTATATCTTATTTCTCTGGCGTTTCTCTACTGGAGGTCCATTCATGAGAGCAGGGGCACAGTCTGTCCTGCTCAGAGATTTTCTTTAGCACCCACAGCAGTGGCGTGTAGTGGAAATAGATTGAGTAAATGAATGGATTTTGCGTGTTTGGTGCTTGTAGAATGAATGAATGAGTTATGCATGACTGGGAAATGGTGAATAAATGAATATGTTTTTAGGGCTTTGTTGGCTGGAAGAACTTTTTTGAGGGATTTATAAGAACATGGTAGGTGTTTGTTGTGTGAGTGAATGGATGAATGGATGCATTTTAAGGACTAACTAGTTCTTCCTGGATAAATAAATGACTTGTACGTGCCCAGAAACTGCTGAGTCACTGGATGTATGCCTGGAGAGTCCTCATTCCACCTGGGCCTTAGAGAGGAACGCTCAGACTCGATGCCACATCCCTGAGCCCTCCAGAGTGCTTCAGCCCCACTGAGCCTCCATGGCCATGACTGGATCATGTGTCCATGAAAGGGAGATGCTTGGAGCACATCAGGGCAGCCCTGGACACCCAGGGGGTCCCTCTACCTCTAATCAAAGGCCTGTGAAAGGACAGCCCGTCCCACCCCTACACGCTATCTCCAGGCATTGCTTTCAGCTTCCTGCTTCCCAGGGAAGGACACACTCGGGCACCAAGCAGGCCCTGTTTGCCTTGGGTCACAGACCCCGACTGAGCGAGTGCTCCCTGGTCTTGAGTGAGGTTGTCATCCATCCGGTCATTCAATAGTTATGCTATTTTTATCTATCTATCTATCTATCTATCTATCTATCTATCTATCTATCTATCATCTGTCTATCTATCTGTCTATCTACCTGCCTACCTACCTACCTACCTACCTACCTACCTACCTGTCTATCTAGTGACAGAGTCTCACTTTATTGCCCAGGCTGGAGTACAGGGGCATGATCTCAGCTCACTGCCACCTCCACCTCCCAGGTTCAAGCGATTCTGTTGCCTCAGCCTCCCAAGTAGCTGGGACTACAGGCATGCACCACCATGCCTAGCTAATTTTTTCATATTTTTAGTGGACATGGGGTTTTACCATGTTGGCCAGGCTGATCTCAAACTTCTGACCTCAGGTGATTCACCCACCTCAGCCTCCCAAAGTGCTGGGATTACAGGCATGAACCACCGTGCCCGATCAGATATTTATTTAGAAAAGAATTTTTTTAGAGACAGGGTCTCACTGTGCTACCAGGCTGGAGTGCGTGGTTCAACCCTGTCTCCTTCCTTTGCGATCAGCAGGGTCCCAGGTAAGGGCTGCTTTGTCTACTGGGAGTGAAGTTGGCATGAGCAGGGCTCTCAGCCAGTCTGTGATGGACAGGCAGTGTGAACAAGAACCAAGCCTCAGTTGTGAAAGCCCCTGAGCATCTGAGGTCATTTGTTACTGCAGCATAGCTTAGCTCATCCTGACTGTCCCAAGAAGGAACACATTTTGTGGATGGGGGGCAATCAAGAGTTCAGGTTGGGAATGTTCAGTTGCAGTGCATGTGAGATGTGTAAGTGGTGATGTCAGGTAATCAGGTGGGTAGGTGAGTTTGGAACTCAGAAGAGCAGTGGGAGCTGGAGATGTTTCCCGCATTGGTGACACACATTTAAATGAGAATCGCTGAGGTCCAGACGCTGCCTGTGATTGCAGGGAAGGCTGGTGCTTGAACTCAGGACTATCTGACTTGAGGTATGAAGGGGCTGGGGTTGAGTCCTCACTGTGTCAACTCATAGCCATGTGGCCTTGGGCACATTACTTCCTCTGTCTGCTCCTCAGTTTCCTCATCTGTAAAATGGAGGTAATAATGATACCCACCTCATGGGGCTGTCGAAAGGGTTAACACATTGCAATTGACAGGCGTGAAGCTCTCAGGAAAGGACCTGGGCCATAGAAGGATTCTATTCATGGTAGTTGCTGTTGTAGATACCGGCTTTTGTGTATGTTTTCATTGTTGTTGTGTTTTATAACTAAAATGTCCAGTGGTGGGAAATGGAATAGGGCTGACTTTGTGTCCAACTTGATGCAGAGACTCAAATGATGACTACAGCCCCAGATTCTAACTCTCAGTCCCCTTCACAGATAGTTCTTCTCCCATGGTTACGAGATGGCTGCAGCGACTCCATCCCTCACATCTTCTCAGGCTTAGAGTTAAAGGGAGAAGCGCAGCCTTCAGCTCCAGCACTCCTGGTAAAGATATCACGGTCTCACTGGTTCTGATCAGGCTACATGGGTTGCTTCAGAGCTGGGGAAGGAGCCCCACCTCTAGCCCATTGGGTGGCCAGTGGAGAGGGGAGGCTCCCAAAGGGAAGTCTGGACTGTTGGAAAAAGGAGTCCTGGCAACAGGGAAAGTAAACCACGAATGTCCACACTGGAGGGCTCTTGTGTTTCCCTATGCTGTGTCCTGTGAGCTTCTGGCAGGCATTGCAGCCCTCACACAGTTGGGCCTTTTGGAGCCAAGACACCAAGGCCATGGTGCTTGCCTGCTTGTCGCAAGGGCAGTCTGGGAGCGTTTACACCCACAGATAACACCATTGGTTGCCTACTCTTCTAACAGACCCTGATAAGTCCCCACTGGCCCGGAGGCAATCAGGATGGCTACAGATTCTGGCTCTCCCAGCTTCCCTTGCAACTGGAGTGGCCGTGTATCCACATTCTAGCCAGGGGCACATAAAAGAAAGGATTGCAGCAAGGGGAGTGTTCTGGGAAAGATTCTCCTTCCTGATTGGGGTCAGACCGGTGCCCTCACCATCCCTATCTTTCCCCTTTGCCCATGATTCAGTGGGAAGTGTGGCTGTGGCCACCAGCTTGTGCCCATGACACAGCAAGCCAGAAGACTTGCTCAATCCTGCAGCACATGAGGGAGACAGAGGGAATGGGGGGGATGTGCTTCACATCACTGTCCAGCTTTCCCACCAGGCCTGGAGCCACCATATCTGGCCTCCTGGTGACATGAGATGACTAAATGTCTTCACTGTGCAAACCACCGTTGGATAGTCTTCTGTTACTTGCAGCCAAACGCATCCCAACTGACTCTCTCCCACTGCCACTCACTCCTCATTTTGCTGCCATCTCCCAAGCTGCCCTAGTTTTTCCCATATACAGTTCCCCAGCTGCCCTCCTTCACACAGCACCAGGTGTCACTCGGGGTCCTCTGATGCCAGCAGCAGAAGCCACGCTTGGCAGTCTGTGGCCGAATCACAATTCATTGAGGATGTACAGAATGAACAGGAGGCCAGAGGAGCAATCTTAGAAAACAGGGAGGAGCCAAGGAAGCCCTGGAGGGAAGAAACCAGGGGTCCCCAGCAAAAGTCACTGCACAGGAGAAGCCAGGTCCACTGTCCCTGCCCCTGCAAGGACACTTTCCAGCCTGATATGCTCTTAGAAACCTCACACGGAGTCCTAGGAGAGGACCCTGGGCCGACCAAGCCCACGTCCTGCACCCACCCCAACTGTGCTTCTGTAATTGGGGGGAAAGGGGAAGCACTCCTGCCAAAGATACACAACAGAACTGTAGTAAAAGCAGGTGGTGTTACACCCATTTTACAGATTGAAACCGAGTCACTATTTCCATAACCCGTCCATGGCACACCAGGATTGAGCCCAGGAGGCAGTCTGGTTCCTGCCTATGTTGTGCTTCTCTCATCACGGGGGTTCCCCATTGGGAAGGTCCAGGTGCTTTTAGGAAGGAGGAGCTCAGTAGAAGACAGCTGGAAAGAGACCAGTGTGCACCCTCTGAGTCCCAGAGGCTGCGGGTGCCACTCAGCCTCTGAATGTCACAGGAAGACTCGGCTGCAGCTGCTAGGAGAAGGGATTTGTGCAGAGACCAAGGCCTGCCAGAACATCTGTGTGTGTGCACAGAAGGGAGCAGAATGGATTGAGGGTTTCTGACTGAGCTGGAAACAAATGCCATCAGCAAAGCCCATCTGTCGGGAGGTGCTTGCATAAGCAAGTCAGGGTCGCATCTGGGCCACTGGTTTTCCCAGCCAGTCTAAGTGTGGCCTTAAAGGACTAATCCTCCCTCCGCACTCTGCACTCCGAAGGCAGAGCCACAACACAAGCTGGGCTGCAGAGGACAGGCAGCGCCCTCAGGCGGGCCGGTGCCCAGCACAGTGGAGTGTGGGGCAGGGTTCAGGCTCTCAAGCAAACAGTCTCGCCATTCTGTAACTGACAGTTTAGAGTGGAGACAATAAACACCATAGATAAAATAACTGCACTTTTCTCTGGCAAACCAGCAACCCCTGCCGAAGTGTGACCCACACGTACTTATTTTGTGTACCTTCATTGTGTGTGTGTATATGTGGTGTTTTGTTGTTGTTGTTTGTTTTTTGAGAGTCTTGCTCTATCACTTGGGCTGGAGTGCAGTGGCACAATCACAGCTCACTGCAGCCTTGGCCTCCCAAATAGCTGGAACTACAGGTGTACACCACCACGCCTGGCTAAGTTTTAAAATTTTTGGTAGAGATGGGGTTTCACTGTAATGCCCAGGCTGGTGTCAAACTCCTGGGCTCAAACAGTCCTCCCACCTCAGCCTCCCAAAGTGCGGGTATTACAGACATGAGCCACTGTGCCCAGCTTCACTGAGGTTTTCATTGTTAATGTTCTTAGGAAGTGCATTTTACCCTTGAACAACATGGGTTGGAACTGCGTGGATCTATGTATACGTGAATTTTTTTCAATAAATGTATTGGAAATTTTTTTAGAAATTTGCAACTATTTACTGGGCACGGTGGCTCATGCCTGTAATCCTAGCACTTTGGGAGGCCAAGGCGGGCAGATCACCTGAGGTTGGGAGTTCGAGACCAGCCTGCCCAACATGGAGAAACCCCATCTCTACAAAAGATACAAAATTAGCTGGGCGTGGTGGCACATGCCTGTAATCCCAGCTACTCAGGAGGCTGAGGCAGGAGAATCACTTGATCCTGGGAAGCAGAGATTGCAGTGAGCCGAGATTGTGCCACTGTACTCCAGCCTGGGTGACAGCAAAACTGTGTCTCAAAAAAAAAGAAAAAAAAAAAGAAAAAAGCAGAAAAGAAAAGATCTTGCAGGTGAACCACATAGCCTAAAAATATTTTTTAAAAAATAAAATGTTAAGGCCGGGCATGGTGGCTCATGCCTGTAACCCCAGCAATTTGGGAAGCCGAGGCAGGCGGATCATGAGGTCAGGAGATCGAGACCATCCTAACATGGTGAAACCCCGTCTCTACTGAAAATATAAAAAATATTAGCTGGGTGTGGTGGCGGGCACCTGTAGTCCCAGCTACTCCAGAGGCTGAGGCAGGAGAATGGCATGAGCCCTGGAGGCGGAGCTTGCAGTGAGCTGAGATCGCACCACTGCACTGCAGCCTGGGCGACAGAGCAAGACTCTGTCTCAAATAAATAAATAATAAATAAGTAAATAAATAAACAAATAAATAAAAAGAAAATGTTACGTATGTCATGAATACATAAAATATATGTGCATTAGTCTATTTTATCATTTACTACCATAAAATATACACGAATGCATTCTGAAAAGTTAAAATTAATCAAAACTTACACACAAACACATTGCCAAGCCAAGAGAAATGTAAACAGACATAAACATGCAGAATTAAATCATAACTGCATGAAATTAACTGCAGTACACACTGCACTACCGTCATAGTTTCGCAACCACCTCCTGTTGCTACTACAGTGAGCTCAAGTGTTATGAGTATCCGTTTGAAACACCGTGTGACACTCATCATCTCCGCATGAGCAGTTTGTCTCTCCAGCAAATTGCAAATCGCAGTAAAAAATGATCCCTAGAGGTTCTCACCTAGTTTTCATCGTGTTTAGTGCAATACCGTAAGCCCTGAATAACCTCAGGGGACCCATACAAAATGCCACTAGTGATGCTGGAAGTTGTCCCAAGAAGCAGAGAAAAGTCATAACATTACAAGGAAATATGCAATTGCTTGATATGTGCCATCGATGGAGGTCTGCAGCTGCAGTTGCCCGCCATTTCCAGATAAATGAATCCAGTGTGAGGACCATTGTAAAAAATGAAAAGGAAATTCATGAAGCTGTCGCTGCATCTATGCCAGTAGGCACAAAAACCTTGCACTGTTCACAAAATATATTTTTATCTCGTGTTGCAAATGCAGCTTCTATGTGGGTACAGGATTGCTATAAGGCATACCTATAGATTGTAATTTGCTTCGAGAGAAAGTGAAGTCATTACATGGCAACCTAAAGCAAAAGGAAGGAGGAGGATCTCAAGCTGAGGAATTTAATGCCAGCAAAGGATGGTTTAATAATTTTGAAAGAGGATGGCTTAAAAAATGTCAAGATGGCAGGAGAAGCAGCTTCTGCCAACCAGAGACAGCAGATGAGTTCCCAGATGCCAGTGAGAAAATCATTGAGGAGGCTGGGCACGGTGCCTCAAACCTGTAATCCCAGTACATTGGGAGGCTGAGGTGGGAAGATCACTTGAGCCCAGTGAGACCAGCCTGGGCAACATACTGAGACCCCACCTCTACCAAAAATTTAAAAATTAGCTGGGCGTGGTGACATGCATCTGTAGTCCTAGCTACTCAGAAGGCTGAGGCAGGAGGATCACTTGAACCCTGAAGTTTGAGGCTATAGTGAGCTATGATGGTACCACTGCACTCCAGCCTTGACAACAGAGAAAGAACCTGTCTCTAAAAAAATAATAATAAAAATGAGTAAGAAAAAGAAGTAAGCCTGTTCATAAGTGCTAAGGAGAAAAATGGAGCAGAGGAAGGGCCTGGGAGTGGTGGGGATAGACACACAGAGGGAAGTGCTATTTTTTGCAAATTCTTCTGATCATCTCTGCATGATAGTTTGTTGTTGTCTCTGTTGTTTTTTCTTTTTTCTTTTTTTTTTTTTTGAGATGGAGTCTCACTCTGTCGCCTAGGCTGGAGTGCAGTGGCGCAATCTCGGCTCACTGCAACCTCCACCTCCCGGGTTCAGGCAATTCTCCTGTCTCAGCCTTCTGAGTAGCTGGGATTACAGGTGTGCGCCACCACGCCCAGCTAACTTTTGTATTTTTAGTAGAGACGGGGTTTCACCATGTTAGCCAGGCTGGTCTCTAACTCCTGACCTCAGGCAATCCACCTGCCTCGGCCTCCCAAAGTGCTGGGGTTATAGGCATGAGCCACCGCGCCTGGCCAATATTTTTGCTTTTCCAATTGGGAAATGTTGCATGCAACTCTAGATTTCTGACTTCTCTTGGAAAATCAGATGATCTGACATCCATACTCCCGCAAGCCTCGGTTGTCAGAAGATGCCCTGCCATCCAGGTCAGTGCAGGCTCCTCTTGGCCTCTCTCCTGTTTCCCTTAGGCAACTCGACCCTGCGGGCTTTCCAGCTTCCTCTGTCTTCTTTAGCCCATCCCTGTGCTGCCTCCCAGCAAAGTCTTCAGGATCCTTTGTGTTCTTGTGGGGCACCAGGAAGAGGGGCTCCCCCTTGCTCCCCACTCCCCACCTGCCCTCTTCTGGTGCTCACTTTTTCAGAGGCTTCAGGCTCCCCTTGCTATTTGCTCCTTGAATCTGCTTTGAGCTTCCCTTGTGATCTCTGCCAGTTCGCTCCATAACTCTGGGCATAAATTAGGAAAAGCCCCCCTACACATGCACATACATGCACACACACACACAGACGCACACACACAGGCACACAGACATGCACACACACAGACACACACAGACGCACACAGACACACACACACCTAGACACGCACACACATACACAGAGACACGCACACACACACAGACACATACACACAGAAGAGGCCTGCTACTTTCTCACACAGGAAGCTCCAACAGCCGTTGATCAAGAACGGCTGCATCCAGCTGTAGATTTCCAGGGAAAGAAAAGTTAGAGGTCACCTTGAGCCAAGTGCGTGGCCCAAAGCAGCACTCTACTACCCTGAGCAAAATCAGTTCCGTTGGCAGGAGGGAGCGGGCACGGCTGCTGGGCAGTCAACAGCTTCCATCACAGACGGCGACCCACTTTTCCCTTCCTCTCCAGCAGGATTTTCATCTTCTAGAAGTTCAAGGTGGAGACAAAGGGAAGTGACCCCGCAGGGTGTTTTATGTGCTGGACAGAAGCACAGACTCCCTTCCCCAGGGGCCTGCAAATCAGGAGGTACTTACACCTCCAATTAGGCAGAGGCCATCTGTTCACTCATATGTATAATACTGAACGAACGTCCTGGACGTTCTAGGTGGCTCACGCCTGTAATCCCAGCACTTTGGGAGGCTGAGGCAGGCGGATCACAAGGTTAGGAGATCGAGACCATCCTGGCTAACACTGTGAAACCCTGTCTCTACTAAAAATACAAAAAAATTAACCAGGTGTGGTGGCAGGCACCTGTAGTCCCAGGTACTTGGGAGGCTGAGGCAGGAGAATGGCGTGAACCCAGGAGGCGGAGCTTGCAGTGAGCCGAGATCGCGCCACTGCACTCCAGCCTGGGAGACAGAGCGAGACTCCATCTCAACCGTTCTAGGCACTGGGGATGCATCGGTGAACAACACAGACATCCCTGCCATTCTGGAGCCAACATTTGAGTGGTGGACCTAGCCAGTAGACAGAATGAACAACTGCTAAGAAAAATTGGAAGTAGAGTGGGGAATTAAGAAAGGCTTCCAGAAGACCAGGCTTCTCTGTCTCTGTAAGGTGATTTGGGAAGGTTTTTGTTTTTGTTTTTGTTTTTTGGGATTTTTTTTTTTTTTTTTGAAACAGGATCTCGCTTTGTTGCCTAGGCTGGAGTGCAGTGGCGTGATCATGGCTCATGCAAGCTCAACCTCCCGGGTTCAAGCGATCCTTTTACCTCAGCCCCCTGAGTAGCTGGGACTACAGGCACATGCCACCATGCCTGGCTAATTTTTGTATTTTTAGTAGAGATGGGGTTTCGCCATGTTGTCCAGGCTGGTCTTGAGCTGTTGGGCTCAAGTGATCCACCCGCCTTGGCCTCCCAAAGTGCTGGGATTACAGGTGTGAGCCACCGTGTCCAGCTGGAAGTCTCCATGGAAGAACTGACATCATGGGAAGGAACCAGCCCCAGGAAGGAACCAGCCCCAAGAAGGACTGAGGAAGGACATCAGATGTCCTGGATAAGGTTTGGTGCATCAGAACAGAAAAGAAGGCCAGTATGATCAGAGCTTAGTCAGGGATGGGGAGAGACATCGAAGCTAGATCCTGTGGGGCTTGTGGAGCAGGGGAAGGAGTTTGGATGGTGTTTTAATGCAGTGAGTAGTCACTGGGGAGATCTCAGTGAAACAGTGATGGGCTCTGATTTACCCAGTCATAGTCTGCAGTAACCACATGGATTTCTAGAGACATTCCTTCTGCGGCTTTCCTCCCCAAACTCCACTGGTGCTCATGTTGACTCATCTGTCATTTTCACTTCCTTTCTGGCAGAGTAGCTGAGCTGAGCAAACAACAGAGCAGATGGACAATAGTCTGGCCTCTGCATGAAGCCAACAGTTCACAGGAAATACAGGGGGCAGAGGAACATGTTAAGTGGCACCACAGGGATCCTGAAAGTGGGGAAATCCACAGGACAGGTGACCCCTTTCCTTCAACAAGTAAAGAGCATCAAAATAAAGGAAGGTGGCCATTGTAGAGTAGAGGAGACCTAAGAAAATACCTGCATGAACAGAGGATGATTTCGAACAAACCAGCTCACAAAAGACACCTGCGAGACAATGACCGGAAATGTAATGCAGGCAGGGTAGTGCATGACATTAAAGAATTCTTGTTAATTTAGATGAGTATGATAATGTTATTGTAGTGATTTTTTTAAAAAACCTTATCTACTAGAGATACAAGCTAAAGTATTTATGGGTGAAATGACCTGATGTCTGGCCAGGAATGGTGGCTCATGCCTGTAATCCCAGCACTTTGGGAGGCTGAGGCAGGCGGGGATTGCCTGAGGCCAGGAGTTCAAGACCAGTCTGGCCAATATGACGAAACCCCGTCTCTACTAAAAATAGAAAAAATTAGCCGGGCATGGTAGCGCATGCTGGAATTCCAGCTACTTGGGAGGCTGAGGCAGGAGAATCATTTGAACCTTCGAGGTGGATGTTGCAATGAGCCAAGCACGTGCCACTGCACTTCAGCCTGGGTGACAGAGTGAGACTCTGTCTCAAAAAAAAAAAAAAAAAAAAATGACCTGATGTCTCGGGTTTACTCTAAAACATTCTATCAAACAAAGAAGGTCACAAGGCTGGGTGAATAGATGAAATGGGAATGAGAAATAGTTAATGGTTGTTGGAGCTGATGGGTGACTCAGTCTCCTCTCTGCTTTTGAGTATGTTTGCAAATTTCCATAATAAAAAGGTTTTTTTAATCAGTAAGGCTGTCAAGAAAAGTCACATGTCCCACTTTCTGGGAGCAATAACACGGCCATCGCAGCTCACATTTTCCTTTTCTTCCATTTCAGCATGGCGAGGACAACATCCTTGCTGCCTCCAGCTGGCCGGCGACCACAGCTACTGCCTGCTCTGTGCTACTGAGCCACTCGGTCTGGAGCCCCCAGGACAGCACCTGCCTCCTGAGGTTGTCCTGGCTCAGCTGTGCACAGCGATGGTGGAGAACTGGACTCCACAGGCTCACAACCTTCCTGTCAGGTTTCAGGGCCCAGCATCATTCATCCTGGGCCTGGCAGCCCTGAACAATGGCTGAGGGCTGGGGGACCCCATAGAGTGACACCACAGCGTACGGGGCCAGCAGCACTCCAGTGCCCGTGGACTATGACCACCTATCGGGCCATCCCCAGCGATGGTGTGGACCTGGCAGCCAGCTGTGGCGCCAGGGCAGGCGATGTCCTCCCTGGGCCACACACAGGGGACTATGCTCCCTTGGGATTCTGGGCCCAGAATGGCAGCATGTCCCAGCCTCTTGGCGAGAGCCCGGCCATCGCCACCGCCACCACCCGCCCCAGCCCCACCACTCCTGCAATGCCCAAGATGGGCGTGCGCGCAAGGGTGGCCGACTGGCCGCCCAAGCGGGAGGCCCTGAGAGAGCACAGCAACCCAAGCCCCTCCCAGGACACAGATGGCACAAAGGCCACCAAGATGGCCCATTCCATGAGGAGCATACAGAACGGACAGCCCCCGACCAGCACCCCGGCTTCCTCAGGGTCCAAAGCCTTCCACCGACTCTCCAGGAGAAGGTCCAAAGACGTGGAGTTCCAGGACGGGTGGCCCCGGTCCCCCGGCAGGGCTTTCGTCCCCCTTCGGCACCGCAGCAGCAGCGAGATCACCCTCAGCGAGTGTGACGCGGAGGACGCGGGGGAGCCGCGGGGGTCTCGGCACACGGGGGCGCTGCCCCTCTTCCGCGAGTATGGGAGCACCTCATCCATCGACGTGCAGGGCATGCCCGCGCAGAGCTTCTTCGACATCCTCAACGAGTTCCGCAGCGAGCAGCCCGACGCCCGGGGTTGCCAGGCCCTCACCGAGCTCCTCCGGGCAGATCCTGGCCCACACCTCATGGAGGGCGGCGGCGGAGCCAAGGGGGACTCCCGCAACGGGCAGCCAGCCAAGGACAGCCTCCTGCCGCTGCAGCCCACGAAGGAGAAGGAGAAGGCCCGGAAGAAACCTGCGCGGGGCCTCGGCGGCGGGGACACGGTGGACTCGTCAATCTTTCGGAAGCTAAGGAGCAGCAAACCCGAGGGGGAGGCTGGGCGTTTCCCGGGGGAGGCCGACGAGGGCCGGAGCCCCCCGGAAGCCAGCAGGCCGTGGGTGTGTCAGAAGAGCTTCGCCCACTTCGACGTGCAGAGCATGCTGTTCGACCTCAACGAGGCGGCTGCCAACAGGGTGTCGGTGTCGCAGCGGAGGAATACCACCACTGGTGCTTCAGCCGCTTCCGCGGCCTCCACCATGGCTTCCCTCACGGCCTCGCGGGCCCACAGCCTCGGAGGCCTGGACCCGGCCTTCACCAGCACGGAGGACCTAAACTGCAAGGAGAACTTGGAGCAGGACCTCGGCGATGACAACAGCAACGACCTGCTGCTCAGCTGCCCGCACTTCCGTAATGAGATCGGAGGCGAGTGTGAGCGCAACGTGAGCTTCTCCCGGGCTTCCGTGGGCTCCCCGAGCAGCGGCGAGGGCCACCTGGCAGAGCCCGCCCTGAGCGCCTACCGCACCAACGCCAGCATCTCAGTGCTGGAAGTGTCCAAGGAGCAGCAGCGGACGCAGAGTCGGCCCCGGCAGTACAGCATTGAGCATGTGGACCTGGGCGCCCGCTACTACCAGGATTACTTCGTGGGCAAAGGTGACGGATGGCGTGTGGGTGGGAAGGTTGGGTGGGCCGAGGCGTGCCTCCGAGACCCCCACTACTCATTCATTCACTCCATGCCGGGCCCTGCTCTGGCACTAAGAATGTGGCAGGAACAGAGACCTCCCTTCTGGAGGGCTGTGAGGATCCAGTGAGCAGAGCCACCTGGGCCTCAGCCCTGTGTCTGACACAGCAGCACTCCATAAACCGTGAGCTACAGGACACAGCTCTGCATTTACTCAGCACATATGAGCTTGGGACAGCTCAGTGCCAGGCATTCTCTAGAGCCTGGGGATGTAGTATCAACCAGCTTAAAACAAATATTCTGTCTTCTAGCACTTAATGTTTTCATGGGTAACACAAACATAGAACAGGATAAATAGGAAAAATACACAAGGGATTATAGGGTGCTAAATGCAGTGGAAAAGAGTAAAGCGGGGAAGAAGGAAATGGAGTGTCAGGGGGTGGGGGCAGATCTCAGTGGGGGATGGTCAGAGAGGGCCTCCAAGGCAGGTGCGGTTTCAGTACCAAAATGAAGGCACCATGTGCAAATTGCAGACACTATTCCCAGAACAGAGCAGCGAATACAAAAGTCTTGGAACTGCCAGGCGCGGTGGCTCACGCCTGTAATCCCAGCACTTTGGGAGGCTGAGGCAGGCGGATCACTTGAAGTCAGGAGTTCAAGACCAGCTTGGCCAACATGGTGAAACCACATCTCTATTAAAAATACAAAAAAATTAACCAGGCATGATGACGTGTGGCTGTAATCCCAGCTGCTTGGGAGGCAGAGGTAGGAGAATGAACCCAGGAGGCAGATGTTGCAGTGGGCCGAGATCATACCACTGCACTCCAGCCTGGGTGACAGAGTGAGACTCTGTCTCAAAAAAAAAAAAAAAAAAAAAAAAAAATTCAGAATTGCTTGTAACTGCTAGTAACAGGCTTAAACAATATAGAAGGGACTCTCCTGTGAAGAAATCCAGAGTTCAGCAGCCCAGGGCTGGTATGGTCAGTCTTCAGCATCAGTGGAATGTCAGCCTTAGTGCATGGCATGATCCCCCACTGCCCCACACCAAGATGGCTGCTGGAGTGCCAGGCATCACATCTGTGTTTCCAGGCAGAGAAAAAGAGGAAAGGGTAAGGACAAAAAGGCAGACCTCTTGTCAAGTCGACCCCCTTATGCCCTTATGCCTAGTGTTTCATTATTGGAACACCAAGCATGTCGGAGTTATAGCCTACTGCTCAAGGACATTGCCAGGGTCTGAATTTTTACTCATGGAAAAATTCAAAAAATTGCAGCCTCCAGCATAAATGCGTTAAAGAGCTTTCTCAGAAGCCCGGTCCAACTACTTCCACTTAGTGGCCACACCTGTGTGCAAAAGAGGCTGGGAAACGTAGGTTTTTAGCTAGACAAAGTTTTTCTTTTCCAAGAATAGAGGGTTTTTCTTAAAAAAAAAAAAAAAAAAAAAAAAAAAGAAGTACTAGCAGCTAGTACTCCACAGCAACTAGGTTTTTTTGTTGTTTATTTTATTTTATTTTATTTTTTGAGGCAGTCTCGCTCTCACCTCGCCCAGGCTGGAGTGCAGTGGCACAATCTCAGCTCACTGCAGCCTCTGCCTCCTGGGTTCATGCGATTCTCCTGCCTCAGCCTCCTGAGTAGCTGGGATTACAGGCGCTCGCTATCATGCCCAGCTAATTTTTGTAGTTTTAGTAGAGACAGGGTTTATCCATGTTGGCCAGGCTGGTCTCGAACTCCTGACCTCAGGTGATCCACCCACCTCGACCTCCCAAAGTGTTGGGATTACAGGCGTGAGCCACCACGCCCGGCTCACAGCAACTAGTTTTTAAAAATATTTAAAGTAATGTCCTTATCAAACATAACAAATGTCAGTTAAGTCATCCCACAGGCCACTAGAGCTCCAACTTGGAGTCAGACAGCCCTCGGTTTGGGGTATCTGTTCCATAGCTGATCCACGTGATACGTTTTACCCTTCAGACTGCGTGACAAATGAAGATGATTATATCAATATCACATGCACAAACAAAATGACACAGAGATTGAAAAGAAAGGGATAAAAAAGAAGTTCCAGGCCGGGCGCTGTGGCTCACGCTTGTAATCCCAGCACTTTGGGAGGCTGAGGCGGGTGGATAACAAGGTCAGGAGATCGAGACCATCCTGGCTAACACGATGAAACCCCGTCTCTACTAAAAATACAAAAAATTAGCTGGGCGTGGTGGTGGGCGCCTGTAGTCCCAGCTACTCGGGAGGCTGAGGCAGGAGAATGGCGTGAACCCAGGAGGCAGAGCTTGCAGTGAGCCGAGATCGTGCCACTGCGCTCCAGCTTGGGCAACAGAGCAAGACTCCATCTCAAAAAAAAAAAAAAAAAGTTCCAGACAGTTGCTTACAAGGAAAAAGCCAATGAGCCAATGTCAGTATCACATGAAATAGATTTAAAGGCTGAAAGCACCTTTTAGAGGAACTAAGAAGGCCATTTCATGTTTCTTGAAGTTCACCAAGAAATTCTGGTAGTTGTGAACCTTTGTATACCTGGCAACTTGGTTTAGGGGTACATAGATTTAAAAAATGGATCAGGCTGGCTGAGCGCATCGGCTCACGCCTGTAATCCCAGCACTTTGGGAGGCCCGAGGCAGGCAGATCACGTGAGGTCAGGAGTTCAAGACCAGCCTGGCCAGCATGGTGAGACCCTGTCTCTGCTAAAAAATACAAAAATTAGCTGGGCATGGTGGCGGGTGCCTGTAATCCCAGCTACTTGGGAGGCTGAGGCAGGAGAATCACTTGAAGCCGGGAGGCAGAGGTCGCAGTGAGCCAAGATCGCACCATCGCAATCCAGCCTAGGCGACAGAGTGAGACTCTGTCCCCTCAACCAGAACAAAACAAAAAAAAACGCTCTGAGGAGAAGTGGAAAAATTCACAACCATAGCGGGAGAAGTGCACAGATTATCTCTCTGAAGTTGACAGAATCTAGTAGCTGAAAAATAAGGATTTAGAGGATTTAGATAACCTAATGAAAACTTGATTTTACACTGTATATGTATTAACTTTGTACCTAACCAACAAAGAACACATTCTTTTCAAACTACACGTACAAATATGTACATGAAAGGAATGTGGATCGAATAAAGATCAAATAAGATTATACATTGAAATACTTAGTTCTTTGTTAGGCAGGTAGGAAGTACTCATAATGGAGCTTTAAAAAAAAAAAAAAAAACCATTTTCTTTTTAAAAATTTATTTGTAGCCCTGAAAGCTGTTAAAGAAAAAAATGTTCTGGCCAAGCACAAGGGCTCCCTGAAAGTGTAATTCCAGCACTTTCGGAGGCCGAGGTAGGATGATTACTTGCCCCCAGGAGTTAGAGACCAGCCTGGGCAACATAGGGAGACCTCAGAAAAAAGTTAAAAATTTAGCCAGGTGTGGCGGTGCGTGTCTGTAGTCCCAACTGTTGTGGAGACTGAGGTGGGAGGATCGCTTCAGCCCTAGAGGCAGAGGTTGCAGTGAGCCATGATTGCACCACTGCACTCCAGCCTGAGTGACAGAGCAATACCCTGTCTCAAAAAACAAAAACTGTTCAATAATGTTTGTTAAAGCACAGTAAAGAATTTATTCAGAACCATCACAGTAAGCATAGGGACCACTGTAGTGGAGTCTGGCAGTAGGGAAGAGAGGTTGGGCTTAACTCTGAATACAGCGTAGTCAAGTGGGAATTTATAGCCAAGAAGCAGGGTGGGGCTCAGTGCATGGAAGAGACTACTAAGAAGAAATGTCAGAGGTAAGGAAGATTCTGGCTAAACCAACCTAATCTTGCTGATGACACGCCAGGATGATCAGACATCACCTTTGGATGGTGGAAGATGAAGAGCTTGATCAGATGTTGAAGATGTCCAGATCTTGAGGATAAGGTTGGGGGGCAGGGTTCTTGCTAAACTGACTTAGCACAGGGTTCTTTGTTAAAACTGGATTTTACAAGGAGGTGCGCAGATGGGCCTAGGAGAAGATTCCAAAGCCTGACTAAAGTTTGGCCAAGCAAAAAATCTTTGTCAAAGCTAGTAAATAAATTAATCATTGGTCAGTGTTTATTGAGTGCCTGCTATATGCTAGGATTTGCAAGGAGCTAGATATGCATTGATGGGAAAAGCAACAACCCCTGTAGCTGCTTCAGGAATAAGCTGGTATCTGTGATCTGTAGCATACAATGTTTGTTCCATTCTCTGATCAGCTGGAGATTGTTGAACCCCCTTGCAGATGCTATTCTGATCGGGGCCATTAATTAACACACAGTATTTTGCCCCTAGATTAGCCTTTGATTTGCCAAGAGCATCTCATGAGAACAAAAACCATCAGTTAAACATTCAGTGTACCAATACAATTTCCAGTGGTGGATAGATGCTAACTTTGTGGACTTGGATCAAGACAGACTGCTGGCGGATACCCACACAAGCATGAGATACTTGGGTTATACATCGGGAAGAACTATTTGCCTGGAAGGGTTATAAGATAGCATGTTTTAGAAAAAAAGAGGAGGCAGCTGTCAGGTAGAGGAGGGAGCAGGAGGCGTGCCCCATGACTGGCTAAAGCCTCTGTTACCCTAAGGGAAAAAAGAGCAGTGTTGGCCGGGCACGGTGGCTCACGCCTGTAATCCCAGCACTTTGGGAGGCTGAGGCGGGCAGATCACAAGGTCAGGAGATTGAGACTATCATGGCTAACACGGTGAAACCCCGTCTCTACTAAAAATATAAAAAATTAGCCGGGCGCGGTGGCGGGCGCCTGTAGTCCCAGCTACTTGGGAGGCTGAGGCAGGAGAATGGCGTGAACCCAGGAGGCAGAGGTTGCAGTGAGCCGAGATCGCGCCACTGCCCTCCAGCCTGGGCAACAGTCTCAAAAAAAAAAAAAAAAAGCAGTGTTGAAGTTACCTAGGTAAAGAAACATGGTGAGATAAAGGCGATGCCTAGAGGCCCCTATCATGGTCCCTGACAGGCGCCAACAACTGGGGCTGGTCATTGCCAACACTCACCATGTGCGTACTACGTGCCTGGCACGGTGCCGAAGGCTGGGTCCACCTTTAACTTAACTTTACGGCTGAAAATGCTATCTAGCAACTTGGCTGGGGCCAGACATCTATTAAGGGGCAGAGCCCAGATGTGAGGAGGCTCTCTAGACTAGAATCTTACTCAACAGTTTCACAAGGGCTAATCAGTAGTTAAACTAAGTGAACCATTTGCAAACACGGGATTAATCACAGTGATGCTGGGTTGATAGCATGCCATGCACTGTACTAAGTGTTTCATATTTGTGGCTTCATTTTGCCTTCACATCAGCTCTCTGAATTGTGGGTGGCATCAAGGTCCCGTTTTCTCAGATGAGAGCGCTGAGGCTCAGAAAAGTTCTGTGGCTTGGCAGAGGTGGTACAGTAAGGTGGGCTTTTGCCTCTTACAGTTTCTCTACTGTGGGTGTCTGTGACCAGGCATGAGGTTTGCGTGACCAGCATCCCACAGATTGCACAGGACACTGCCTGGTCACCCTATCTGCAGGCCTGCTGGGCATCAGGGCCCCTCCTTCCCAGACAGCTGAGCCTGAACTCGCCTGCTCTTCCTTCTTAGAACATGCCAATTACTTCGGCGTGGATGAGAAGCTGGGGCCAGTGGCTGTGAGCATTAAGCGGGAGAAGCTGGAAGACCACAAGGAGCACGGACCTCAGTACCAGTACAGGATCATCTTCCGGACCCGCGAGGTAGGTCCCATCACTCTCGTTCTTATTAAAGATATCATAGCCACTCGCATCTCGAGCCAGGTTCTTGGGGCAAACGCTTCCCCGGCTTTATCTCATGGAATCCTCCCAACAACTCCGGGAGAGCAATCCTGTTAGTCTCTCCATCTCACAGAGGAGGAAACTAAGACTCAGAATTTAAATGACTTCTGGCCAGGCAAGGTGGCTCACGCCTGTAATCCCAGCACTTTGGGAAGCTTGGCAGTTGGCTCACTTGAGGTCAGGAGTTCAAGACCAGCCTGACCAACATGGCGAAACCCCATCTCTACCAAAAATACAAATTAGCCAGGTGTGGTAGCACGTGCCTATAATCCCAGCGATTGGGGAGACTGAGCCAGGTGAATTGCTTGAACCTGGGAGGCAGAGGCTGCAGTGAGCTGAGATTATGCCACTGCACTCCAGCCTGCCAGCCTGGGTGACAGAGTGAGACTCTGTCTCAAAAAAAAAAAAAAAAAAAAAGAAAGAAATTAAATGATTTCTATAGGATCAATGAATCAGTGGCCAGACCAAGATTTCAGTCCAGGGTGTCTGACTTCAGAGCCCAACATTACAAAACCTGTTTGCAAGAGATTAACTCTAATAAGCATAAGAAATAAAAGGGAAGATAAGGGATCATTTTAGGATCATGAGATGTCCTACATAATGGAAAGAATTAAGGCAACAAGCCTCAGGCAGGACAGGAACTGGGGACTCTCAACCACAGGCACTGCTGTTATGCCAATCAGCTCAAGGTACTTCCAATGTGTCACTTTCCATTCTCAGTAGAGAAGCCCATGGTCCTGGCTGGAGGCCTTCCCCTGGATTAAATGTCAGCTGTGGCTAGTGGGGAAGGCCTGTTGGGGCACCCATGCTCTATTAGGACTCTAAATTGTAAGTGACAGAAATCTATTTCTAACTTGCTTAAGTCAGAAATAACATTCACTGGTTCATGTAACTGCAAATCTAGGGGTAGGGCAAGCTTCAGGCATAGCTGGACTTAGAGACTCAAATGTAGTCGCCAGAACTCTGCTTCTTTAGCTCTCTGCTTGGTTCTGTTTTTCGCATCGCGAATGTCATTTTCTTCTGCCACTAACAAGCTCTCACCATGTCATGGGAAAATGGAGATGGGCTGCGCAAATCTACATCTTTGCACCTTCTCATCCAAAAGGCTCAGACTGGCCAGGTGCGGTGGCTCACACCTGTAATCCCAGCGCTTTGGGAAGCCGAGGTAGGCAGATCACCTGAGGTCAGGAGTTCGAGACCAGCCTAGCAAACATGGTAAAACCCTGTCTCTACTAAAAATACAAAAATTAGCTGGGCGTGGTGACAGGTGCCTGTAATCTCAGCTACTCAGGAGGCTGAGACAGGAGAATTGCTTGAACCCGGGAGGCGGAGGTTGCAGTGAGCTGAGATCACGCCATTGTACTCCAGCCTAGGTGACAAACGCAAAACTCTATCTCAAAAAAAAAAAAAAAAAAAAAGGCTTACACTGATTTATCTGGGAGGAACTCTGGCTCTGCTTTAGATCACAAGCCCAAGTCCTGAGCCAGTCGCTGTGATCAGGGGTGGTAGAGGAAACTGCCAGGTCTAGCATGTGTTACCCACCCTGGGTCCAGGGGGCAGGGCCAGGCATTGTGATTGACAGTTCCACCAGAGCTCCCTGGAGGAGGAGGCAGGGCAGATCCTCAGCAAAAAGAGGGGACCCAGGCAAGCAGAAATGACAGAGAGGTCCAGAAGACCCAAATAAGGAAGACTTTTCAGAAAACGGGCATTCGACAACTAGGCAGGCCCTCCAGAATGGGTCTCCCTCAGCCTGCATTGCCCCAGCCCCTTGGGCCTGGCCTTTGCCCAGACGTGGAAGCCTAGCAGGCTGAGGCTGCCAAGGACTTTGATTGTGGGGCCAGCCAAGTCCTGGACCTCATCCAGGCTGGCAGATGCAGCTCGGAGTGCCCTCGCCCCATCCCCTGACCAAGACCTTCCCACTGAGTTGGGGGAATGGGATGGCGCGGAGGCATTGCAGTAGCCAGGAAGAGGCAGCCCTAAAACCATGTGCCCCAAACCACAGGTGGTCACCAGCCTCTGTCTCCCCAGCCCTCTCCTCCCTCTACCCATGTTTCTGGCCAGATGAGCACCAGAGCAGAATGAGAGGTGACAGCTCACACTGCATCTGGCTGTTTTAGGACATATGGGCAACTGCTGGGTGAAATGGCGCCTACAGTCATATACTTATAAATAGGCCGGGTGCAGTGGCTCACACCTGTAATCCCAGCACTTTGGGAGGCCAAGGCAGGTGGGTCCCTTGAGCCCTGGAGTTCGAGACCAGCCTGGCCAATATGGTAAAACCCTGTCTCTACTAAAAACACAAAAATTAGCTGGGTATATTAGTGCACACTTATAGTCTTAGCTGCTTGGGAGGCTGAGGCATGAGAATCTTGAACCCAGGAGGTAGAGGTTGTAGTGAGCCAAGATCGCACCACTGCACTCCAGCCTGGGTGACGGAGTGAGACTCGGTCTCAAAAATATATACATACACACATATATACATAAAATATTTATTATGAAGGCTATTATTACTGCAAATCTCCTTTATACTGTGTGTCAGGCAATATTCTATACCTTTTATATATATTAACTCACTTAAATCTCATCACGATTCTAGGATGAAGACACTGTTGTCCTCATTTACAGATGACAGAACAGGCACAGAGAGGTTAAGAGACTTGCCCAAAGCACCCTCCAGGGAGTGGCAGGGCAGGGTGCCTGCCTGTGTTCTGGTCGCCGCACTCGCTGCCTGTGGGGTTTGACTAAGTCAGCTTAGACTGCACACTGGACCCACTCATGAGTTAGGAGCTCAACCAACTCAGTGCTAGCGTTTGTGTTTTTGTTCGTAATGAAAATATAATAGGCCAGGCGTGGAGGCTCACGTCTGTAATCCCAGCACTTTGGGAGGCTGAGGCAGGTGGATCACCCGAGGTCAGGAGTTCGAGACCAGACTGGCCAACATGGCGAAACCCTGTCTCTATTACAAATACAAAAAAAATTACCTAGGCATGGTAGCAGGTGCCTGTAATCCCAGCTTCTCAGGAGGCTGAGGCAGGAGAATCACTTGAACCTGAGAGGTGGAGGTTGCAGTGAGCCAAGATCACTCCATTGCACTCCAGGCTGGGTGACACAGTGAGACTCCGTCTCAGAAAAAAAAGAGAAAATACAATATATAGGCAGGCATGGTGGCTCACACCTGTAATCCCAGCATTTTGGGGTGGGAGGTTAAGACGGAAGGATTGCTTGAAGCCTGGAGTTCAAGACCAGCCTAGGCACCATACTGAGACCTGTGTCTCTAAAAAATAAAAAATACCAGACTATAGCATTAGGAGAAATACCTAATGTAAATGACAAGTTAATGGGTGCAGCAAACCAACATGGCACATGTAATACCTATGGAACAAACCTGCACGTTGTGCACGTTGTACCCTAGAACTTAAAGTATAATATTTAAGTCACACATACTGAGAGTCATGAGACTTTAGTACATGGATACTGGGTTATATAATTTTTTGCTGTGATTTCCTGTTCACTAAGTTTGAAACTGGCTTGATGCCATTCCCAGTGTGTACCTGCTCCCGTCCACTTCCGACCCCCAGCACCTACAAAACTAGCCGTGGGGGACTCTGATCCATCCCTGATGACAGCACAGGGACCCTTTGAGTCTCACAGCCACAGGCCTGGGATCCATCCATTCCACAGACATTTGCTCAGTGTTCCCCTGTCCCAGCTGTATGCTGGGCATGGAGGGTACCGTAGCAAACAAGGCAGCAAAGATGCTCGTGAGACTGGGTCTTTGAGGGGGAGACAGCAGGATGCAGAACACCTTAGCAAATTACACTGTAGGTGCTTCCCATGGTGACAAGGTGGGGAACAAAGCAAGGAGGAATGATGAGTGTGGCAGGTGCTTAGATTTTTTTTTTTTTTTTTTTTTGAGACGGAGTCTAGCTTTGTTCCCCAGGCTGGAGTGCAGTGGCACGATCTCTGCTCACTGCAAGCCCCGCCTCCCAGGTTCACGCCATTCTCCTGCCTCAGCCTCCCGAGTAGCTGGGACTACAGGCGCCTGCCACCATGCCCGGCTAATTTTTTATATTTTTAGTAGAGATGGGGTTTCACTGTGTTAGCCAGGATGGTCTCGATCTCCTGACCTCATGATCTACCTGCCTCGGCCTCCCAAAGTGCTGGGATTACAGGCATGAGCCACCGCGCCCGGCCCAGGTGCTTAGATTTTTAACAGGAAGGTCAAGGGAGGCATCACTGGGAAGGTAACATTGGAGTAAACCTAGAGGAGGGTAGAGGGAGCTGTGTGGACAACTGGAAGAAGAGCATTCCAGGCAGAGCGAACAGCCAGTGCAGAGGTCCTGAGGCAGAGCCATGCTCCGTGGGTTGGAGACCTCCTGTGAGTCCTAGTTTGACCACTCAGCAGTTCTAGAACCTTGGGCACATGGCTCCTTTCCTCTCGGAGCCTCAGTTTCCCCCTTGGAAATTCTCGGCTTACAGAACTGTGTTGTGGGCTCGGTGAGGTTGCACCTATCAAGCAGGCAGTGCTGGGCCTGACACTTGACGGGAAGTGATTATGATCGGCACCACTGTTGCAGCCGATGTTCTTTCCCGGGAGGTCAGAGCCCCATCCTGGGAAGCATGGGTTGAGCTCACGGATGGGGTTCTGTCCTTCTCATATCCACATACACATGCCTTGGGGTCCTGTAAACCAGCACATAGGGGAAAGAGCGAGAGGTCTGGGCTGCCTTCCAAGCCAGCCGGCCTGCCCCAGATGGCCGCCCCCGGGCCGCCAAGCAGACAGTCTTGAGTGGACCCGCATCTCCCAGCAGATGGGATACGAGCATTGGCAGTGCCAGGCTCCCCACCGAGGCAGGAACAGACTTGGAGCTGGGCTTTGGCACAGCGTCCAAACCCCAGAGAGCCTGGACAGGATGAGCGCCAGGCCAGGGCTGCCCTGTCTCAAGTCCCTTCTCTGGCACTGTCTCACCCAGGACACTGGGGAGGGAGTGGGGATGGCAACCAGCCAGGAACTGTGTGGCGTCCCCCCAGCCCCAGTGGTTCTCATTGGCCTAGAACACGTGAGTTTTTGACAGACTTTAGTTCTGATAGGGTTAGAGATTTGGATTTTTATTTTATTGGTTTTTCTTTGTTATTTACAAAGTACCAAACGTTTATTGTTAAGAACTTAGACAATACATAAGTATGCAAAGTAGAAAAAGGAAAGTTTCATTAAGTGAAAAAAGCAAGTGTGACCCCGTTTTTGTTCAATAGGTACATCTGATTGTGTGTGTGTCTGTGTGTGTTTGCTTATTTATTTTTGAGACAGGGTCTCACTCTGTCCCCCGGGCTGAAGTGCAATAGTGCAGTCATAGCTCACTGCAGCCTCAAATTCCTGGGCTCAAGCCATCCTCCTGCCTCAGCCTCCCAAGTAGCTGAGACCACAGGCATGCACCACCATGCCTGATTAATAATTTTGTTTTATTTTTAGAGACAGAATCTCACTATGTTGCCCCGGCTGGTCTTGAACTCCTGGGCTCAGGTGGCCCTCCTCCTTTGGCCTCCCAAAATGCCGAGATTACAGGCATGAGCCACTGCACCTGGCCATGTGTATGTTTAAATGAACAATCTCCAAAGCATATTGTTAAGTAGGGGGAAAAGCAAAAAATGTAGCTTCCTGCTTAAGGTTAAAAAAATTTAAAACTCAGCTAGGTGCAGTGGCTCACACCTGTAATCCCAGCACTTTGGGAAGCTGAGGTGGGAAGATTGCTTGAGCCCAGGAGTTTGAGACCAACCTGGACAACATAGCGAGACCCCATCTCTATTAAAAATAAATTAATTGCCAGGCATGGTAGCTCACGCCTGTAATCCCAGCACTTTGGGGGGCCTACACAGGTCAGGGGTTCGAGACCAGCCTGGGCAACATGACAAAATTCCATCTCTACTAAAAATACAAAAATTAGCTGGGCATGGTGGCACACACCTGTAATCCCAGCTATCCAGGAGGCTGAGGCAGGAGAATCACTTGAACGCAGGAGGCAGAGGCTGCAGTGAGCCAAGATCACACCATTGCATTCCAGCCTGAGCGACAAGAGTGAAACTTCATCTCCAAAAACAAAATAAATAAAAAAGAAACAGAATTTTTAAAACTATTAACTATGCATGTGGCTTTGTACATAAACATTTAACACACATCTACAGATAATAATGGTTAACACACATTGAGCTCTCACTCTATGCCCAAGATACAGCGCTAAGCATTATACATGGATCTTTTTGAATCCTTTCAATGCCTTGAGGCAGGCATTTTTATCCCCATTTTATCAATGAGGAAATAGGGAAATTAAGTGACTTGCCCAGAGTCACACAGCTAGGGAGAAGCTAAGCTAGAATTCGAACCCAGGCAGACCACCTCCTAAGTAACCTCCTAGGAAATGTTCTTCAAGGGTACACCTGCCGCCCAGCACAGAGTCAAGCGGGGAGTGCATCTGAGTCAGGAGTGAGTGGGGATAACCTGTACCAGCTGGAACTCCTTGCTCGTGTGGCACTGTGTGCCTTTCACAGCTCACTTGATTTGTTGCCCTCGACGAGCTGATGCCAGATGTTTTCAGGCTCTGAGCAGAGGAGGGCTGTGATCTGACTCAGGCAGCTGTAGAAAGAATGGACTGGGGACAGGGCAGGGGCAGGGAGACCTGGAGGAGGCTGCTGTCCAGGTGGGAGGTGATGGTGGGGGTGACCAGGTGGAGAGTGAGGTGGCCACTCGTGACCTGCCAGTGTCCCACTTACTGTCCCCAGTGCAGAAGGAGCATTTCAAGTAGTGCGCGCCGATGAAGTGGTCAGAGCCAAAATGCGACTGTAAGCCACCGGTCTCCAGGGAGGAAGAATGAAGATTTCTGGTCCGTGCTGTCCCTCGTTCCCAGCAGAGGGCACTGTGGGACAGTGTCAATAGGATATAAAGACACTGATCCTGTTGGTGCCTTAACTGAAACCCACAACCCCAGGGCCACCCAGATGGACAGGGCAAAGCCCCTGACATCACTGCTTTTTATGATCCATTTGGACACTACCCTGCTTGTGATAAGAGAGATTTGTTTGTTTGTTAATTACCGGGGCCAGAAGTGGGATCATTCTATTCCTTCCACATATGCCTCTCGCCCAGGTGCTGTTTGGCGAGGGTGGACCGAGTGCTTAGAGGCGAAGTTATGACATGTTATTTTTGCCACCTCCTGTGTTTGTCGACTTAGGCGAGCATGTTTTTGCAGTTAATACTTATCCTCCTTAGTCTTTTTGTTGTTGTTGTTGTTGTTGTTGTTGTTGAGATGGAGTCTCACTCTGTTGCCTAGGCTGGAGTGCAGTGGCACAATCTCGGCTCACCGCAACCTCCGCCTCCTGAGTTCAAGTGATTCTGCTGCCTCAGCCTCCCGAGTAACTGGGATTAGAAACATGAGCCATCATGCCCAGCTAATTTTTCTATTTTAGTAGAGACAGGGTTTCACCACGTTGGCCAGGCTGGTCTCAAACTCCTGACCTCAGGTGATCCGCCCGCCTCAACCTCTCAAAGTACTGGGATTAGAGGTGTGAGCCACCACAGCTGGCCTCCTCCTTAGTCTTTAAACCACAGCCCCAAGTGTACTTTGGGTGCTTGTAACAAGCCCCCTGGGGAGGGATTTTTCTTTGTGCGTTCTTGGTGTGGCGCTGGTCCAGTGCATGGCAAGACCTGGTGGCCAGCAGCATGCTGTGGCTAAAAGCATGAGCTGGTATTAGTGAGGATGTGGAGCAGCAGGAGCTCTCAGACAGGGCTTGTGGGGTGTAAATTGGTACAGCCACTTGGAAAACTATTTGGCAGTTCAGTAAAATTGAAGATTAGCATGCCTAGTGATTTAGCAATTTCTATCCTAGGTATAAACCCAAAAGAAAACGTGTTCGTGTGCACTGAGGTGCTTGTGTGAGGGTTCCTAATAGCACTATTCACAGTTGGCAAATACTGGAAGCAGTTCTGGTGCTCATCAACAGTGAAAAGGAGTAAAACGCCAGCCTCTCGCAACAGCATAGCTGTGTCTCACATATGTAGCATTCAGACAAAGAAGCCAGATAACAAAAGAATACAAACTGCCTGGCTGGGCGCAGTGGCTCACACCTGTAATCCTGGCACTTCACGAGGCCGAGGCAGGAGGATCACTTGAGCCTAGAAGTTGCAGACCAGCCTGGGCAACATAATGGGACTCTGTCTCTACAAAAAATATACAAAATTAGCCAGGCATGGTGGCACATGCCTATAGTCCCAGCTACTCAGGAGGCTGAGGCAGGGGATCTCTTGCGCCCAGGAGGTCGAGGCTGCGGTGAACCGTGATTGTGCCACTCCATTCCAGCCTGAGCAACAGAGTTAGACCCCGTCTTCAAAAGAAAAAAAGAATAAAAGAATACAAACTGCCTGAAGTTCAAAAATAGACAGAAATAAATAAATGATGGTGTTGAAAGTCAGGATAGAGTTAATTTTGGTGAAAAAGAAAGGGGTACAAATGGGCTGTGGGTGCTGGAAATACATTTCTTGATTTGGATAGTGATTACCCTGCTATTTGCTTTGTGATACTTTCTTTGGCCTCACATCGATGTGTTATGTACTTTTTTTTTTAGACGGAGTTTCACTCTTGTTGCCTAGGCTGGAGTGCAATGGCACGATCTCAGCTCATTGCAACCCCTCCGCCTCCTGGGTTCAAGCGATTCTCCTGCCTCAGCCTCCCAAGTAGCTGGGATTACAGGCATGCGCCATCGCGCCCGGCTAATTTTTGTATTTTTAGTAGAGACGGGGTTTCACCCATGTTGGCCAGGCTGGTCTCAAACTCCTGACCTCAGGTGATCTGCCCACCTCGGCCTCCCAAAGTGCTGGGATTACAGGTGTGAGCCACTGTGCCTGGCCTATATACTTTATATATTTGGATTATACCTCACTGTACACATACCAAATATATATATCTCAAAACAAACCACGAGCTTTGGAGAAGTCAGGACTGGTTTGGAATCTTGGTTGCCATTTTGTCAGCTGTGGTGACCTTGGATAAGGCACGTAATATCTTGGAACTTCAATTTCCTTCTCTGTAAATCAGAGATAAAACCTCCCTTGAGCAGACCTATACATACAGTTATTACTGTAGTACCTGGAGCACAGCACAGTGAACTGCACCTTCATAAATGTGACTTGTTATTAAGGTATATAAGTTAGACATTTCTTTGGCTGCAAAGCAGTAGAAAACCTGACTACCAATAGCTAAAACAAAGGAAGGTTATTTTAATCATCTAATAAGTCTGGACGTAGGCAGCTGCAAGGATTAACTTCTGTGACTTTTTGTTGTCTCTTTCCTCATGATTGCAATCTGGCTGCCACAGCTCCAAACACTTCATTCTCATACCACTGCCCATCACACAAAGAAATGGGCAGGTGGAAAGGGGCTTTCCTTTTTTTTTTTTTTTTTTTGAGACAGTCCTGCTCTGTCACCGGGGCTGGAGTGCAATGGCACAATCTTGGCTTACTGCAACCTCCACCTCCCAGGTTCAAGCAATTCTCCTGCCGCAGCCTCCTGAGTAGCTGGGATTACAGGCATGCACCACCAGGCCCAAGTAATTTTTGTATTTTTAATGGAGACAGGGTTTTGCCATGTTGGCCAGGCTGGTCTCAAACTCCTGGCCTCAAGTGGTCCACCTGCCTTGGCCTCCCAAAGGGGGCTTTCCTTTTATTAGAGGCAAATCTTCCCCAGAAGTCTTCACCAAGCACAATTGTCCTCACATCTCATTGCCTGGAATTGGTCACATGGTTGTCTATAGGAAAAACTTGGGAAGCAACATCTGGGGAATGGGAATGAGATGGCTGCGATTGGCATTGACTAAACGTTCCTGACTGCACATCAGAAGCACCTGAGAAGGATTAAAAATATGCCATGTATACAAACATGCATGTCTGGCCCCATCCCAGACCAACCAAATTAGAATCACTGGTGGTGTCTTGTCTTGTCTTTTTTTTCTTTTCTTTCCTTTCCTTTTCTTTTCTTTTCTTTTTTCTTTTCTCTTCTCTCTTTTCTCCTCTTTTCTCTTTCCTTCCCTCCCTCCCTCCCTCCTTTGTTTCTTTTCTTTTCTTTCTTTTCTTTTATTTCTTTCTCTGACTGAGTCTTGCTCTGTCGCCCAGGCTGGAGTGCAGTGGTGAGATCTTGGCTCACTGCAACCTCTGCCTCCTGGGTTCAAATGATTCTCCTGCCTCAGCCTCCCAAGTAGCTGGGATTACAGGTGCATGCCACCATGCCTGACTAATTTTTATATTTTTAGTAGAAATGGGGTTTCACCATGTTGGCCAGGGTGGTCTCGAACTCCTGACCTCAAGTGATCCGCCCACCTTGGCCTCCCCAAAGTGCTGGGATTACAGGTGTGAGCCACCATGCCTGGCTTTTTTTTTTTTTTTTTTTTTTTTTTAATGAAACTGGTCTGAAACCAGTGCCACAGTTCAAGCTCCAAGATGATGCCAGTATTCAAGGCAGGTGGGTGTTTTACATGAGCATTTACAGTAATGTGTACGTAATACAGTGTTACTGTAATAATGACAAGAGCCCACCCCCTGGTAGGACCTGTTTTCTTCATTATACTCCCTACTGCCTTACATAATTCATCTCCCCCATTCCAGTGTCAGCTCCACAAGGACAAGGGTCTTTGTTCATTGCACCTAGAATAGGACTCAGTGCCTCAGAGGAGGCACTCAGCCACTATATGTTGAACAAATAAAGGTAGCTTATGTTATTGTCTCATTTAATTTTCCCAACACCCTTCAAGGTTACGATACCATCCTATACCCATTTCACAAAAGAGCAAGCTGAGGCTCAGAGATACGAAGTCACTTGGTCAAGACCACACAGCTAGGAGGCAGCAGGTTCAAGTTCTGGCTCAGACTTAGGACTTTCTGACCTTAGAGCACAAACTTCCAATCATCACACATGTCTCTTTCAAAACAAGGTATCTCTCATATGCTCTCATCCCTTTTTAGGTCTCAAGAGCCCGCTAACCTTCCCTTCTCTCCCTTGAGTAGCTCATCACCCTGCGGGGCTCCATCCTGGAAGATGCTACGCCCACAGCCACCAAGCATGGGACCGGGCGGGGCCTGCCCTTGAAGGATGCCCTGGAGTACGTCATCCCCGAGCTCAACATCCACTGCCTGCGGCTGGCCCTCAACACCCCCAAGGTGACGGAGCAACTGCTGAAGCTCGATGAGCAAGGGGTGAGTCAGGGGCTGGAGGTGGGGGGGCTGCTGGGGCAGTACCTTGCAACCCCACTCCTGGTAGCTTTTTCTATCTTGGTCACTTTCTTTTTTCTTTGCAAGTAACAGAAATCTACTTAAGCTGGTTTCAGCAAAAGGAGGGATTCGAATCAAATTCTAGTGGTGCCAAGAGCAGGAATGTAACTGGGTCTCCTAAAGGAGGGAGATCGTCTGGGGGTGAGATAGCTGCTAGGTCCCCATGTGTGCATGCGTATATGTGTCTGTAGTGGGGGGTTAGTATGTCTTTCCTCCCCGCTCCGCACACTGGCTCCCTCTGCTTCTCTTGCCTCTCCCACAGCTCCCAGTCTGTTAGAATTACAGCCATGTGCAGACCCCAGCAAGCTGACCCTGGTCACAGGAGAGCCATCAATTGGGCTATGCATAGGTCAGGTGGCTGCCCAGTCACCAGTGACCAGGGGGATCCGGGATACCTAAAGCTAACATGGTTATTGGGAGCCCACTCCCTAAAAAAGGTATTGACTATAAGCCTTGAGCCCTCCAGAATTTGCTTTTGCAGAATCTCAGCCCATCCCAGTCCACCTACTGTGGGAAGCCAGCCAAGGCAACAGTCTCTTTCATGCAAGCGTGGCATCACCAGCCATCCTCCACCCGCCATAGCGAGAAGAGGCGGCCTGGACACCTTGCTGTGCTTCTCTGGAGTGGAAGGGAGGGGGAGGGACAACTGGGACATGCCGCCATGCCCCAGCACTGTTTTTCCCCCGTCTGGCTGTGGCTCTGGGTTCCAAGTGGTCCCAGCAGCTCCCAGGGCCGAAGGCCTCAAACATACCCCTTGCTCCCTTCCCTCTGCCGTCTCTGCCTGGCCTGCCTCCACAAAGCCACTCTTGCCTCTGCAGCTCTGCCGGAAGCACAAGGTGGGCATCCTCTATTGCAAGGCCGGCCAGAGCTCTGAAGAGGAGATGTACAACAATGAGGAGGCCGGCCCCGCCTTCGAGGAGTTCCTCTCCCTCATCGGCGAGAAGGTCTGCCTGAAGGGCTTCACCAAGTATGCTGCCCAGCTGGACGTCAAGAGTAAGTAGGGGCCAGTTAGATCACAGTGAGCCACCACTGCACTCCTACTCAACGGGCAAAGCTTAAAAGGCCTGGGGATGCCAAGGTGGGGACATGGAGCAGTGGGAGCTCTCAGACTTCACTTGTAGGAGCACAAATAAGTGCAGCCACTTTATTTTTTCGTGTTGTTGTACTTGTTGTTGTTGTTGTTGTTTCTGAGACAGAGTTTCACTCTCTGGCCCAGGCTGGAGTGCAGTGGTGTGATCCCATCTCACTGCAACCTCCATCTCCCAGGTTCAAGCAAGATTCTCCTTCCTCGGCCTCCCAAGTAGCTGTGACTACAGGTGTGCACCACCACTCTTGGCTAATGTTTATATTTTTAGTAGAGACAGGCTTTCACCATGTTGGCCGGACTGGTCTCGAACTCCTGACCTCAAGTGATCCACCCACCTCAGCCTCTCAAAGTGTTGGGATTACAGGGGTGAGCCACCATGCCTGGCCATGTGCAGCCACTTTGGAAAACAGTACAGCACATTCAAGTCCAGTTTGAAGAGACCCTGCTCTGTGACTCAGCTCCTTCACTCCTAGGTATGCACTCTGTGTAATGTGCACGTGCATGGCAGGAGAGGACTGAATATCCCTAACCACCAGCACCTCGGTGCACCCAGTGCACACTGGCAGAGTTGCGCTGTGTTCACCCAGAGGAGATGAACTGGCACCACAGGCATCAGCGTGGAAGAGAGCCACATGCTTCATGCTGTGCAAAGACAGCAAGCCTCAGAAGAGTGGGACCTGAATGATGCCTTTTACATAACAATTTTTTTTTCTTTTTCTTTTCTTTTTTTTTTTTTTTTTTTTTTTTGAGACAGTCTCCCTCTATTGCCCAGGTGGAGTGCAGTAGCGCAATCTCAGCTCACTGCAATCTCCGCCTCCTGGGTTCAAGGAATTCTCCTGCCTCAGCCTCTCAAGTAGCTGGGATTACAGGCATGAGCCACCACTCCCTGCTAGTTTTTGTATTTTTAGTAGAGATGGAGATTTACCATATTGGCCAGGTTGGTCTTGAACTGCTGACTTCGTGATCTGCCCGCCTCGGCCTCCCAAAGTGCTGGGATTACAGGCATGAGCCACCACACCTGGCCAATTATTATTTTTTATAGAGACAAGGTCTCACTGTGTTACCCAGACTGGTCTCAAACAGGGCCTCCAGGGATCCTTGGCCTCCCAAAGTGCTGGAACTACACACATGAGCCACTACACCTGGCAAAAAGGTCCAGCAGGATGACTCACACCTGTAATTCTATCACTTTGGGAGGCCAAGGCGGGAGGATTGCTTGAGGCCAGGTGTTCAAGACCAGCCTGGGAAATAAAGCAAGACCCTGTCTCTGAAGAAAAAAAAAAAAAAGCAAAAACAAAAACCCAGCAATATATTGTTGGTGGATATGCTCTTACACAGTGGAACTCTAAAGAAAAACAGAGCCAAGAGTGGTGGCTCATGCCTGTAATCCCAGCACTTTGGGAAAGTGAGGCAGGAGGATTGCTTGAGCCTGGGAGTTTGAGACTGCAGTGAGCTATGATCATGCCACTACACTCCAGCCCGGATGACAGAGCAAGACCCCATCTCAAGAGTAAATAGGCCAGGCACGGTGGCTCATGCCTGTAATCCCAACACTTTGGGAGGCTGAGGCGGGCAGATCACGAGGTCAGGAATTTGAGACCGGCCTGGCCAATATGGTGAAACCCTGTCTCTACTAAAAAACACAAAAATTAGCCAGGTGTGGTGGTGGGCGCCTGTAGTCCCAGCTGCTCAGGAGGCTAAGGCGGGAGAATTGCTTGAACCCGGGAGGCGGAGGTTGCAGTGAGCCGAGATCACGCCACTGCACTCTAGCCTGGGTGACAGAGCAGCACTCCATCTCAAAAAAATAAATAAATAAAATAAAATAAATAGGCCAGGAGCTGTGGGTCACACCTGTAATCCCAGCACTTTGGGAGGCCAAGGTGGGTGGATCACCTGAGGTCAGGAGTTCGAGACCAGCCTGGCCAAAATGGTGAAACCCCATCTCTACTAAAAATACAAAAAAATTAGCTGGGCGTGGTGGTTCATGCCTATAATCCCAGCTACTTGGGAGGCTGAGGCGAACTGCTTGAACCCGGAAGGCAGAGGTTGCAGTGAGCCAAGACTGCACCACTGAACTCCAGCCTGGGCGACAGAGCGAGACTCCGTCTCAATCAATCACTAGAAAAAAAAAAAAACAAGGGAACACTGGAGACAATACGCAGGATAGTGGTTGGCTGTCTGGGGAGAGGTGGGTGTGTCTAGGAAACGGTGCTCACATTAGAGTGTGGGTGGTGGTCTCTTTCTTAAGGTGGTATCACATAGGACGTATTTGTTGCAGCAGTCTCTGTGCTTATCATGTGTATGTGTACATAAATATATATGATATATGGGGCTGGGCGCAGTGGCCCATGCCTGTAATCTGAACACTTTGGGAGGCTGAGGCAGGTGGATCACCTGAGGGCAGGAGTTCGAGACCAGCCTGGCCAATGTGGTGAAAACCCATCTCTACTGAAAATACAAAAATGTAGCCAGGTGTGGTGGCACACGCCTGTAATCTCAGCTACTTGGGAAGCTGAGGCAGAATTGCTTGAGCCTGGGAGGCAGAGGTTGCAGTGAGCTGAGATCACACCACTGTACTCCAGCCTGGGTGACAAGAGCAAAACTTCATCTCAAAACAAAAAAAAGGGGCCGGGCACAGTGGTTCACGCCTGTAATCGCAGCACTTGGGAGGCCGAGGCGGGCGGATCATGAGGTCAGGTGATCGAGACCATCCTGGCTAAGAGGGTGAAACACCGTCTCTACTAAAATACAGGGGAGTGCCTGTAGTCCCAGCTACTCTGGAGGCTGAGGCAGGAGAATGGTGTGAACCCGCAAGGCGGAGCTTGCTGTGAGCCGAGATCGCACCACCGCACTCCAGCCTGGGCAACAGAGCAAGGCTTCGTCTCAAAAAAAAAAAAAAGAAAGAAAGAAAAAAAATATATATGTATATGTATATGATATATAGGATTGAAATGTTCCATGAGTGGAACATGAGTGGGTGGATGGGTGATGTTCACAGGTGTCACAGCTCCCTGGGGAATGGACTGCTACTGTCCTTGGGAGTGGGTTTTCATTGTCTAGGAGTGAGAAGGCCCCAAGATGGCTCAGTCAGACATTGCTCTTCCCCACACCACACCAAGACTCGGTTTGCTCTTCTAGAAAACAAAACAGAAGCCCAGATCAGGAGACAAATCTTAGAGAAGTGAAATGTTGGGCAGGTGTCTGGGGCCATCATCACCTTCCCCTCCTCCCCCGCTGAAGGAGGCTGTAGGAGGAACGAGCATGTTATTATGCCATTTGCTAGTTTCGTGATCTTGGACAGCTGGCTTTGCCTCTCTCGACCTCAGTTTCCTCATCTGTAGAATGAAGGTAATAATTGCGCTTAACTTGGAAGCATGGTGAGGGTTCCGTGGGTCAGCTTTGCCCCAAACATCCTGAGCCCTCCCTCTGTGCCGAGTGCTTCTCAGAGCTCCGCCAGCGTGGGTGTCCCCCTAGGTGGGTGGGGAGGCAGCAGGCCTCCCTGGGCTCACCTGGCGTGGAGGAAGCCGGCAGGTGTGAGTGTTAGCATTGGTTTTTTGTTTTTTTTGTTTTTTTCAGACAGAGTCTCGCGCTGTCACCCAGGCTGGAGTGTATTAGAACGATCTTGGCTCACTGCAGCCTTCACCTCCTGGTTTCAAGGGACTCTCCCACCTCAGCCTCCTGAATAGCTGGGATTACAGGCACGTGCCACCAGACCTAGCTAATTTTGTATTTTTAGTAGAGACGGGGTTTCACCATGTTGGCCAATCTGGTCTTGAACTCCTGACCGCAGGTGATCCACCCACCTTGGCCTCCCAAAGTGCTAGAATTACAAGCATGAGCCACCGCGCCTGGCCAGGAAGTGGGTTCTCTTAGAGGACCCCAGGAAGCATAGTGCTCCTGGAAGGAGTTTCCCCAGATTGCAGGCAAGGATGGCCCTGGCTTCAGCAGATACCTGGATGTTACCCGGCTCCCAACCTGGCTCTGGCACTGGCAGCTGTGGCCTCAGTGTCCCCGCCGGACACTGAGGCAGCATTGAATATTGTTAAGAACAGATCTGGAGGCCAGGCACAGTGGCTCACACCTGTAATCCCAGCACTTTGGGAGGCTGAGGCAGGTGGATCACCTGAGGTAAGGGGTTCAACCAGCCTGGGCAACATGGTGAAACCCTGTCTCTACTAAAAATACTAAAATTATCCAGGCATGGTGGCAGGCACCTGTAATCCCAGCTACTCGGTAGGCTGAGGCAGGAGAATTGCTTGAACCCAGGAGGCAGAGGTTGCAGTGAGCCCACATTGCGCCATTGCTCTGCAGCCTAGGTGACAGAGCGAAACTCCATCTCAAAAAAAAAAAAAAAAAAAAGAACAGATCCGGAATCCAACAGCCTGAGTACTGGTCCAGACTGTACCACTCAGTGCAGCGTGACCTTGGGAAGGCACTCCCTCTCCGTGCCTCATTTTCCCCCTCTGAAACATGGGCTCAGTAAGCAGGTTTGCCTCTTCCTGGCCATAACCCTCCCTCCTATTAGAGAGAACTCATATCCTGATTCTCAGTGTTAACCATTTCTTTGCTTTTCTTCATAGTTTTGCTACTTACGTACACATCCCTGACCGGTATAACCTGACCTGCTTTTGCATGTCACATGAATGGGATCACACTCTGTGTGCTGCTTTGTGTCAGCATCTTTTACTCAACATTTAGAGGCTTTCCCCATGCTGCAGCCGCGACTCATTCCTTTTCCTGGCTGTATATTTTTCCACAGTGTGAATTGACCAGTGTGTTCACCCATTCTTTTGACTGACGCTTGAAGATTCTTGTACCCATATCCCAGGACACTTGTGCATGATTTCTCTGGGCTGTGGTCCAAGGAGAGGAAGTGCTAGGTTATCAATTAAGCCTATCTTCAGACATAAGAGAGATTGCTAAAAAGTTTTCCAAAGTGCTTGTACCAAGTTACACACCTAACCAGCCACCTCAAGGGTTCCGTTTACTCCACATCCTCACCAACCATTGGTGCTGTCAGACTTTTTAATTTTTACCAATCTGGTGGGTACATAGCAATGGGGTTTCCTTTTTATCTAAATATATTTAATTTTTTTTTTTTTTTGAGACAGAGTCTCACCCTGTCTCCTAGGCTGGAGTGCAGTGGCACGATCTCGGCTCGCTGCAACCTCCACCTCCTGGGTTCAAGCGATTCTCCTGCCTCAGCCTCCCGAGTAGCTGGGACTACAGGCACCCGCCACCACGCCTGGCTAATTTTTGTGTTTTTAGTAGAGACGGGGTTTCACCATGTTGGCCAGGCTGGTCACGAACTCCTGACCTCAGATGATCCACCTGCCTTGGCCTCCCAAAGTGCTGGGATTACAGGTGTGAACCAGCAGGCCTGGCCAATGTATTTAATTTTTAAGAGTGGATTGAAGTGAAAGCACCAAGTTAAAAACCAGCACAGATGGTACGTGGGATATGGCAAAAACCCAGAGGTTTTGGAAACATGGTCCTAACTGGCGTTTCTGTTTCAGCCGACTCCACGGGAACCCACTCCCTCTACACGACGTACCAGGACTACGAGATCATGTTCCATGTCTCCACCCTGCTCCCTTACACCCCCAACAACAGGCAGCAGGTCAGTGATTTTCAGCAGAGGCACGGCTGCTGGATGTTGGCTGCCCACTCGCCAGCATTGGCCTTCCCAATACCATCCTGTGGATCATATGGAGGCCCTTGGCCTTGGAGGCCATCTTTACTATGGTCACTTTCCCTGGGGGTTAGAGACCAGCCCAGGTGTGGTTCGAGATGTCACTTTGGCCCCAGTCTTTCCTGCTGTTTCTTGGGCACCCTGCCTGGCCCCAGCTAGCCCAATGCCCCTCCAGGGCCTCTTGAGTCATCACTGGTCTTAAGAAGAAGAGTGAATCAGTCAACATTATTTTGACTGCAAGTAAGAGAAACTCACACCAAACTGGCTTAACTAGAAAAAGAGATTTACTGGGTTATATAACTCTAAGATTCTAGAGAGGGCTGGCCTCAGGTCTGGTTGGATCCAGGGACTCCAACAATATTAGGAATCCTTCCCCATTTCTCACCTCCACTTTTCTTTACAGCAGCTTTATTCACAGGTGCAAGGCAAAGATACCTCCTAGCAGCCCTAGGCTGACATCCACCAGCTTAGCCACCTCAGCAGAAAGAGTGCTGTTTTTTCCAGTTGTCCCAGAAGTGTTTCAGAGCTGAGTCTCATTGGACTATTCACATGCCAGTCTCGGGGCCTGGGGTGGGGGCGGAAGGGGCAGACTGGCCAAGCCCGAGGCTCATGCCCAACCCTAGAGAGGGTGAGTGGTGCCAGCTCAATTTGAAACATGGACGGAGGTTGAGGAGGTGCTTTCCCAAACTGAGTGGGTGTGGCTGCCAGGAGGAGGCAGGGATACCGGGTGGGCAGCGCCACCAAACACCCATTGCCAAGAGGCTGCAGCTGTGACCCGGCTCCTCTCTTGGACCCACCTTGCAGGCTGGGCCCACGGAGCAATTCTTCCAGTTCCTAATGAACGGAAGCCTCAGAGTGTTGACAGTTCAGGAAGTAAGTGTACGTATTTTCCCAGTTGGCACAAGTGACTTTGTAGGCCAAAAATGCTCAAATATTGATTTCCTATGGTTCATCTAAAAACATGCTATTAAGAGCTTTGGTCTTAGGCCAGGCTTGGTGGCTCATGCCTGTGATCCCAGCACTTTGGGAGGCTGAGGCAGGCGGATCACCTGAGGTCGGGAGTTTGAGACCAGCCTGGCCAATATGGTGAAACCCCATCTTTACTAAAAATACAAAAATTAGCTAGGCATGGTGGTGTGTGCCTATAGTCCCAGCTACTCAGGAAGCTGAGGCATGAGAATTGCTTGAACCCAAGAGGCAGTGGTTGCAGTGAGCCGAGATTGCGCCACTGCACTCCAGCCTGGGCAACAGAGCAAGACTCTGTCTCAAAAGAAAAAAAAAAAAAGCGCTTTGATCTCAGAATTAGACCTGAATTTGAGTTCTTTCTTTGCTACTTCCTAGCTGTGTGATCTCAGGTAAGTGATCTCACCTCTCTGGGCCTTGAGTTCCTGCTGTGTGAAATGGGTAGAATCGTAGTGTCCCTGAATCAGGGTCATTGAGAAAGGCGCATACACTCCTGCGGCAACCGGAGCGTGACAGGGCCCGACACACAGGAGGGGCGCAGGGAGCAGTGCCTGTTCCTGAGTATGTGGGAGGCGTGCTGGGGAAAAGCTTGAGTCATAGAGTTAAGAAGTGGGTTAGAATCCAGGCTCTTTCCCTCCATCACTACATGACTTAGGGAAAATTTCTTAACCTCTGTGAGCCTAAGTTTTCTCATCTGTAAAACGGGGCAAAATGAGTTAACGCCTCTTGGGGTTGTTAAGAGATTCACTGAGATGATGAATTGAAGATAAGGCTGTACAGTGTTTAGTACAAGACCAGCTACAGTCAATAGCTACTTTATTTTTTATTTTTATTTTTATTTTTTTTTTGAGACAGAGTCTCGCTCTGTCGCCCAGGCTGGAGTGCAGTGGCGCAATCTCGGCTCACTGCAAGCTCCTCCTCCCGGGTTCACGCCATTCTCCTGCCTCAGCCTCTCCGAGTAGCTGGGACTACAGGCGCCCGCCACCACGCCCGGCTAATTTTTTGTATTTTTTAGTAGAGACGTGGTTTCACCCTGGTCTCGATCTCCTGACCTCGTGATCGGCCTGCCTCGGCCTCCCAAAGTGCTGGGATTACAAGTGTGAGCCACCATGCCCGGCCTAATAGCTACTTTAGCAATTTGATTTAATGCCACTTAAAACACACATAAAGAACTAACCATTCAACAGTAGGAGTTGAGCTGCAAAGCGTGTCTGGAGTTCACACTGTGAGCCACGTCACTTAGAGCTCCATGGGACCCCTGTCCATGGATCTCCTGCACTGGCAGATTCCTTAACAGTTACATGAATGCCAGAACTGTGTAAATAAAAACAATTTAATAGGCTGGGCACGGTGGCTCACACCTAATCCCAGCACTTTGGGAGGCTGAGGCGGAGAGGTCACCTGAGGTCAGGAGTTCGAGGCCATCCTGACCAACATGGAGGAACCCCGTCTCTACTAAAAATACAAAATTAACTGGGCGTGGTGGCGCATGCCTGTAATCCCAGCTACTCAGGAGGCTGAGGCAGGAGAATCACTTGAACCCAGGAGGTGGAAGTTGCAGTGAGCCGAGATCGCACCATTGCACTCCAGCCTGGGCAACGAGAGTGAAACTCCGTCCCAAAAAGAAAAAAAAAAAAAGAAAAAAGAAAAAGAACGAGGCCGGGCGTGGTGGCTCAAGCTTGTAATCCCAGCACTTTGGGAGGCCAAGGCGGGCGGATCATGAGGTCAGGAGATCGAGACCACGGTGAAACCCCGTCTCTACTAAAAAATACAAAAAATTAGCCGGGCTTGGTGGCGGGCGCCTGTAGTCCCAGCTACTCGGAGAGGCTGAGGCAGGAGAATGGTGTGAACCCGGGAGGCGGAGCTGGCAGTGAGCCGAGATTGCACCACTGCACTCCAGCCTGGGCGACAGAGCGAGACTCTGTCTCAAAAAAAAAAAAAGAAAGAAAGAAAAAGAACGATATAATCTCAGCAAATAAGCCCAACACCGTGAATACGGCATCACCTGTGAAGATAACAGAGTCTTCTTTGGAGACTGACTAGCGGGGGAGAGAAGGTGTATTCGTCCATTTTCACACTGCTAATGAAGATTTACCCAAGACTGGGTAGTTTATAAAGAAAAAGAGGTTTAATGGACTCACAGCTCCACATGGCTGAGGAGGCCTCACAGTCATGGCAGAAGGCAAAGAACCACCAAAATCACGTCTTCCATGGTGGCAGGCAAGAGAGCTTGTGCAGGGGAACTACCTTTTTATAAAACCATCAGATCTCGTGAAACTTATTTACTATCACGAGAACATCATGGAAAAGACCCACCCCTATGATTCAGTTACCTCCCACCGGGTCCCTCCCATGACATGTGGGAATTATGGGAGCTGCAATTCAAGATGAATTGTAGGGTGTGGACACAGCCAAACCATATCAGAGGGTGAGGGTGCCATAGGGCACTTGGAAGCCGCAGCCATCCTGACCTCAGTCAGGGTCTGGGGAAGGGGTGGCGCCTATAACTGGCCCTGCCAGTGAACTGGGATCTGACTCTGCCATTGTCCATGGGTGTGGCTTTGAGCAAGTTGAAGACCACCAGCCTGTGCTCTCTGGATCTTTTTTATTGAGCACCTCCTGTATGCCGGGCACTGTGCTGGGTACTGAGGATACAGCAGTGGGCAATGAACAAAATCCCTGTTCTCATGGAGCTGCCACTTCAATGGGAAGAGACAAGAAACAAAATGAAGGAGGGAAAGCCATCTGTGCTGAGTGTCAATAAGTGTTAAGTAATGGGGACAGAAAAGCAAAGATCAGGGAGTGTTGTGGTGGAGTGGATCTTGAATAACATAGTCAGCAAAGGCAGGCCTCCCTGGGAGGGTGACGTTTATGCAAGACCAGAAGAGGTGAGGAAGGAAGCCATGTGGGGACTCGGGAATAATGTTCCTAGCAGAGGGAACAGCGGTGCAGAGGCCTCGAGGAAGTGTTTCTGGCCATGTCGAGGCCTTTGTCCTTTATCCTGAATGAGAGGGAACCACAGGAAGGTTTGTCACCTGACTCGGGCATTCCTTGGGCTGTGTGTGAGCAGGGAGTGGGAATGGGGGTGGGTGAGGGGAGCTGTGGCAGTGGTCCAGGCAGGACCCCTCAGGCCGACCTGTGACAGGTTCCTGTCCCCCTCTGTTGCCCTTTCCCAGCTGCTGCGGAAGAGGCACATAGGAAATGACATCGTGACAATCATCTTCCAGGAGCCTGGGGCGCTACCGTTCACCCCCAAGAACATCCGCTCCCACTTCCAGCATGTCTTCATCATTGTCCGAGTCCACAACCCCTGCACTGATAACGTCTGCTACAGGTATGTCCCCCACCCCCGGCCCCCAGCAGCGTACAGAGAGGGGCAGGCAGCTGGCCCAAGTGGGTCCCAGTACAGGGCTCCCCACACCATCTCAGAGAGTGGTTTTTAGCCAGAAAGGGGCATGGCTCCCCAGTTTTGCTAAGGAAACCATCAGGGATTTGTATTTGCTTGTAATCTTTTGTTTCAAGTGACAGAAAACCCATCTCAATGTGGCTTAAGACAAAAAAACAGTTGTGTATATAGGCTCTCAAAAACGGCACGTTTAGTTCTGGCTGGATCTGTTCCCCCTCTCCTGGGGGTCACCTTTCCAGCAGGTCTGAGATGAACATCCTAACAGCTGCAAATCCCCCAAAATGAGAGCTTTTCTTTCCCAAGAGTTGCATCAGAAGCCTCAGAATTGGGGCTCACTGGCCCAGTTGGAGTCGTGTGCCTGTCCTAGAGCAAAAATCACCAGCCAGGCCTGGGCACTGGGCTTCAAGGACTGAGAGGCACGAGTGATGGCCCAGAGGAAAGTCGGAGGGAAGCAGGGCCTACCTGTGGAGGTGGGCCCCACTTTGGAGGTAGAATTGAGGAGGTTTTTGTTGTTTTGTGTTTTTTTGGTTTTTTTTTTTTTAAGACAGGGTCTCACTCTGTCACCCAGGCTGGAATGCAGTGGTGCAATCATAGCTCACTGCAGCCTTGACCCCCCGGGCTCAAACGATCCTCCTGCCTCAGCCTCCTGAGTAGCTGGAACTACAGGTGCACACCCCCATGCCTGGCTAATTAAAAAAATTTTTTTTTTTAGTAGAGATGAGGTCTCTCTATTTTACCTAGGCTGGTCTTGAACTCTTGGCCTCAAGCGATCTTCCAGCCTCAGCCTCCCAAAGTGCTGGGATTGTAAGTGTGAGCCACCGCACACAGCTGAGATTTTTTCGTACCTGTACACGAAGTGCTTTTTGTTCTTTCTGATGCCTCATATTCCATTGTATGGATGCGGGGTCATCTCCTGTCCTCTACTGATGGGTATTACGGTTGTGATGCCTGCAATGAACAGTCTTATTTATACTCTGATTGCGCCTGAGTCCAAGCATACAGCTGTAAAAGAAATTCTAGAAATGGAGGTGCTGGAGCAGAGGACGTGTGTGTGTGCACCAGTAGTCACCGCAAAATTACCGCAGGTCTACCAGCTGCCTCCCTCAGCTGGGTGAGGGAAGGGAGAGGCATCCCAGCCTGCAGCACTGGTTGTCTAGCACTGCTGTGCTGCACATGTTGCCCACTGGCTACTGGGAGCTAGCGCAGTGCGTGGCAGGGCCTCCTTACAGGCATGTCCCCGGACCTGAGGCACCCTCTCCCCCTGCCCATCGGTTCCTGGAACATGCAGCAACAGCTACAGAGTGCCTGCACCTCAGGCCCTTTGTGGGGTTGAGGACCCTTGGATGAGGTGGGAGATATTTACACACATGCACATGCACACGTGCATGCACGCATCCGCGCACACATGCACACACATACATGCACACACACATGCACCGGCACATGCATGCACACACACGTGTATGTGCATGCATGCATCCGTGTGCACATGCACACACATACATGCACTCACACGGGCACACATAAACACATGCACACACACATACACATGCACACACCTGCACTCACACAGGCACACACAAGCACATGCACATACGCACACATATATTCACACATACATGCACACACACACATACACACATTCACACGCTGGAAAAGGAGGCAGCCTTCTTATGATGCATCAGAGGTGGAGGGTTGAGCTGGTGGGGGGAGCTGCTTTCTCTTCTTCGTTCCCCTCTGACCTGCCCTCTCCTACTGGGGTCATCACATCAGCCTGCAGCTGACCCCCTGCCCTTCCGGACTCGCCTCTGCGTCGTCTCCAGAGTGATTTCTTCTCTCTCACACACAAACCTTTCTTGTTTTTTATAATTTAATTTAAAATATTTTTATTATGCAATATTTTAAACATTCCAAAAAATGCAGAAAATCATTTAACAGACACCCATGTGCCCACCACCAGCTTTAACAGATGTTAACATTTTGCTTTGTTTGCTTCAGCTCTCCCTCTTTCCTTCATTTTTAAAGAAAGAAAATGTTAGAGATACAACCAAAGCTGCTCCTCAGCCATCCCCTCCCTTCCCATCCCTCCTTCCCCACAGGCAGCTGCTCTCTGGACAGACCTGACCCTGCCTCTCCCCTGTGGAGGGAGCCCGGACACAGCTCTCCAGCTTACCATCTCCTGAAACCCCCAACTCCTGGCCCCCAACTCAGTGAATTTCTAATTGTCCTTCAAGACAATTGGGCAAGGTGCAGTGGCTCACACTTGTAATCCCAGCACTTTGGGAGGCTGAGGTAGGCAGATCACCTGAGGTCAGGAGTTGGAGACCAGCCTGGCCAACATGGTGAAACCCCATCTCTACTAAAAATACAAAAATTAGCCAGGTGTGGTGGCAGGTGCCTCTAATTACAGCTATTCCTCTGGAGGTTGAGGCAAGAGAATCACTTGAACCCAGGAGGCAGAGGTTGCAGTGAGCCAAGATTGCACCACTGCACTCCAGCCTGGGCTACAGAGCGAGACTCCATCTCAAAAAAAAAAAAAAAAAAAAGACTGAACTCAGATGAGCCTCTGACACCCTCCAGTGGTTCCTTACCTCCTCCATGTGCCATTGCCCAACATGTTTCTGTCATAGCACACATCACACCATAAAAATGATATGATGGGCCGGGCATAGTGGCTCACGCCTACAATCCCAGCACTTTGGGAAGCTGAGGCAGGAGGATCACTTGAGCCTGGGAGTTCAAGATCAGCCTGGACAACATAGGGAGACCCTATCTCTATAAAAGCAATTTACAAATTAGCCAGGCATGCTGGCACTCACCCGTAATCCCAGCTGAGGTGGGCAGATCGCTTGAGCCCAGGAAGTCAAGGCTAGAGTGAGCCCCATTGCACTCCAGCCTGGGTGACAGAGCAAGACTCTCAAAAAAAAAACAAAACAAAACAACAAAAAAAACCAGACATCACGTGGCTGTTGCCTCCTTTGACAGTAACCCCATTTCATGTTTAGCTTTTTGTATCTGTCACAGCACAAAGCTTGGCACATAGTGGGCCCTAAAGCCATCTTTGCTTGGCTGGAAAGACACCTGGCCCAAATGTTGCAGGCACTGAAAAAATAATTGTTGAATAAATAATTCTGAGTGTTCTAGCAACGCTTATTGCCCTCCGGTGATCAGGTGACCACCAGGTCCCCTCATCTCCTGCTTGTTTCATGAGTTGTCATCCTTTCTGTTTCAAGCATGCAATTTCCAAATGGCCACCCGCATCATCCCTGCAGCCTGTGGACTCTCAAAACCCAGTCCCTCTTGGCCGGGCGCGGTGGCTCACGCTTGTAATCCTAGCACTTTGGGAGGCCGAGGCGGGCGTTTCACGAGGTTAGGAGATCAAGACCACGGTGAAACCCCGTCTCTACTAAAAATACAAAAAAATTAGCCGGGCGTGGTGGCGGGCGCCTGTAGTCCCAGCTACTCGGAGAGGCTGAGGCAGGAGAATGGCGTGAACCCGGGAGGCGGAGCTTGCAGTGAGCCGAGATTGTGCCACTGCACTCCAGCCTGGGCAACAGAGCAAGACTCCGTCTCAAAAAAAAAAAAAAAAAAAAAAAACCCAGTCCCTCTTGCTGGGAAGTAAGGGACCAGCTGTTCTGATAGCTCAAAAACCTTCAGCCGCCGGCCGGGCGCGGTGGCTCACGCTTGTAATCCCAGCACTTTGGGAGGCCGAGGCGGGCGGATCACAAGGTCAGGAGATCGAGACCACAGTGAAACCCCGTCTCTACTAAAAAATACAAAAAATTAGCCGGGCGTGGTGGCGGGCGCCTGTAGTCCCAGCTACTCGGAGAGGCTGAGGCAGGAGAATGGTGTGAACCCGGGAGGCGGAGCTTGCAGTGAGCCGAGATTGCGCCACTGCACTCCAGCCTGGGCGACAGAGCGAGACTCCGTCTCAAGAAAAAAAAAAAAAAAAACCTTCAGCCGTTTGTAATTTTATGATTTGTGAAATCATGAATCAGGAATATAGGAAAAGCCAAAATCTGTCACTATAAGCAGCTAAGTGCTGAATAAAGAAGTTACAAAGCTCAGCCGGGCGTGGTGGCTCATGCCTGTAATCCCAGCACTTTGGGAGGCCGAGGTAGGTGGATCACCTGAGGTCGGGAGTCCGAGACCAGCCTGACCAGCATGGAGAAACCCCATCTCTACTAAAAAATATGTAAAATTAGCCAGTCATGGTGGCACATGCCCATAATCCCAGCTACTCAGGAGGCTGAGGCAGGAGAATCGCTTGAACCCGGGAGGTAGAGGTTGCAGTGAGCCAAGATCACGCCATTGCACTCCAGCCTGGGCGACAAGAGCGAAACTCTGTCTCAAAAAAAAAAAAAAAAAGAAATTGCAAAGCTCTTCATCACTGTAAAGTGCAATCTGACTGCCCCATTCAGTAGAGAGAGGGACAGGGGAGGTCATCTCATCCATCCCCCTGCCTGGGGTAAGGCCATGCCCACAAGATTTCCCACAGAAGAAAATTTGCCTGGTGTGTGTGGCATTCTTTGAAGCATGTCTGCACTGGAAAATGCCTTTTTCTGTTAAAACTATGCCAACCATACTTTGGTAGAAACTGTTTCGTCTGTCCACATTTAAACCATTACTTTAGTCAGCATTGAGCACCTGTGCTGGGGAATCCACTAAGCCTCGGGCGGCATCCTGCCACGTGGCACTCCTGGGGCATGAAGGATCACTAGCCAGTCAACACCAGAGATGGAGAGCGAGGGGTCTGGCCTGATCGGCCAGGGTCGCGCAGTAGCTCCCACACTGGTCTCCTGCACGTGCCCTGTCCTCCCGTCCATTCTTCATGAGGCAGCCACAGTGGTCTCCACAGATTGCCAATCTGTTGTCCCTCTGCCAGCACCTGCCTCCATTGGGAACCCAGCAAGAAGCAGATCTCCCTCAAGGATTTAACCAAAGGGAGTTGATGCCACTGACAGAGGTGTGGGGAGCTTGCAGGAACCATGTGGGAAGATGCTGCATCCAGGGACTAGCCAGGGCAGGAACCTTTATCCACCCCCAAGCCTTGATGGGCTCAGAGGGAGATGGGAGAAGTTTCTGAAAGCCGATGAGAGCTGTGGCCATGGGAGAGGGGCGGCCCAACAGGAGCAGTAGCTGTAAGGGACCAAAGATGACAGCCACTGACACTTTCATCACAGCCCCTCAGAGTGGAAGGGAAGAGAAATAAATACTCCAGCTTCTCTCCTCCCGCCTTCCCATCCCATGCTGGTGCTTCCCATTGGCCAAACTCAGCTGGAAGCCCCAGGGCACAGGAACCCAGGTGACAGAGCTGGAGAGATCTTCCTTCCTGAGCACAGAGCAGGGCAGAGAACGGCAGAGTGGATCAGAGGGGATAGACTGAATGGTTTCACCACCAGATCAGATCATTAAATGGTAGCCTGCTCCCATGGTAAGGATAGGAGTGCTAACCCACCAGGGCCCCGTGTGGGCTTGCCCCTGGTGACCTCATGGCCTCCTGCTTCTTGCCTTCCGGGCCGTGCCCACCCTGGCTTTTGCTAGTCGGCTGCTACCTGTGCTGCACCCCCTGGCTGCAGCACTCTCCCCCAGCTCTTCCTCTGGGTCCACTCAGCCCTTAGATCCCAGTTTCATCGTCACGTGCTCAGAGAGGCCCTCCCAGATTCTCCCTGTCCAAATCAGGTCTTTCTCTAGTTCTGTCATAACACGCCCTGTTCCCTTTCCTCATCTTTATGAGTTTATCTCTGTGTGTTGATTTGGTATGTCCCTCCTGCTGGACTAGAAGCTCTGGGAAGGCAGGGACCACGTTATCCCCAATGCCTAAGAGCATAGAGTCCAGGAAATGCTTGTCAAACAAATGGATGAGTGTTGCACTGTTGCCCTTGTCAAGAGTTGAGGGTAAGGGGAGGGAATCAACAAAACCTGGGCAAGCATGACTTTGGCTTGGAGTTTCATGGAGTGTTTTTAATCCATAATCTCTATTTTTTTAAATTATCCTACAGATGGAAGAGAAACAGTAGGAATTCTGTCTTGACACTGTACTGACAAATAGAGGTTTTAATCAAGGATGAAAATACCATACATTTTTAGGAAAGCATAGTTAACTTATTGCATCACCCTGTGCCATTAAGAAACATGAAGAGACCGGGCATGGTGGCTCACACTTGTAATCCCAGCACTTTGGAAGTCCGAGGCGGGCAGATCATGAGGTCAGGAGTTCAAGACCAGCCTGACCAACATGGTGAAACCCTGTCTCTACTAAAAATACAAAAATTAGCCAGGTGTGGGGATTACACGCCTGCAATCCCAGCTACTCAGGAGGCTGAGGCAGGAGAATCGCTTGAGCCCAAGATGCTTGAACCCAGGAGGCGGAGGTTGCAGTGAGCCGAGATCGCGCCACTGCAATCTAGCCAGGGCAACAGAGCAGCAAGACTGTGTCTCAAAAAAAAAAAATAAATAAAAATAATAATAATAATAATAATAATAGAAAAAAGAAAGAAACATAAAGAACAGGCTGGGTGCGGTGGCTCACACCTGTAATGCCAGCACTTTGGGAAGCCAAGGCGGGCAGATCACTTGAGGCCAGGAATTCAAGACCAGCCTGGCCAACATAGTGAAACCCCATCTCTACCAAAAATACAAAAATTAGCCAGGCATGGCAGTGCGCGCCTGTAATCCTAGTTACCCCAGAGACTGAGGCAGGAGAATTGATTGAACCCGAGAGGTGGAGGCTGCAGTGAGCTGAGATCACGCCACTGCACTCCAGCCTGGGTGACAAAGCGAGGCTCCATCTCAAAAAATAATAATAATAAACATGAAGAACATAACTCACCTGCCCTGGGTGAATATTCTGGCAGGTGCCTTGACCTTTTTGTGCACTTTTAGCAATAATCTGCCCAAAGGCCACTGAGCCTCTATTTAATTTGGTCATCAGAGCATCACATCCAAGATACTCATCAAATCTCCTAATGTGACTCATCAACAGATCTTCTCCCTGTCCAGGCTCAGGGCTCCTTCTGCCCAGAAGCCTCGATGGGTGGAGAGCCTGATTACCTCTCCTGCTTCTGCACCTTGCACTTCTCCTCCTCCCAGCCCTGCTCACTGCCAGGTTCTGACCCATCCAGGGTTGGAGTGTAGGGAGGAAAAGGGAGGTAGGGAAGTGCCATGTGGACTGTGGCTGGAGCTGGCTGGCTGCTCGCCGGGCTCTTCAGGGGCTTCCTGCACAGGCAGGAGACAGATCCCAGTCCCCTTGCTGCTATAAGGATCACCCTGGGCGCGGTAGTTCATGCCTGTAATCCCAGCACTTTGAGAGGCCAGTGCGGGTAGATCACTTGAGATCAGTAGTTCAAGACCAGCCTGAGCAACATGGTGAAACCCTGTCTCTACTAAAAATACAAAATTAGCCAGGCGTGGTAGCAGGTGCCTGTAATCCCAGCTACTTGGGAGGATGAGGCAGGAGAATTGCTTGACCCTGGGAGGCAGAGGTTGTGGTGAGCCGAGATTGTGCCATTGTACTCCAGCCTGAGCTAGAGTGACACTCCATCTCAGAAAAAAAAAAAAAAAAAAAAAGCATTACCTAGGGGATCCCTCCTGCTGGAGGTGGGGTAGGGAGAGAATGGGGCTCACCCACTAGCTTTCTCCACAAGTTCCTTTTCTCTCTCCATAGTTTAAACAGTGGGAGATGTGGTATAAAAGCTTGGGGGAACAGAGTTTTCAGATCATTTTCTCTTTTTTTTCTTTTTGACACGGTGTCTCTCTCTGTCGCCCAGCCTGGAGTGCAGTGGCGCATTCTTGGCTCACTGCAACCTCTGCCTCCTAGATTCAAGTGATTCTCCTGCCTCAGCCTCCCGAGTAGCTGGGACTACAGGCCTGTGCCACCACACCCAGCCTCATTTTCTCTTTACGCTCTCCTGAGTTGCTGTCAGATTTTGATAGCGCCTCCATCAAAACCGAAATAGGAAGAGTTCCATTCTAACTTCCTGTTACAATGAACTTCCTTTATTTATTTTTTTTTCTTCTTTAAACCTCAGCATCTACCAGAGGAATGCAATGAATTTTCAAAATAACCTTTGTTAAGATGACTTACAAGGTATACACAAGTGTTCAAAAGAACTAAAACTCGTAAACATTCTACATCAGTCAGCTATTCCTGCAATAAAGCCGTATAACAAACCACCCCAGAGCTCACCGACAGACATTAACGTTTCTTTCTGGCTCACACATCTGCGGGTCTGCTGGAGTCTGGCTGGACTTGGTTCCAGGTCTGCTCCAGAGGTCCCTCATCTTCTGGGACCAATAGACTACCTGGGGTCTGTTCATCCCACAGTGATGGCAGGTGCTTAGGAGGCAATCCCCCTACCCCAACACACACACACTTCAAGCCTTTAACTTGGAAGCCATTGGCCAAATCAAGTCACGTGACCAAGATCCGTGGGGTGTGCCTGCCTACGAAGGTGGAGAGGAGGCAGTGGATTTTTTTTTTTAAATATCTTCCCCAATTTAAATCTTTTAATTTAAAAGTAAACTTTAGGCCAGGTGCGATGGCTCACGCCTGTAATCCCAGCACTTTGGGAGGCCAAGGCGGGCATATCACCTGAGGTCGGGAGTTTGAGATCAACCTGACCAACATGGAGAAACTCTGTCTCTACTAAAAATACAAAATTAGCCAGGCGTGGTGGTGGGCGCCTGTAATCCCAGCTACTCGGGAGGCTGAGACAGGAGAATTGCTTGAACCCAGGAGACGGAGGTTGCCGTGAGCCGAGATTGCGCCACTGCCCTGAGGGAGTAGGTTTTTGCCAAACTGTGAGATCTGCCACATGGTCTATGTGTATTTAAAACAGGAATAAATGAACAGTCCTTGGGGAATTACCCTTTGATGTCAGAGGATGTTCAGACATCTGCTTTATAGAAAATGTGTATGTGCCCTAACACTTTTTTTTTTTTTTTGAGACATAGTCTGGATCTATCCCCCAGGCTGGAGTGCAATGGCGCCATCTTGGCTCACTGCAATCTCCGCCTCCCAGGTTCATGCCGTTCTCCTGTCTCAGCCTCCCAAGTAGCTGGGACTACAGGCACCCACCACTACGCCTAGCTAATTTTTGTATTTTTAGTAGAGACAGGGTTTTACCATATTGGTCAGGCTGGTCTCGAACTCCTGACCTCAGGTGATCTGCCCACCTCAGCCTCCCAAAGTGCTGGGATTACAGGTATGAGCCACTGTGCCCAGCCGACTTTTTATTAGATTTCGAATCTGGTTAGCCAACAACTTACTAATTAGACGTGGACTTTCATTCTTCAGAAGGAAACGGCGTTTGGCCGGGTGTGGGGTGTGGTGGCTCACAACTGTAATCCCAACATTTTGGGAAGCCCAGGAGGTAGGATGGCTTGAGCCCAGGAGTTTGAGACTAGCCTGGGCAACATAGTAAGACCTCGTCTCTACAAAGTAAACAAAATTGGCTGGGCCCATGGTGGTGTAAGCCTGTAGTCCCAGCTACTTGGGAGGCTGAGGCAGGAGGATTGCTTGAGGACAGGAGGTCAAAGCTGCAGTGCGCTATGATTGCACCATTGCACTCCAGCCTGGGTGACAGAGTGAGACCTGTCTCGATAAAACAAAACAAACAAAAAACTCTATTCCTCTTTTTTTATCAAACATTTTCTCTCTAAAGTGTCTTAGTGCCTTTCTTCCCACCATCTAAATAATCTCTCCCTCCACAGTATGGCTGTGACCCGATCCAAAGACGCTCCTCCTTTCGGCCCCCCCATCCCCAGTGGAACCACATTCCGCAAATCCGACGTCTTCAGAGACTTCTTGCTGGCCAAGGTGATTAACGCTGAGAACGCCGCGCACAAGTCCGACAAGTTCCACACCATGGCCACCAGGACCCGCCAGGAGTATCTCAAGGACCTCGCCGAAAACTGTGTCTCCAACACCCCCATCGACTCCACCGGCAAATTCAACCTCATCTCCCTGACCTCCAAGAAGAAGGAAAAGACAAAAGCACGGGCTGGCGCTGAGCAGCACAGCGCAGGGGCCATCACCTGGAGGGTGGCAGCCCAGGACTATGCCCAAGGGGTGGAAATCGACTGCATCTTGGGAATTTCCAATGAGTTTGTGGTGCTCCTGGACCTACGCACCAAGGAGGTAGTGTTCAACTGCTACTGCGGGGATGTCATTGGCTGGACTCCAGACTCCTCCACACTCAAAATCTTCTATGGACGAGGGGACCACATCTTCCTACAGGCGACAGAGGGTTCTGTGGAGGACATAAGGGAGATCGTGCAGAGACTGAAGGTAAGGGAGAGAGCCTGGTGATAGGGCGGCGATTTGTATGGTTTCGGCCTCAGGAACCACTGAAATACTTCCCTAGCCCAGTCAGTTAGGCTAAGACACGCACTGGCCCGGAGAGAATCACAGTTGTCACTGACAAACTAGACATCTTGGGGTTTCTGCAGCTAGGTTCTTCCTCTGGAAGGTTTGTGCCAGAGATCTAAGGATCTTCATGCTATTACCTTGGAAAGACAAGAGATACTTATTAACCTTGGACATTGATAGAAAGTATAAGTTTAAGCTTAAGGAAAAATGTAGGCCAGTCGCCATGGCTCATGCCTGTAATCTCAGCACTTTAGGAGGCTGAGGTGGTGGATCGCTTGAGCCCAGGAATTCCCAGACCAACCTGGGTAACCATAGTGAGACTCTGTCTGCAAAAAAAAAACAAGAAAATTAGCGAAGCATGGTGATGCATGCCTGTGGTCCCAGCTACTCGGGAGGCTGAGGTGGGAGGATTGTTTGAGCCCAAGAGGTTGAGGCCACAGTGAGCTGAGGTCACGCCACTGCACTTCAGCCTGGGCAACAGTATGAGACCCTGTCTCAAAAAAAAAAAAAGTATAAGAGTACTTTCTAAAATAATTAAAATAGAATGAAAAATGTCCAAACCATTAAAGGATAGGGCAGAGGTGAGAGGAGGAAAAAATACAAGAAAGCACAAAGGAACATAAAATTATATGGCAGGAATGAGTTCCATGTTAGTAATTACAGTAAATGTGAAGGTTTAACTTGCCCTATTAAAAGACAAAGACTCACAGTCTAGGTAGAAATCTTCCCCTAAACCCCTCGTGGACAAACCAAGAGTGGCAGATTGGTGACAGCTTAGCTGCTGTCTGCCTGAAGCATTGTGCTGAGAAGTACTCAGGCCCAATCTAAGCTCCACAAGAAAAAACACTGTGGTCAGTGATTTGCCTCTGCAGTGGGTTTGGCAGAACGGCGTGCCATGTGTGCTAAATAGAGATAGCACATAACACGGCAGTTCAGAGCACAAGATCTAGTCAGAAGGCCTGGCTTCAAGTCCCAGCACTGCCACTTACCAGCTGCATGACCTCGAGCCAAGTTATTTAGCTTCTTTGTGATTCAGTTTCTTCATCTGAAAAGCAGGAACAAGAGGCCGGGCACGGTGGCTCACGCTTGTAATCCCAGCACTTTGGGAGGCCGAGGCGGGCGGATCACGAGGTCAGGAGATCGAGACCACGGTGAAACCCCGTCTCTACTAAAAATACAAAAAAATTAGCCGGGCGTGGTGGCGGGCACCTGTAGTCCCAGCTACTCAGAGAGGCTGAGGCAGGAGAATTGCTTGAACCCGGGAGGCGGAGCTTGCAGTGAGCCGAGATTGTACCACTGCACTCCAGCCTGGGCCACAGAGCGAGACTCCGTCTCAAGAAAAAAAAAAAAAAAAAGAAAAGCAGGAACAAGAATCATTCTGCATTGCTGGGTGCAGTGGCTCATGCCTATAATCTCGACACTTTGGGAGGCCGAGGAGAAAGGATTGCTTGAGCCCAGGAGTTTGAGACCAGCCTGGGCAATATAGTGAGTTGCTGTTTCTAAAAAGAAATCAAAAAACAAATTAGCCGAGGCGGGTGGATCACGAGGTCAGGAGATCAAGACCATCCTGACTAATACGGTGAAACCCCGTCTCTACCAAAAATACAAAAAAATTAGCCGGGCGTGGTGGTGGGCGCCTGTAGTCCCAGCTACTCAGGAGGCTGAGGTAGGAGAATGGTGTGAACCTGGAAGGCAGAGCTTGCAGTGAGCTGAGATCATGCCACTGCGCTCCAGCCTGGGTGACAGTGCTAGACTCTGTCTCAAAAAATAAAAACAAAAAATAGGCTGGGCATGGTGGCTCACGCCTGTAATCCCAGCACTTTGGGAGGCTGAGGTGGCCGGATCACAAGGTCAGGAGATTGAGACCATCCTGGCTAACACAGTGAAACCCTGTCTCTACTAAAAATACAAAAATTAGCCAGGCATGGTAGCGGGTGCCTGTAATGAGGCTGAGGCAGGAGAATGGCATGAACCTGGGAGGCGGAGTGCAGTGAGCCGAGACCGTGCCATTGCACTCCAGCCTGGGCGACAGAGCGAGACTCCGTCTCAAAATAAATAAATAAATAAATAAATAAATAAATAAATAGATAGATAGATAAACAAATAAATAAACAAACAAATAAATAAATAAGCTGGGCATGGTGGTGCACACTTGTGGCCTCAACTATTCAGGAGGCTGAGTGGGATGATCACTTGAGCCCAGGAGTTTGAGGCTGCAGTGAGCTGTGATCGTGCCACTGCACTCCAACCTCGGCAACAGAGAGAGACCCAGACTCAAAAAAAAAATGAAAAAGTGGCCAGGCACGGTGGCTCACACCTGTAATCCCAGCACTTGGGGAGGCCGAGGTGGATGGATTATTTCAGGTGAGGGGTTCAAGACCAGCCTGGCCAACATGATAAAACCCCATCTCTACTAAAAATACAAAAATTAGCCAGGCGTGGTGGCACACACCTGTAATCCCAGCTACTCGGGAGGCCGAGGGAAAAGAATTGCTTGAACCCGAGAGGCAGAGGTTGCAGTGAGCTGAGAGTGAGCCACTGCACTCCAACCTGGGTGACAGAGCAAAACTCTGTCTCAAAAAAAACAAACAAAAGCAAACTCCTGTGTTCCTCCCCACCCCTCTCAGAGGTTTCCTGACTTTGTAAAGTAGAAGTCGTCTACTCAAATAAGGTTTTAGGGAAAAAAAGGTCGACTCCATCCCTCCATTTGCGGATGTCAGAGCCTTGGCATCAGCCTGGGCTCCACTCTCTCTCATGCCCACATTCGTCAGCTCCACTTCCGTAGGCAGAAGCCAGCCACCTCTCCCACAGCCCTCACCCTGGCGTGAGCCACCCTGGTCTCTCCTGGACACTTTTGGTGGTGTTCTTTCTGGTCCTTCTTGCCCCTGCCCTTGCTTCTCTGTGGCCTGTTCTCGATGTGGTAGTGAGAGCAATCACATCACCTCTCTGCTTAAACCCTCAGGTCACTCTAGGTTAAAGCCTCAGTCCTTACGGAAGCCCATGAGGCCGGGTGTGACCTGACTCCCTGTTGACTTCTCTGACCTCATGTCACTTTGCCCTCTCTGCCCCAGCCATGCAGACCTCTGGGGTTTCATGCGCATGCTAGGGCGGCATCCAGCCTCAGGGCCTTTGTACCGCCTGTGCCTCTCGCTGGAACACTTCTCTGATCACCACATGGCTCGCTGCCTTTCCTCCTACAGGCCTTTGGTCACATGTCGCCTTGTCAGTGAGGCCTCGTTATCTAAGATTGCACACCCCCTCCCCTGGCTTGGAGCACATTCCCCCGCTTTGCCTGCTTAACCACCGTCTGCCATGCACTGTGTGTTATCTGTTCACTGCCGTGTCCTCAGCACCTGGGCCAGCATCTGGTGCACAGTAGCCGCTGAGTGAGCAGGAACCGAGTGTGGGCACGAATGCATCGTACGCTATAGTGGCTGCAATAGCGAGCATCGAATGGTCGCCAGCTCTGCGTCAGACCCTGCTCAGCACCTTGGGTGGTTTTGCATCTCTTGCTCACAAAAGCCTGATGAGGTCCTCACTTCACAGATGAGGAAACTGAGGCCCAGAGATACCTTGACTTGCCCAGAGCCCGAAGAGCCTGGGTTTTGGGGTTTTTTGTTTTGTTTTGTTTTTTGAGATGGAGTCTTGCTCTGTCCCCACGCTGGAGTGCAGCAGAGCGATCTTGGCTCACTGCAACCTCCACCTCCCAGGTTCAAGCATTTCTCCTGTCTCAGCCCCCCAAGTAGCTGGGACTACAGGCGCCCGCCACCATGCCCAGCTAATTTTTGCATTTTTAATAGAGATGGGGTTTGCCATGTTGGCCAGGCTGGTCTCGATCTCCTGGCCTCAAGTGATCCACCCTCCCTGGCCTCCCAAAGTGCTAGGATTACAGGCCTGAGCCACCATGCCCAGCCAAGCCTGGGTTCTTAAACGCTAGGCTACTCCACCTCCCCTAATCTTGACAGCAGCTCACGTTTCTTGAGCAGGGACCATGCCAGGCACCATGCCAGGTGACATGTTTTACCCACATCCTCACTGTGCCACTCTGTCCCACGCCCACCCCCGTGCCTACGGTTGGCGGAGTCCTTTTAGAGCACATTTCCACAGCCATACCCCCACCCCCACCCCCAGTCTCAATGCCCCAGAGCCTGCTGGGGAATCAGTGGGCCAGGGAATGGTGACATAAGCCATCTCCCATGGAGGGGCAGGCCCGTTTTGGAATGACTCATGACAGTGAGTCTCTCTCTTTGTGAAGCACCCACAGGGTACAGATTCCACACTCTCCCTGCAGGCTGACTCAACTGCCCCAGACATCCTGAACTAATGGTATCCCATCACTGGTTAATTGAATGAGTGTTATTATGCGCCTGGCCTTGGGCTGGCCAGTGCTGGGACATAGTGATGACCATAACAGACCCAGGCCTACTTTCATGGGGCTCCTCTCTGGGACAGATATTAAACACGCAATTCGGCCGAGCGCAGTGGCGCACGCCTGTAATCCCAGCACTTTGGAAGGCCGAGGCGGTTGGATCACAAGGTCAAGAGATCGAGACCATCCTGGCCAACATGGTGAAACCCCATCTCTACTAAAAATACGAAAAAATTAGCCAGGTGTGGTGGCGGGCGCCTGTAGTCCCAGCTACTCAGGAGGCTGAGGCAGGAGAATGGCGTGAACCCAGGAGGCAGAGGTTGCAGTGAGCCGAGATTGCGCCACTGCACTCCAGCACTCCAGCCTGGCGACAGAGTGAGACTCCGTCTCAAAAAAAAAAAAAAAAAAACCACGCAATTCAAGTGCCAAGAGCTTAAAAGGGGGGTGTGAGGATGCCAGGAGAACCTATCGGACGGTGCTAAATCAGACAAGGAGAAGGTCTCAAATCCACAGGTTGGATACAGTCCCAGATGTATTTAGTTAGTTAACAAAGTTTAACATTTAGAGCAAGCTTGTCCAGCCTGCAGCCCAAGATAGCTTTGAATGGCACCCAACACAGATTCATAAAGTTTCTGAAAACATTATGAGTTTTTTTGTGATTTTTTTTAAAGCTTATCAGCTATTATTAGTGTTAGTGTATTTCATGTGAGGCCCAAGACAATTCTTTTTTTTTTCTTTAAGACAGAGTCTCGCTCTGTTGCCTGGGCTGGAGTGCCGTGGTGCAATCTCAGCTCACTGCAACCTCTGCCTCCCCGGTTCAAGCGATTCTCCTGCCTCAGCCTGGGATTACAGATGTGCACCACCATGCCCAGCTAATTTTGTATTTTTTTAGTAGAGACGGGGTTTCACCATGTTGCCCAGGCTGGTCTTGAACTCCTGACCTCAGGTGATCTGCCCACCTCAGCCTCCCAAAGTGCTGGAACTGCAGGCATGAGCCACTGTGCCCAGCCCAATTTTACTTTTTAATTATAGAAAATTGCAAGCATACACCAAAGCAAAGGGAATCATATAAGAACCCCAGTCTTGGCCGGCTGCAGTGGCTCACACCTGTAATCCCAGCACTTTGGGAGGCCAAGGCAGTTGGATCACCAGAGGTCAGGAGTTCGAGACCAGCCTGACCAACATGGAGAAACCCCGTCTCTACTAAAAATACAAAATTTGCTGGGCGTGGTGGCATATGCCTGTAATCCCAGCTCCTCGGGAGGCTGAGGCAGGAGAATTGCTTGAACCCAGGAAGCGGAGGTTGCAGTGAGCCAAGATTGTGCCATTGCACTCCAGCCTGGGCAACAAGAGTGAAACTCCGTCTCAAAAAAAAAAAAAAAAAGAGAGAACCCCAGTCTTCATTACCATCTCCAACAGTTACTGACCCATGGCTGATCTTGTTTCTTTTTTCCCTCCCTGTCTTTCCCAATTATTTTGAAGCAAATCCTAGACATCCTATCATTTCATCTGTAAACTTTTCAATATTTATTTCTAAAAGATACAACTCTTAAAACATAACATAGCCATCATACATAAAATAAAAAATTAACGATAATTCCTTATTGTCAAATAAACACATTGTCACCCATGAATGGGCTATAAAATCAATCACAGAGATGTAAATTTTTTTATTTTTTATTTTAACTTTAATTTTTAAAGACAAGGTCTTGGTGTCACCCCGGCTGGAGTACAGTGGCACAATCATCGCTCACTACAGTGTCTCTCTCGTGGGCTCAAGCCTGCCTCCAACCTCAGCCTCCCAAGTAGCTGGGACTGCAAGCCTATGCCACCATGCTCAGCTAATTTTTTTTATTTAATTTTTAGTAGAGATGAAGTCTTGCTATATTGCCCAGGCTCATCTTGAACTCCTGGGCTCAAGCAATCCTCCTGCCTTGGCCTCCGAAAAGTGCTGAGATTACAGGCTTGAGGCACTGCACTCAGCCTGAGTTGCAACAATGTTAAAGGTTAGATGTCTTCGTCCACTTAGCCTGAATATAACAGCATAGCTTAGATGGAGTAGCTTATAAGCAAGAGCAATTTATTTCTTCGCAGTTCCGGAGGCCAGGAAGTCCAAGATAAAGGCACCTGCAGGTTCTGTATCTGGTGAGGGCCCCTTTCAACTTCACGAATGGCACCTTCTTGCTGTCATGGTGGAAGAGGTGAACAAGTTCCTTGGGCCTCTTTTTTTTTTTTTTGAGACAGTCTCGCTCTGTCGCCCAGGCTGGAGTGCAGTAGCATGATCTCGGCTCACTGCAACCTCTGCCTCCTGAGTTCAAGCGATTCTCCTGTGTCAGCCCCCCAAGTAGCTGGGATTACAGGCGTACACCACCACGTCAGGCCTCTTTTATATGGGCACTGATCCCCTTCATGAGGGTTCTGCCATAGTAATAGGATGGGAAAGAATAAGTGTCACAGTGCACCTCAGTGAGTAAAGATAAGACTATTTTATAAAGCATTGTTTTGGTCATACATGTTTCCCCCACTTTCCAAATTCTCGCCATCCAAATCAGGAACCAGACAGATTCAGTGACATTTTCAGGTAAGTACTTTACCATCCAAACGCTTATTTCTTGCTATCCACACTCAAGAATCTGACGGATTTGAATTGCAAGGAATATTTGTGTCTGTGGGCGTGTGTGTAAAACACGAATGTGTAGAGTAGTTTGTGACATGAAATTATTCCTTTTCTTGGCCGGGCGCAGTGGCTCACGCCTGTAATCCCAGCACTTTGGGAGGCCGAGACTGGTGGATCACTTGAGGTCAGGAGTTCGAGACCAGCCTGGCCAACACAGTAAAACCCCATCTCTACTAAAAATACCAAAATTAGCTGGATGTGGTGGCAAATGCCTATAATCCCACCTACTCAGGAGGCTGAGACAGGAGAATTGCTTGAACCTGGGAGGCGGAGGTGACAGTGAACTGAGATCAGGCCACTGCACTCCAGCCTGGGTGACAGCAAGACTCCATCTCAAAAAAAAAAAAAAAAAAAAAAAAAAAAAAATTATTCCTTTCTTCAAGTGGTGGTGAGAAAAGTATGAAAGCCGGCATTCTGATAGGTACGTTACATAGCATCATTTCTAGCCAGGGGATGACTTCTCACAGGAAATGTAAGCCATTCCCTGTTACCTTTCCAAAACGCAGTTTTAGGAAAGGGCAGGCATTCTTGACAACTTGCTTAATAGCCACGGCTGGTTACGTTCATCTTGTTTTTATCCCAAGAAGAGGAGGGGATCACCTAATAGCATGCTGGGGGGAGGGGGCAGGGTTCTATTCAGTGGGTCCTCGGATCTTATGGTAACACATTATCCAGGGGAATATCTCACCCAGTGAAGCAGGGAGTCCTGGAGGCCAGGCCCTGCATGGTATGGTCAGCTCCATGTTGGGGGAAGGTCTGAGGAGGAGATGGGGAAAGGGTTTCTTCCTCCAAGAATGGTGTCATGAGGCCGGGAGTGGTGGCTCATGCCTGTAATCCCAGCACTTTGGGAGGCCGAGGTGGGCAGATCACGAGGTCAGGAGTTCGAGGCCAGCCTGACCAATATGGTGAAACCCCATCTCTACTAAAAATACAAAAAACTAGCCGGGCATGGTGGCGCATGCCTGTAATCCCTGGTAGTCGGGAGGCTGAGGCAGGATACTCTCTTGAACCCGGGAGGCAGAGGTTGCAGTGAGCCGAGATCACGCCACTGCACTTCAGCCTGGGCGACAGAACGAGACTCTGTCTCAAAGAAAAAAAAGAATGGTGTCATGAAGTAAAAGAATATAATGTGAGTTCCCAACCTAGAAAAGGTCCCAGTACTTCTGGTCTGCTGCTTCCTTGCGTATTTTGGTTAGAGTCATTGTGTCAGTCAGGATACAGTATTAGTGGCTTAAAGCAGGTTTGGCCGGGTGTGGTGGCTCTCGCCTGTAATTCCAGTACTTTGGGAGGCCGAGGCGGGTGGATCACCTGAGGTCAGGAGTTCGAGACCAGCCTGGCCAATATGGCAAAACCCCATCTCTACTAAAAATACAAAAATTAGCCAGGCGTGGTAGCACACGCTTGTAATCCCCAGCTACTCGGGAGGCTGAGGCAGGAGAATCGCTTGAACCCAGGAGGCAGACATTGCTGTGAGCTGAGATCATGCCGCTGCACTTCAGCCTGGGCGACAGAGCAAGTCTCTGTCTAAAAAATAAATAAATAATAAAATGATAAAATAAATACCACAGCCCAGAGGACATGCCAGGGCCACTCGAAACTCATTGGCCAAAACAAGTTCCAGGGCCCCACCCAACCACAAGGGAGCCAAGAAGTGCAATCCCACTGACCCCAGGAAGGAGGGAGGCCGGGGCCTTTGGAGCCATAGCTCATGACTGCCGTGGTCTCTGCAAGGTTGGAAGCCACAGGGTCGCATATCCACATTTCTCCTCCAGAAATCAGGAAGCCGGGCTGGGACCGGGTGCGTGTTCCCCCTGCGGGTCCCCTGCCATCGCCCAGGAAGGTATTAATAGATGGGAATAGGCAGGTTTTTGGCTTCAAAGCGGGGAACATGACCAGGGGTCTTCCAGAGGAGCTGACCCAAGCAGCTTCTGAGGCTCGATCCTGCCTGTGGCCTGCAGGTGATGACCAATGGCTGGGAGACGGTGGACATGACTCTGCGGCGGAACGGGCTCGGGCAGCTGGGCTTCCATGTGAAGTACGACGGCACGGTGGCCGAGGTCGAGGACTACGGATTCGCCTGGCAGGCCGGCCTCCGGCAGGGCAGCCGACTGGTGGAGATCTGCAAGGTGGCCGTGGTCACATTGACCCACGACCAGATGATCGACCTGCTGCGCACCTCTGTCACTGTGAAGGTGGTCATCATCCCGCCTTTCGAGGACGGCACGCCCCGGAGGTAAGGGCCTCTGCCTTTCAGCCGGGTGGTGGGTGGCAGCTCCCAGATCGCTGGTATGAGACCTCCCTGGCACTGTCACTTGAGGTCCCAATAGAGGGGGGATAGGCAGGCCCTTCTAGGCAGGAATAGTGGCAACGGTGACAGGAGGGGGAGGGCACATCTACGGAGCGCTTACTGTATGTCAGTTACTGGTTTAGCCCTTCATATGTGCATGATTGCATTTAATCTCTACAGTTGCCCTGTGAGGGGAGAGCCTCATTTTTCCCGTTTTCTACATGAAGCATACAATGTTAATAGTCGCTTGCCTGTGGGCCCCCCACACTTCATTCATTTGTTCAGAATGTGTTTATTGAGCCCCTACTGTGTGCAAGCTCTGTTCAAAGTGACGACAACAAAGTGCCTGCTCCCTTGCGGTTTGTGTTCCACAGGGAAAGACAGGCTGTGAAGAAATAGGTGTGTCATGCAGGATCAGGTAGTGCTAAGTCTCAGAAGGAAATTAAAGCAGAGTAACGAAGGGGCTGCAGCACGGTGGGAGAGCTGCTTACAAGGCAGGCAAAGAAGACTCCGGGAGGCTCCACAGGGAGGCAGCCATGTGGTTTTCTGGCCAGCGGGCTCCAGACAGGAGCTGGCCAGGGCACAGCCTCCCCAGTGTACATGGGTGGTGCGTTCCTGGAGTATGGGGAGGCCCGTGTGGCTGGTGCAGAGCGAGCAGGAGTAAGAGCTGAGAGCAAAGGACGGAGAGGTGACCAGGCAGGCGGTGTGGGCTTCATGGACCATGAGAGAAGCTTGGGTTTTATTCCACGCTCAGTGGGAAGCAGGTAGGTGACTTATTTATTTTGTTTTTTTTCTTTTGTTGTTTTTGTTTTTTTGTGTTTTTAGATGGAGTCTCGCTCTGTCGCCCAGGCTGAAGTGCAGTGGCGTGATCTCAACTCACTGCAACCTCCATCTCCCGGGTTCAAGCGATTCTCCTACCTCAGCCTCCTGAGTAGCTGGGACTACAGGCGTGTGCCAGCACGCCCAGCTAATTTTTGTATTTTTAGTAGAGACGGGGTTTCACTATGTGGCCCAGACTGGTCTTGAATTCCTGACCTCAGGTGATCTACCCGCCTCAGCCTCCCAAAGGGCTGAGCCTCCCTAGGCTGTTTGTTTCATTTTTTAATGGAACATCTCAAACATAAAGTGTATTACAAGTATCAAAACATATCATATACCCCATAAATATATATGCCTACTATGTACCCACCAAAGTTAAAAAGAAATAAAAGGAAATATCCGACTGGGGGGAGCAAAAGTATACTGAGCCCTCTGGGCACTTACCAACATGCGGCCAGCTTTTTGTTTTTTGTTTTATTATCTCCCTAACTTCTTCCTGCCCTGCCTGTCACCTTAGATTATCTAAAACAATTCCAGATCCTGGAATGTGCCTCTATACAATAAAGACCTTTTTTAAAAATTACACCTAACAAATTTAACAGTAATTTCATGTATTTCTTGTTTTTGTTTGTTTGTTTTTTATTTTTTTTGAGATGGAATCTCACTCTGTTGCCCAGGCTGGAGTGCAGTGGCACCATCTCGGCTCAGTGCAACCTCCACCTCCCAGTTCAAGCGATTCTCCTGCCTTAGCCTCAGCCTCCCGAGTAGCTGGAACTACAGACATGTGCCACTATGCCCAGTTAATTTTTGTATTTTTTGGTAGAAGACAGAGTTTCCCCATGTTGGCCAGGCTGGTCTCAAACTCCTGACCTCAAGTGATCCACCTGCCTTGGCCTCCCAAAGTGACAGGATTACAGGCTTGTGCCACCACACCTGGCCTTAACAGTATTTCTTTTTCTTTCCTTTTTTTTTTTTTTTTTTTTTTTTTTTTTTTTGAGATAGAGTCTCGCTCTATTGCCAGGCTGGAGTGCATTGGCGTGATCTCGGCTCACTGCAACCTCTGCCTCCCGGGTTCAAGCAATTCTCCTGCCTCAGCCTGCCAAGTAGCTTGGACTACAGGCACGTGCCACCACGCTCAGCTAATTTTTGTATTTTTAGTAGACACAGGGTTTCACCATGTTGTCCAGGATGGTCTCAATCTCTTGACCTCGTGATCCACGCACCTCGGCCTCCCAAAGTGCTGGAGTTAACACTGTGCCCAGCCAACAGCAATTTCTTAGTGTCAACTATCTAGACTGGGTTCACACCTATAATCGTAACACTTTGGGAGGCTGAGGTGGGAAGATCACTTGAGGCCAGGAGTTCAAGACCAGCCTGGCCAACACAGTGAGACCCCCATCTCTGCATCTCTGCATCTCTGCCTAAAGGAGAAAAAAAAAATAATGCAGTTGTAGCCCCAGCTATTTTCAGGCTGAGATGGGACGATCACTTGAGCCCAGGAAGTTGAGGCTGCAGGGAGCCATGATTGTGCCACTGCACTCCAGACTGAGCAACAGAGGGAGACCTCATCTCTTTGTTTTTTAAAAGTTGTTCATCAGAATTCTCCTATTGGCCGGGTGCAGTGGCTCACGCCTGTAACCTCCGCACTTTGGGAGGCTGAGGTGGGCGGATCACCAGGCAGGAGTTCAAGACCAGCCTGACCAATATGGAGAAACACTGTCTCTACTAAAAATACAAAATTAGCCGGGCGTGGTGGTGCATGCCTGTAATCCCAGCTACTCGAGAGGCTGAGGCAGGAGAATTGCTTGAACCCGGGAGGCAGAGGTTGCGGTGAGCCGAGATCGTGCCATTGCACTCCAGTCTGGGCAACAAGAATGAAGCTACATCTCAAAAAAAAAAAAAAATTCTCCTATTGCATTTGATTGATGTATCTATTGAGGCCCTTTTTTTTTTTTTGCTTTGAGACAGAGTCTCTCTCTGTCACCCAGGCTGGAGTGCAGTGGCGCAATCTTGGCTCACTGCAACCTCCGCCTCCTGGGTTCCAGTGATTCTCCTGTGTCAGCCTCCTGAGTAGCTGGGATTACAGGCATGTAGCACCACACCTGGCTAAATTTTGTATTTTTAGTAGAGATGGGGTTTCACCATGTTGGCCAGGCTGGTCTTGAACTCCTGACCTCAGGTGATCCACCCACCTCAGCCACCCAAAGTGCTGGGATTACAGATGTGAGCCACCGTGCCTGGCCTTTTCTTTGCAGTTTATTTTGGAAAGAAAACAGGTCACCTGTCCTTAGAGCTTCCCCCTTCCTGGCTTTAGCTGGCGGCCTCCCCATGGTGTCCTTTAGCCTATTGCTCCACCACTGGTATTTTCTGTAAACTAGAGTCAAAGATGGAAGCTTGCTCCGGCCCCAGTGGGATGTGTTTTGGCCGCAGCACTCCTAGGTATGCATCTGTGAAAAGGCACTGCATGCCTGGTGTCCCCCTGCAAGTGACACTAAGGGCAAGCAGAGACTTCAGTCAGCGGCACCTGGCCATCACTACACGTCCCCATCAGTCCTGTTTCACAGCCCAGCAGCCACTGCTAGGCGCTGCCTAGATCCATCATTTCATGACAGTTTGCAGACGAGTGCCATCTTCATTCTGTCGTTCCTTCTTCATATATTGGCTGGAATGCTTCTAAAAAGAGCTTTCTTTCAGTAACTGTTTAGTTACCCTGAGGTATAATTTGTACAGAGAAGACAAGATAAATACAGTTTTCAGAATAATGAGTTGGTCCCTAGCAAACTCCAGAAGTGACCAATGAGAGAGACGCACCATGTTCTTAGCTCTGGAAACAGTGCACAGAGGACAGCCAAGGCCTTGGCCTCATGGAGTGAGGCCCCAATGGGTCAGGGGAGACAAACAGTAAAGAAGTAAATGAATGAGATGATTTCAGATCACAGAGTGGGGAGGCAGGAGAGCATAGCAGGAGAGGCAGGCTGTCTAGGTTTGAATCCCAGCTCTTCTACTTGTTACCTTTGACCCTAGGGAAGTGGCCTCACCACCCTGTGCCCGGCTTCCTCATTTGTAAAACAAGGACAATAACGTCCTTTCCACAAGAGTGTTTGTGAAGTTGAAGGAGATCCAACTTGTAAAGCACGTAGGACAGGCCAGACCCAGTGAATGGCTTGTGACTCTGGAGTGCTGGTGGCTCTCAGCACTTTTGCAGGCCGAGGCCAGAGGATCTCTTGAGCCTAGAAGTTCAAGACCAGCCTAGGCAACATAGCAAGACCTCGCCACTATAATAAATTTTTTTTTTTTGAGACTGAGTTTCACTCTTGTTGCCCAGACTGCAGTGCAGTGGCATGATCTTAGCTCACTGCAATCTCCGCCTCCTGTGTTCAAGCGATTCTTCTGCCTCATCCTCCCGAGTAGCTGGGACTACAGGCATGCACCAGCACACCCAGCTAATTTTTGTATTTTTAGCAGAGACGGGGTTTCACCGTGTTGGCCAGGCTGGTCTCAAACTCCTGACCTCATGTGATCCGCCCGCCTCGACCTCCCAAAGTGCTGGGATTACAGGCATGAGCCACTGCACCCAGCCCAAATTTTTAAAAATCAGCTAGGTGTGATGGCACATGCATGTAGTCTCGGCTACTCAGGGTGAGATAGGAGGTTGAGACTGCAGTGAGCTGTGATCACACCGTTGCACTCAAGCTTTCTCAAAAAAAAAAAAAAAAAAAAAAAAAAGCCAGGCTCGGTGGCTCATGCCTGTAATCCCAGTACTTTCGGAGGCCAAGGCGGGTGGATCATGAGGTCAGGAGTTTGAGACCAGCCTGGCCAATATGGTGAAACCCCGTCTCTACTAAAAATACAAAAATTAGCTGGGCGTGGTAGCGTGCACCTGTAGTTCCAGCTACTCAGGAGGCTGAGGCAGAAGAATCACTTGAACCCAGGAGGCAGAGGTTGCAGTGAGCCGATCGCACCACTGCACTCCAGCCTGGATGACAGAGCGAGACTCCGTTTCAGGAAAAAAAAAAAACACGTGGGACAGTACTTGGCCTATAGGAGGCGCTCGAGAGATACTGGCGCAAAGATACTGGATGTGAGGACTGTAAAGGGCACATAATCCACATTGGACAGAGTGGTCCGGGAAGGCCCGAAGGTGAGGGCAAAGGCCCTCGGCTTGGACACAGACCAGAAAGAGGACCTGCGTGGCTGCAGCAGATTCATCCAAGAGGAGGGCACAGGATGGGGTGACGATGAGTGCCACATTCACATATGACCTTGCTGGGCTCACACTAGGGCTGGTGTGATCTCTGCTTTATAGACGAGAAAACCGAGGCCCTGGACGAACAAGTCACTTTGCAGAGTTGCACAGCTGGTAAGCAGCAAAGCAAAATGCAAATCCAGGTCAGCCTGTCTCCATTATACTCTACAGCCTCTGAAAGCCATCACGAGCTATTAATACACAGGCATGCGAGTGATGTCCCCACCCTCACCTTCCTGAGTCGTGCTTGCTCTCTCTCCACTTGGTAGGGGACAGTTCTGGGCAGGCCTAAACCCTGAATCTGAGGGTGTGGCCACACCTACCCACATCCCGGATGGCTCAGCCTCAGGACTCCAGTCATGCCCCGGGTGTCTCCCGTTCCCAGCCCTCTTCTCCTGCCGCCTTCCTACTCTGCCCGGAGCCACAGCCCAGCCACACCTGCTTAGATCTCTGCAGGGGCAAGTCAAGGCCAGATAACCCCACAGGCAAGTGCCCTGGTGGCTATGCTCCTCGGGGAAGGACATGCACCCTTCTCCACACACTCCCACAGATGCACACAATAAGCCAGCCTGCCTGTCGCATGACTCTCACCCCAAACATGCAGGTAGGGACAAAGTGAAAGGCAAAGAAAAGTCTGCAGTTCTCTAGCTTTGGGGAGACAGGGCCAGGGAGAGTGCAACCAGACAGACGAGTTCTTCTCCCTGCCCTTTTCAGGAGGAAGACATTCCCTCTTGCTCCCTTTATAAGGCAGCTGCTGGAAACAGGATCTCCCGTTTGCAGGGGTGGGCGTGGGTCAGGACTTGGGTGGTTTTTGTTGTTCTTCAAATGCAGAGGTGTGTAGCTGACCTCATTCGCAGAGATGATGACCCCGGCTCTGGGCTCTCCCCAGCCTGTTGATGCAACCCTGGCTCAAATTTCTGTTGTAGTGAGCTCCGAGGGGAGCAGTGAGGATGGGACAGAAGTGCCCTGGCTGCCACCACCAGGCCGCATGGCTTGCACACCGACCCCGTGCTCTCAGACACCGAGGAGAATGCACGGCGTCTTCCTCCTACCCCCAGGCCAAAGGCTGGAGTTTTGTTTGGGTTTTTTGTTTGTTTGTTTTTGCTTTGTTTTGTTTTTCTTCTTTTTTCAGGCGAAGTTTCACTCTCCTTGCCCAGGCTAGAGTGCAGTGGTGTGAGATCGCGCCACTGCATTCCAGCCTGGGCGACAGAGCGAGTTTCTGTCTCAAAAAAAGGCATAAGAAAGTGGGAGCAGTGGTTGCTTCTGGTAGTTGAAACTGGAGGATGGGATTGGGAGACAGGGATGCATGTTATGTCTTTTTAATCCTTAAAAACAATTCAAGGGCCAGACGCAGTGGCTCACACCTGTAATCCCAGCACTTTGGGAGGCCGAGGCAGGCAGATTACCTGAGGTCAGGAGTTCGAGACCAGCCTGGACAACATGGTGAAACGCCGTGTCTACTAAAAATACAAAATGTAGCCGGGTGTGGTGGCGGGCGCCTGTAATCCCAGCTACTCAGGAGGCTGAGGCAGGAGAATCACTTGAACCCGGGAGGTAGAGATTGCAGTGAGCCGAGACTGCCCCACTACACACCAACAAGGGTGATAGAGCAAGACTCCGTCTCAAAAAAAAATTGTTTTTAATCAATAAATGAAGCAGGCCTTCTCAAATGTTATTGTGTATCAGCATCATCACAGGCAGCTCAGTCAAATGCAGATCCTTGGGCCCTGCCTCGGGCGATTCTGATGCGTGTAATCTGGGATGGGGCCCAGGAATCTTCATTATTTGCTGAGCTCTTGATGATCTAGATGATGATCATTTTCAGATCACTGGGGAAGGCAAGATCCAGGAGGAGCTGGGGCAGAATCTTTTCCAGAGCCCCAAGGTGGTTTGGTTGGATTTCAGAAAGTGGAAATGAGGTTTTGCTTCGGTTTGTGGGAAAAGCAGGTAAACTGTCCTTAGAATCACCGGAGGGGGCAACTGCATCAGCTCTGATTTGTTAAGCACTTGTCATATGCAGACTCTGCTGACCCTCAGAGAATGCTCACAGCCAGCCCCATCTTACAGATTAGGAAACTGAGGCTCTGAGAAGAGAATTCCTCACCCACACCCATGTAGGTGATAACGGGGCTAGAATCTGAATCAGCCATCTGGCCCCGCAGCCCTGGCTCTGTACCACTCCATGCTGCATGCTGCCTTCATTTTTATTGTTGTTGTTGTTGTTTTTGAGATGGAGTCTCGCTCTGTTGCCCAGGCTGGAGTGCAGTGGCATGATCTCAGCTCACTGCAACCTCCGCTTCCCAGGTTCAAGCAATCCTCCTGCCTCAGCCCCCCTAGTAGCTGGGATTATAGGCACGTGCCACCATGCCTGGCTAATTTTTGTATTTTTAGTAGAGGTGGGGTTTCACCATGTTGGCCAGGCTGGTCTTGAACTCCTGACCTCAGGTGATCCACCCACCTCGGCCTCCCAAAGTGCTGGGATTACAGATGTGAGCCACTGCGCCCAGCCCATTTTTTTTTTTTTAAGAGACGAGATCTAGAACTCCTGGGTTCAAGTGATCCTCTCGTCTCTTCCTCCCAAGTGCTGGGATTATAGGTGTGAGCCACTGTGCCCAGCCCATGCTGCCTTCAAAGTGATTGAATAATGTTTTCCTCTTTATATTTTAATTATTATTATTAATTAGTTATTATTTTTTTGGAGACAGGATCTTGCTGTGTTGTCCAGGCTGGCCTTGAACTCCTGGGATCAAGTGATCCTCCCATCTCAGACTGAGTTGTGTGAGTAGCTGGGACTGCCCAGCTGTGTTTTTCTCTTTGAGGTCGTACCCAGGGGCTCTTAGCCCAAGATGAAGCCATCAGTACTTAAGGGAAAAGGCCAGGCGCGGTGGTTCATGTCTGTAATCCCAACACTTTGGGAGGCCAAGGCAGATGCATCACTTGAGGTCAGGAGTTTGAGACCAGCCTGGCCAACATGGTGAAACCCCATCTCTACTAAAAACACAAAAATTAGCCAGGCGTGGTGGCAGGCACCTGTAGTCTCAGCTACTCAGGAGGCTGAGGCATGAGAATTGCTTGAACCCGATAGGCGAAGGTTGCAGTGAGCCAGGATCACGCCACTGCACTCCAGCCTGGGCAACAGAGCCAGACTCCATCTCAAATAAAAAAAAAAAGTAACTAAAGGAAAAGTCAAGGACATAAAAAATCTACCCACTGGCTCCCAAACCACTATACGGTGGGGCCATTGTCCGTGGTGGTTAAAGTTGTGGGCTTTGGAGTCAATGTTCTAAATATTTAAATCCAGCTTCTGCTTCTTACTGGCTGTTTGACCTTGGATGGGTTATTTAACTTCTCTGTGCCTCAGTTTACTTGTCTTTAAAAGGTGATGTACTGATCAGGACTCTGTACCAGCAACAGAACAGACTGAAACATGGCGCAGCAAAAGAGAGTCTTCACTGGCTCACATACCCGACAAGACTAGGAGATGGGACAGCATTTAGTCACGGCCATATCCAGGGACTCAGACACCCTCACCAGGAGTCTCTGTCCCTTGTTTACCTTTCCATGTTTGCTGTCATTCTCAGTCAGTCTCCTGCCTCCCCCTCCCCCAGCTCTGAACTTAGGTCCCCTCAGCCCAGCATCCCCAGTGGAAATAGATCTTTTTCCCTAATGGCTTTCAAAACAGTTCCAGAATAGGACGCAGTGCCTCATGCCTGTAATCCTAGCACTTTGGGAGGCCAAGGTGGGCGGATCACCTGAGGTCAGGAGTTCGAGACCGGCCTGGCCAATGCGATGAAACCCCATCTCTACTAAAAATACAAAAGTTAGCCAGGCATGGTGGCACATGCCTGTAATCCCAGCTACTCGGGAGGCTGAGGCAGGAGAATCGCTTGAACCTGGGAGGCAGAGGTTGCAGTGAGCCGAGATCGCACCACTGCACTCCAGCCTGGGTGACAAAGTGAGACTCTATCTCAAAAAAAAAAAAGAAAAGAAAAGAAAAAAGAACTGAATGTTGGCCGGGCGCGGTGGCTCAAGCCTGTAATCCCAGCACTTTGGGAGGCCGAGGCAGGCGGATCACAGGGTCAGGAGATCAAGACCATCCTGGCTAACATGGTGAAACCCCGTCTCTACTAAAAATACAAAAAATTAGCCAGGCGTTATGGCGGGCGCCTGTAGTCCCAGCTACGCGGGAGGCTGAGGCAGGAGAATGGCGTGAACCCGGGAGGCGGAGCTTGCAGTGAGTGGAGATCGTGCCACTGTGCTCCAGCCTGGGCGACAGAGCAAGACTCCGTCTCAAAAAAAAAAAAAAAAAAAAAAAAAAAAAAGAACTGAGTGTGGTGGCTCACGCCTGTAATCCCAACACTTTGGGAGGCCAAGGAGGATGGATTACTTGAGGTCAGGCATTCGAGACCAGCCTGGGCAATATGGTGAAATGCCATCTCTACTAAAAATACAAAAATTAGCTGGGTGTGGTGGCGCACACCTGTAGTCCTAGCTACTCAGGAGGCTAAGGCATGAGAATCGCTGAAACCTGGGAGGTGGAAGTTGCAGTGAGCCAAGATCTTACCATTGCACTCCAGCCTGGGTGAAGAGCAAGACTCCATCTCAAAAAAAACAAACAACTGATGCTCGTTATCTCTCGTTGGCCCTGCTTAGAGCACATGACAATTCTGTGCTAGTCATTGTGTCAGGGTAGGGGCTTGGAGAACGCTTCTAATTGGTCAGGCCTGGGTCACATGCTCATACTTGGAGCCAAGAAGTGGGATCAGCCCCACCCAGAGCCCATATTAACAAAGACCTGTTATCAGGAGAGTGGGTGTGGGGAGAGACACCAGGCAGACAGGAATGGCAGGTGTGCACTGCCTGGAGACCGTGATGGTACCTGTCCCCACCTCTGCCTGGGCGTGGCATGTCTACAGGCTCTGATAGACATTAATATTGTTATTGTTCCTCACCTGGTGCCTGGTGAGACATTGGCAGCTGCCAATCCAAAGGGACAGCCAGAAGACACTGCCAAGTGTCAGTTCCAGCCATGGCGCTACCGAGGGGTGCGGTGTGTCAGGCCCTGGGTGCCAGAGCGCATCCACCTCTGTCTTAGTCTGTTTTGTGCTGCTACGACAGAATACATGAGATCGGATAACGGATAAAGAACAGAAATACATTTCTCACGGTTGTGGGGGCTGCAGGTTCAAGATCCAGGCACCGGCAGGATAGGGCCTGGTCTTTCTGCTTCCGTGATGGTGCCTTGAGTGCTGTGACCTCTGGAGGACAGGAACGCCACGTCCAAATATGGCAGAAGAGCAGAAGAGAGAGAGTCCACTCCCGCAAGCCCTTTCTATAGCGGCATTCATCCATTCATGAGGGCTCTGCCCTAAGCTCCTCCCACTAGGCCCCACCTCCCAACAGTGGCATTGGGGGTTTAGTTTCCAACACATGACTTTTGGGGGAACACACATCCAGACCACAGCAGCCTCTGAACCACCTTATCCACCACATCTTTTGCTAGGTGGCCATGAACCGGGTGGCTCCAGGGAACTCAGAATGATCAGCTCGATGGGGGCATGGGAGCTTCCAGGCTGAAGGCTCTTCTGAGCTCAGCTCTCACAGCTGCCAGGAGGTGGATTTCATGAGCACGGCTCGGGGACCCCTCCCATGCGGTGCTGCAGTGGCAGTGGAGAATGCCAGCCCAGCCGGCGGATCTCCCCGCCTCAAGCCAGGAGCACTGCGGTGCATGTGCCAGCCTGGTCTAGGGGGAGTCACAGGTCTCTCTGCATCTATTTCAAGGTTGTGGATTTCATGGCTTTTTTTTTTTTTTTTTAACCACCCTGCAAAGTAGGTCACCTGCTCCTCTTCCAGCTGCCTTTAAGTTTCTTTGGAACAAGGCAGTTACTGTCCTTTGATTCTGAGGACATCTGCCTTTCTGGCCCTGAGTACCGCTAAGGGGGGCCAGGCAGGTCCGTCGAGGACACTGGCAGCCGTGTGGCCTGGGTCAGGTAGAAGCGAGGGGAGGGAACGGAGAATTCGAGTGGGAGGAGGGAAGAGGAGATGAGGTGGAAAGGGCCAGGCAGTCGGAGTCCCTGTGTTGGGTCCTGTGCTGGTTGAAGACTCTGTGCTGGTAAGTTTCAGGCCATTTTAAGGAGTATTCACTTAACTTTTAAAATAGGCCATCCCCAGCCAGGCGCAGTGGCTCACTCCTATAATCCCAGCATTTTGGGAGGCCGAGGCGGGTGGATCACCTGAGGTCAGGAGTTCGAGACCAGCCTGGCCAACATGGTGAAACCCTTTCTCTATTAAAAATACAAAATTTAGCTGGGCGTAGTGGCGCTTGCCTGTTGTCCCAGCTACTCAGGAGGCTGAGGCACGAGAATCGCTTGAACCCAGGAGGCAGAGGTTGCAGTGAGCCAACATCGTGCCACTGTACTCCAGCCTGGGCGAAAGAGCAAGACTCTGTCTCAAAAAAAAAAAAAAAATAGGCCATCCGGGTTTATATTGGGCCAGGAAATCCCAGCCTAGACAGCAGGCCCGCGTGTTGGTGGGCTGGGGCCTTTCTCAGTAATGCAGTTTTTCTCCCCAGGGGTTGGCCGGAGACCTATGACATGAATACCTCAGAGCCCAAGACGGAACAGGAAAGCGTCACTCCTGGGGGCCGGCCCCCCTACCGCAGCAATGCTCCCTGGCAGTGGAGCGGGCCCGCATCCCATAACTCTCTACCAGCCTCCAAGTGGGCCACTCCAACCACTCCCGGCCATGCCCAGTCCCTGAGCCGGCCCCCGAAACAGACCCCCATAGTCCCCTTCCGGGAGTCCCAGCCACTGCACAGCAAGAGGTAAGCACCTGCTGGGGGGACGAACATTTCCCAACCCCCACCAGCCCACACCCATCCTCCGTCCCTCCCTCTCTGCACTATTTCCTCCATCCTCTTCCTCGCCTCAGGCTTTTGACCTTCCTTCTTATCCTTATGTCTCCCTTGTTCCTCCCTCCCTTCTTCCCTTCAGCTTTCACCGTGGGCCTCTTGTTTGGGGACCCAGTACTGGGGAGCTCTGGGTTAGAAATCCACTATACTAAGTAAACGATTAAAGCTCTGCTTTTTTGGCTGGGCACGGTGGCTCACGCCTGTAATCTTAACATTTTGGGAGGTCAAGGCAGGAGCATTGCTTGAGGCCAGGAGTTAGAGAGCTTGGGCAACATAGCAGAACCCTGGCTCTATAAAAAACATTTATTAAAAATTAGCCAGGCGTGATGCACACCTGTGGTCCCAGCTGCCCAAGAGGCTGAGGTGGGAGGATGGCTTGAGCCCAGGAGTTGGAGGCTGTGATTGCACCACCGCACTCCAGACTGAGCAATACCTCATTTCTGAAAATAAAATAAAATAAAATTCTGTTATTTTTAAGGTGAAGGGACTGATAAGCACAAAATTTAGGACAGTGATTTCTTCCTGGAGGAGGCAGGGAAATGGGAAGTGGGGAAGCCCACGGGTAGATGTTAGCACCACTGTTCTAGTCCTGGGGTTGGGTGGTAGCTTCAGGGAGTTCGTTTTATGACGATGACAAATATAACTTACAGATACTCTTTTGAAGATACTATATGTTAAAAGATAAAAAGAAAATTTTCCAAAAATTGAAGGAATCCAACTTGCAGAGAGACATCTCGTCCCTGGGGGGCAGAGGCGAGAACGGTCTTGAGCAGCCTGCAGAAGCTATGGGTTGGGGGCAGCCGCAGTGGATCCGGGAAGAGGAGGCCCAGGGGCATCCCAGCTTCTCTCACCCTGTGCTCAGCATCCTCCCCTTCATCCTGAGCAGTGAATAACAGAAGGGATGTGGCTGGGCCGGGGAAAGGTTGGTCGGTCGGTCGGTCTGTCCGTCCGTCCGTCCATCCGTCTGTCCGTCCATCCTCCCAGGGCAGAGGTACCCTCCCACTCACCCTTTGCCTCCTTCCTCCCCTTTCTCCTTCCAGGCCTGTCAGCTTCCCAGAAACCCCTTACACAGTATCACCAGCAGGGGCCGACAGAGTCCCTCCCTACCGACAGCCTTCTGGGAGCTTCTCCACCCCCGGCTCGGCCACCTACGTGAGATACAAGCCATCCCCAGAAAGGTCAGCCTCTCTCCATTCTTTTCATGTTAAGGGATCTGATGAAAGCTGTGGCTCCTTCTTCCCCAGCAAATGTACACCCCCACAATTCTATTTGCCATTTTATGGTGTTTCTGGACCCCTGAAGGTCCTCAGAGGAGCCCCATGGGGTGGTTATGTCTCATGTTTTGGAGCAAAACTGGGCCGGGCTGGGCAGGACCCATTGTTGGTTTTCCTTGCAGCAGAATTTTGATTGCTGTTCTCTTGACACCTCTCGAGCAAGAGCATCCACCATCCAGCACGGCCATGCATCTAACTCTCTCCAGCCCTAAGCCCCTAGGACCAGGCTGCCAGCATTACCCAGTTTTCGAGATCTTTCAGGCTTCAGTTCTGCCCACTTGCGTCCATCTGCAACCTGGCAGCCTGAGAGATCTCCCCAAACCCTCCATGGCTCCCCAGTGCCCTCAGGATAAACTTGGCGTTCAAGGCCCTTCAGGTTCTGGCTCTGGCTGAGCTTATTCCCCAGCTGCCTTCAGCCCTCATGCCCTCTGTTCTTCCTCTGCCCCCAGGTCCCTGTCTCAGGGGCAGCCACATCAATCCCAGTCCTTGGGCCTGAGCCATGGGCCTCATCCTGTGAATGTCCCCTTCCACCTTCTCCCTGCAGTGGTCCTCCTCCTGAGCATCTCTGTCACTCACCCCCTCCTCCTTTCCCTGCTCTCTTGCCCAGGCCACCACAGTGGGCTTCCAGCCTTCATCTCACCTCCTTTGGTCTACCTTCCACTCAACAGCCAGAGGGATCTTTTTTTTTTTTTTTTTTTTTGAGACCACTCTGTCGCCAGACTGGAGTGCAGTGGTGCAATCTCAGCTCACTGCAACCTCTGCCTTCCGGGTTCAAGTGATTCTCCTGCCTCAGCCTCCCAAGTAGCTGGGACTACAGGCTCCTGCCACCACGCCCAGCTAATTTTTGTATTTTTAGTAGAGGCGGATCTTCACCATGTTGGCCAGACTGGTCTCAAACTCCTGGCCTCAAGTGATCCGCCCGCCTCAGCTTCCCAAAGTGCTGGGATTACAAGTGTGAGCCCCGCACCCGGCCAGATCTTTCTATATGTGAACATGCCTGTCCCCTGCTCCAAACCTCCCACCACTCCCAGAGCCCTCAGGACACAGCTTGGGCCCCTCCCTGTGGCCACCAAGGCCCCTGCGAGTCTCGTGCAGTGCCACACTTCAGCCACACTGGCCACTCCCAGCTTCCTAGGGGGACTGTCTATTTCAGAGCCTTGATGGTGTTCCTTCCTTGGCCTGAATATGCTTCACACTCCTCGCCCACACTCCCCCCATCCTACCAACTCGAGCTTCTGTGCCCCTCTCCAGAACCCTTCTGTGGAGCTCCCTCTTGAGGCAAGGCACTGCCCCCCAATTCCTTGTGTATTTCCTGACCGTGGCCTTGAGCACTCTCCATCCTTATTAGCCAGCTAAGAGTGTGTGTGCTTGCACACGTGCATGTATGTGCACCTGTAAGAGAGCGAGAGAGAGACAGAGAGCGTAAGCGTGCTCTTCAAGACCTCCCATCACATAGTACAGAGTCCGACACATGGCTGATCTTTGGTATATATTGGATGAAAAGATGGAGTGAGTGGGTTTGTTAAAATGAAACCACCTGCCTTAAGACCAGGGATCAGGCCACCAAACCAGTGGTTCTCAATCTTTAGCAGGCATTGGAATCACCCAGAGGAGGACTTGTTAAAATACAGATTACTGGTCCTGGGCCCCAAATTTCTGACCTGGTAGGTTCGGGGTGCTGCACCAGGGACCATTCTCTGAGAGTTGCCACAGTCATCCATTGTTAGATTCTAAGCCTCTTGTTCAATTGGAGAAACATGCCTACTGTTTCTTCTTCTAGTAGCCACCATTCAGCTTTCATTCAGCTTTCATTCAGCAAAAGGTCTCAAGAGCTTTCTGGCATGCCAGGAGGAGTATTTGAGATACTCAATTATGAGGGGGTTCTGTAGTCAGCCCTTGCTGACTGTGTTGGAGAGGATCGTAAAAACCACGTGCACTCTGATGAGCACTCTAATAGAGGAAGAGGGAACACAGCCCAGCCCTGGAGGTCTAGGCTGGCTGCCTGGAGGAGGTGACATCTGAACAGAACTTTGAGGGACTAACAGGAGTCTGCCACAGAGAGGAGAGAAAAAGTCATTCCAAACAGAGCAAAGGCCACAGACATGAACAAGCAGGATGCTGTGAAACACAGGAGAATCAGAGACAAATCGGGTGTGTGCGGGACATGGGGTGTGGGGGCACCCAGGTGACAGCAGGGGCTGAGGTTGGAAATGGCAGTCAGAGTGACTCACCAGTAACAAAGATGATGGCAGTGGTGTTACCGAAAGTTCTTGGGAACTGTTGTTGTTTTTTTTTTCCCCTAAAGTTTAGGTATCGCCGTTTATTATTTTCTTTTAACTTTTTATTTTGTAATAATTATTGAGTCACAGGAAGTTGCCAAAAAAAAATACAGGTGGCTGGGCACAGTGGTTCACGCCTGTAATCCCTGCATTTTGGGAGGCCGAGACGGGTGGATCATCTGAGGTTAGGAGTTCGAGATCAGCCTGGCCAACATGATGAAACCCCCTCTCTACTAAAAATACAAAAAATTAGCTGGGTGTGGTGGCACACGCCTGTAATCCCAGCTACTCAGGAGGCTGAAGCGAGAGAATCGTTTGAACCTGGTAGGTGCAGGCTGCAGTGAGCCAAGACTGTGGCACTGCACTCCAGCCTGGGCAACAAGAGCAAAAACTCCGTCTCAAAAAAAAAAAAAAAAACATACAGGGAGGTCTTGCGAACCTGAACCCCTCACGCAGCCTCCCCTATTGTTAACATCTTGTATGGTTATAACGCAATATCAAAGCAAGAGGTTGACATGGGTACAGGCCTACAGCTTATTCAGAATTCACCAGTTATACATGCACTCATTTGTGTGTGTGTGTCTGTAGCTCTGTGCAATTTTATCACATGTGAAGTGTTGTGTAACCATCACGAGGTGCCTCATGCTACCCTTTTATAGCCACACCCATCTCTTCCCCCCATGCCTAACCCCTGGCAACCATTCACCATTCATCTGTTCTGAGGCTCTTTTTTTTTTTTTTTTTTTTTTTTTTTTTGGAGACAAAGTCTCACTCTGTCAGCCAGGCTGGAGTGCAATGGCACGATCATATAGCTCACTGAAGCCTCACTCTCCTGGGCCCAAGCAGTCCTCCCATCTCAGCTTTGCAATTAGCTAGGACTGCAGGCATGCACCACCACACCCAGCCAATTTTTCTTTCACAGAGACAAGGTCTCGCTGTGTTGCCGAGACTGATCTTGAAGTCCTTGCCTCAAGCCATCCTCCCACCTGGACATCCCAAAGTGCTAGGATTACAGGCGTGAGCCACCACACCCAACCTGTCTTTTAATTATTCTTATTTCATGATGAGTGTTAGATAAAAGGAATCGTATGTACGTATGCTTCAGAGGTTGTCTTTTTCACTCAGCAGAATATCCTTAAGGTTCATCCGCGTTGTCGCGAGTCTCTAGTTCATTCATTATGCTGTTTATTCCGTGGTCTAGATATATCACAGTTTAACCACTCACCCATCAAAAGACATTTGGGGGAGTGCATATTCAGGGCACTTTGAATCTGTGATGCTGGGTTGAAATAAAGTTTTTTAAAATATTAAAAATATATTTAAAAAAAATTTAAAAAGACATTTGGGTAGTTTCCGAGTTTCGGCTATTATAAATATTCATGCGGTGAACATGTACATTCAGGCATACAGGTTTCTGCATGAAAATAAGTTTTCATTTCTCTGGGATAAATGCCCAGGAGTACAATTGCTTACCGTATGGTAAGTCCATTTTTAGTTTGAAAAGGAACTGCCAAACTGTTTTCCAGAGTGTCTGTATCATTTTACATTCCCACCAGCAGAGCGTGAGTGATCCGGGTCTCCACATCCTCACCATTTGGCGTTGTCACTGTTTTTCATTTGAGCTATTTTGATAGGTGTGCAGTGATATCTCACTGTGATTTTAATTTGCATGTTCCTAATGGCTAACGATATTGAACACCTTTTCATGTCTTATTTGCCAACCCTGTATCCTCTTCAGTGAAGTGCCTGTGCGTGTCTTTTGTGCGTCTTCTAATTGGATGTGATGGTGTTCAGTGTCTGAGAGTTGTTTGGACGTTCTAAATACAAGTCCTTTGTCAGATATGCGATTTGCAAATATTTCCTCCCAGCCTTTAGTTTGTCTTTTTTACAGGGTCTTTCACAGAACAAAAGTTTTTTTTATTTTTATGTATTTATTTATTTATTTATTTTGAGACAGAGTCTTGCTCTGTTGCCCAGGCTGGAGTGCAGTGGTGCCATCCCGGCTCCCTGCAATTTCTGCCTCCCAGGTTCAAGCGATTCTCATGCCTCAACCTCCTGTGAAGCTGGGATTACAGGTACACACAACCCTCCCAGCTAATTTTTGTATTTTTAGTAGAGACAGGGTTTCGCCATGTTGGCCAGGCTGGTCTCAAACTCCTGGGCTAAAGTGATTCTCCTGCCTTGGCCTCCCAAAGTGCTGGGATTATAGGCATGAGCCACCACACCCAGCCTAAGTTTTTTATTTTGATAAGGCCCAAATTATCTTTTTTTTAATTTTATTTTATGGATCAGGTTTTTGGTGTTGTCTAAGAACTCTGCTTAGTGCTGGGTCCTGAAGATTTTCTCGTGTTTTTTTCTGGAAATTTTACTGTTTTACATTTAAGTCCATGATCCATTTTGAGTTTTGTTTGTTTTAATTTTTGTGTAAGGTGAGAGGTTTAGGTTGAGGTTCCTTTATTGCCTATGGTTGTCTGATTTACTCCAGCGCTATTTATTGAAAAGGTTACCCCCACTCCACTGTACTGCTTTTGTTCCTTAAGGCAAAAATGAGGGAGTGCAGAATTAATTGGATATCCTTGTGTGGATCTGTTTCTGGGTTCCATTGATCTATACACATGATCTCAGTGAGTCCTCCCAGCAACTCCTTGAGGTGGGTAGTTTAATTACCCTCATTTTACAGAGGGAAACAACAGCTCAGTGAGGTGAATTTGCTTGGCTAAGGTCACTCTGCCAGGACGTAACAGAGCCAAGATGAGAACCCAGGACTATGGTTCCACAGGGCTGACCCTGACACAGCACTTTGGGAGGCTGAAGTGGAGGATTGCTTGGGCCCGGGCTGTCAAGGCTTCAGTGAGCCAGGTGTGTGACATTGCACTCCAGCCTGGGTGACAGAGTGAGACTCTGTCCCAAAATAATTAATTAAGAGGGAAGGGGCCGGGCTCGGTGGCTCAAGCCCGTAATCCTAGCACTTTGGGAGGCTGAGGCGGGTGGATCATGAGGTCACCTGGCCAAGATGGTGAAACCCCGTCTCTACTAAAAATACAAAAGTTAGCCGGGCACGGTGGCAGGTGCCTGTAGTCCCAGCTACTTGGGAGGCTGAGGCAGGAGAATCACTTGAACCCGGGAGGCAGAGGTTGCAGTGAGCTGAGATCGCACCACTGCACTCTAGCCTGGGTGACAGAACAAGACTCCATCTCACAAAAAAAAAAAAAAAAGGGAAGGAACTGGATCACTTGCCCACCCCTCAACCCCTGGCAAGGTCACATTGTACCTCTGTGGCTGTGTTAACTGTGAGGATTTACTCAAGTCACGTGACAGAAGGCTGGCTGCCAGAGTGGAATCTGGGCAAGCAGGAACGGAGGTGATGGCTGCTGGGGTGGCAGCCAACAAGGCTACATCATCTGACCATCATTTTGCCCAGGCATCCTGTCATTCACCTGTCTATTGTTCCATCAGCTGATGTGGGAGATTGACAGAGCAGGCTGGAGCTCTCCTCCCGGCGAGGCTGCTGCCCACAGTCCTGTCTGTCTTGGTGCTTTCCTCTGTGGCCAAGAGGGAAGCTCAAGCCAGCGTCCCATAGCCCAACCCTGCTCCCCGTAAGGTACCTCCCCAGAGTCAGTACCTCCAGCTTCTGCCTGGAGACACCTGAAACCATAGCTAGTCAGCTCATCCCAAAACACCAAACCCTTTATAAAGTGAGTTATCTTCCAAGAAGAGATAATTACTTTAAAATTACTCAGATGAGGTTAAAGACAGCAGTTTGATCTTCTCTTCTGCCAGGGATGTTTCCCCAGAGCTGTGTGTGATGAGATGCTGGAATGTCCCGATTTCCAATCAGTTTGACCAAAATTGGACAGTGATAGACATGGTCCCAAATGGAATATATTCAGCATCCCAATGAATGGTCAACATAGGTCAGTTTACATTGGGATAATAAAAAGTCTTGTTAGTTGGGTGGGGCACAGTGGCTCACACCTGTAATCCCAGCACTTTGGGAGGTCGAGGTGGGCAGGTGCAAGCAGATCACTTGAGGCCAGGAGTTTGAGACCAGCCTGGCCAATATGGTGAAACCCCATCTCTAATAAAAATACAAAAATTAGCTTGGCATCTTGGCGCGTGCCTGTCTTCCCTTGGGAGGCTGAGGCAAGAGAATATCGATTGAACCCTGGAAGCGGAAGTTCTCGTCACTGCTGCGCTCCAGCCTAAGCAATAGGGCAAGACTCCGTCCCAAAAAAACAAAAAAAGTCTTGTTAGCAAGAGAAGTACATGGTTGGATAAAGTACAGGTTGTCTGATTGGGGAAAGTAGCTGAGAGATGAAACAAGGTAAACTAAAGAGGAGGGTCTATGTATTATGATTAGGTTTGGCTGCATAGTATACAAAATAGTGGTTCTGACAAGATTGTGCCTTTCCCCACATTGACAGGAAACCAGGCCCCCCCTCCTGGATGTGTTGCTGTCCTTGGCCTTTTGCCTCCTGGTTCAAAGTGGCTGTTCAAGCTGTAGCCTTGAGGAGGCGGTGAGGCAAAGGCACCCACAGCACACTCAGGAGGAAGCTTCGAGGCTGGAAGTCACGTGTGGCGCCTCCACTTTTATCTCATTGGCCAGAGCTGCAAGGGATCCTGGGACATGTAGTCTGGTGATCCAGTCTCATTGCTGCCCCAGATACAGTTGGGATTCTGTTACCAAGGAGGAAGGAGAGGCTAGTTATGGGGAGCAGCCTGCAGCATCTGCCACTCAGACTTTCCGCCCTCCCCGGGCTCATCCTATCCATTTTTCCTGAGTGCTGAGGATTTCACAGCGACTTTTTGGGAAAACTGAGTAAGTGCATCAACACTCCGATCTCCAGCAAGGATGGAGCCATATTTTACCAGGCAGCTAGCCAGGTGTGAAGTCAGCTAGTAAGGTGAAGATTGCTTATAGTCAGAGTTGCTTTTGTAAAATCCCTTTGATTGCTGGAAACTGGGCCCTCAGACATTGAGAAAAGTAAGAATTCACGTTTCGTACTTCCTGTGTTTGGGCTCTGTCTTCCTTTCCTGGAGGTGTCAGAGGTCAAGGTCTGGTTGAGGGCAGGGAGGATGGTGTGTTTTTTCCTGGCAAGTGAGTAGAGTTGAGTTTTCAGAGAGTGCAGTGCCCCTTGAAGCACCCCTCTACTGTGCTCAGGGCGTTGAAGCCAGGGGGTTAGAGCAGGGTCCCTGTAAAGACAGTCCTGGCTTTAAGCTGGCAGAGTGACCCTGGATAAGTCAGTTACTTCCTCTTTGGCATCTTGGGGGATCCCAGTTTATCACTTCACCTCCCCCCACCAGATCCTCCCAAGTTGAAAGTACAGATGCCGGGAGCCAACCAGGGAATTGCAATATCAACACTTTTTTTTTTTTTTTTGAAATGGAGTCTTGTTCTGTCGTCCAGGCTGGAGCGCAGTGGCACAATCTTGGCTCACTGCAACCTGCAATCTCCGCCTCCCGGGTTCAATTGATTCTTCTGCCTCAGCCTCCCAAGTAGCTGGGATGTCACAGGCACACACCACCACACCTGGCTAATTTTTGTATTTTTAGTAGAGACGAGGTTTTGCTGTGTTGGCCAGGCTGGTCTCGAACTCCTGAGCTTGAGTGATCTGCCTGCCTCGGCCTCCCAAAGTGCTGGGATTACAGGCGTGAGCCACCACACCTGGCTAATATCAACATTATTAATGGAGGCTCAGTAACTCCCTCAGAGCACAGGGCCTGTGTCAGTGAGGTGCTTCTGGCTGAAGTAACCAAAATTTGGCTCAAACATTGTAGGAATTTGTTGTCTCACAGAAAAGGAAGCTCAGGAGCAGGGCAGGTTCCAGGGAGGGTGAACCCAGCGTCTTGACCACATTATCAAGGGCCAGATTCCTTCTGCCTCCTCTCTTCCACCATCAGAGTGGGTCTCACCTGCAGGCTGGTAGCAAGAGGGCAGCAGCAGCTTATGCTGTTAAATCTGGACCCAGCAGCATCTGGAGGGCGAAGAGAGGCCATCTTTTCTTGTCATCCCTCTGAGGAGCAAGGAGATTTCCCAGAAGCCTCTGGGCAGACTTACCCCATTTCAGTCAGACGGTGCTGGGTAACAGACACCTGAAAGTCTCCGTGGCTTAAATCAGCAACATTTATTTCTCAGCTCCTCCGCAGTTCCACTGCTGGTTGGCAGGGACCTCTCAGGACCCAGGCTCCCCAGGCAGCCAGCAACTCCAGGTCGCTTCCCTGACAGCTCAGCTGCGAGCGCTGGTCACATGACTCCAGCCAGTCTCAAGAGACTTGGAAGTGTGTCCTGCCACCTGTTTGGAAGTGGAGAACTGGAATGTTTTGTGGGCATCTTAATAACTCTCACCTCCCTTCGTGTCTCATCAGCCAAAATTGTGTCACAGGCCTGTCTCTGAACCAGCCTCAGACAGGGAGAAGACTTTGTACCACGACCGGCTGTGATCCAAGGAGGACTGAACATTAGGAAGTGTCTACAAGATTCACCCCATGGTGGGCCGGGCATGGTGGCTCACACCTGTAGTCCCAGCGCTTTGGGAAGCTGAAGTAGGCAGATCGCTTGGGCCCGGGAGTTCAAGACCAGCCTGGGCAACATGGTGAAACCCATCTCTACAAAAAATACTAAAAATTAGTCGGGCATGGTAACATGCAGCTATAGTACCAGTTACTCAGGAGGCTGAAGTGGGAGGATCACTTGAGCCAGGAGGTGGAGGTTGCAGTGAGCTGAGATTGTGCCACTGCACTCCAGCCTGGTTGACAGAGCAAGACCCCATCTCAAAAAAAAAAAAAAAAAAAAAATAGAGAATGCCACTGGGACAGGAGGGCACAGTGAGAGCCTTCTACCACCAAATCCTAGCCTTGCCTGTGGGTGTGCAAAGCTGGCCTCCAGGAGGACCTCTGTCTAGGGGATAACTTTATTCCATCCACTCCCCAACTCTGTGAGGTAGAAAATGTTACCTCGTGAGCTGGGCGTGGTAGAACACACAGAGTTCTAGCCCATCAGCCAGGTGTCCCAAGTGACCATGTGTCAGGAGTCAGCCCCTGCCTAAACACTGGGCATGATGGGGCATCCTTCAGTCCTCAGAAGAAGGACCTACTGTTATCGCCTCTTGACAGCTAAGGAAACTGAGGCTGTGGGCTAGGAAGTGGCTGCATCTGTCTAGGCAAGAGGCCATGGTGAGGTTTGAAGCCCCAGTTGCCCAACTCAGGACCTGCTACACCCATGAATGCTTCCCAACCTGCTGTCTCCATCAGAGCAAGGCAGCCCTAGAGAGGCCTGGGGCAGTAGCTGCTGGGGACATTCACCCCATGTCACAGCCAGAAAACAGGACCCCTGAGAGGAGCCCAGGGGTAGGGCTGTCGGCCCAAGCGGCCTCTGCCCCCTCCTTCCCTTAGGAACCCGCCTTGCTCCGCCGCCACCAGCTGCCTGGCAGTCGTCCCAGGCGAGACTCTCATCCCGGACCCGCAGCTAATAGCACGTTTCCGGGCTTACTCATCCAGCCTTCCTAACTGCTTTCTCTCTCTCATCCACAGCGGAGCCTCCCGTGTGTCTAAAATCCACTGGTGAGCAAGGCTTAGGCTCAGGCTCAGGTGGTTTTCGATACAGGCTGGTCTTTCACCCTGGGCACGTCTCTTCTCGTCCCCTGCAGGTACACGGCTGCCCCACACCCCCTGCTATCTCTTGATCCCCACTTCAGCCACGATGGGACGTCCAGCGGTGACTCCTCTTCCGGCGGCCTGACCAGCCAGGAGAGCACCATGGAACGCCAGAAGCCAGGTAGGGCCCCCACCAGCTGCTGCACCCACCCGCCCACCTCACTCCACAGGACCTCTTACTTAGAGCTTGACAGGCGACACTCCCCCTCCTGTGAGTGACGGATAAAACACAAAAGAAAGCTATAAGCGCCACGTGTAAGACTAGAGAGGGCACCCAGGAGAGCAGCCGGAACCAGCGAGCAAGATCCTTATCCGTCCAGACAGGGCATCGGCAGGTGGCGTCTGCTCCCGCTGATAAGGCCGGAGCTGGCGTGCAGCTGTGTGATACGGAGCTGGGAGCCACCAGGGAAGGTAGCTGAAAAAGATTAAGCATTGTGCTCTCGGGAGCAGGACTGGCTGCGTCCTGTGGCTTTTCATTACATAAACTCTCCTGTTTTGTTTTCAACTTTTATAGACATACAGCACGTGTTAAGAGCCTACATGGCCAGGCGCAGTGGCTCACGCCTATAATCTCAGCACTTTAAGAGGCGGAGGTGGGAGTTCGAGACCAGCCTGGCCAACATGGTGAAACCCCATCTCTACTAAAAATACAAATATTAGCCGGGCATGGTGGCGTGCACCTGTAATCCCAGCTACTTGGGAGGCTGAGGCAGGAGAATCACTTGAACCTGGGAGGCGGAGGTTGCAGTGAGCCGAGATGGTGCCACTGCACTCCAGCCTGCCTGGGTGACAGAGCGAGACTCCGTCTCAAAAAAAAAAAAAAAAAATGGCCAGGCCAAGGCGGGTGGATAATAATTTGAGGTCAGGAGTTTGAGACCAGCCTGGCCAACGTGGGGAAACCCTGTCTCTACTAAAAATACAAAAATTAGCCAGGCGTGGTGGTACATGCCTGTAATCCCAGCTACTCAGGAGGCTGAGGCAGGAGAATTGCTTGAACCTGGGAGGCAGAGGTTGCAGTGAGCTGAGATCGAGTCACTACACTCCAGCCTGAGCAACAGAGCAAGACTCTGTCTCAAAAAAAAAGAAAAGAGCCTACATGATGAGGACACAGCCTGATAACCTATCGAAGAGTGGACACACCCAGGCAGGAAACAGAACCTGGCTAGCCTCTCCAAACCCCCATTCCCCTCCCAGTTAATACCCCCAAAGGAACCCTGTCCTACTTCTCACAGCCTGAGCTCTGCCTGGTTTTGAATTTCATAGACTACAGAATCACACTGTGTCTATTTTGTGTATGTGTGTCTGGTTTCTGTCACTCAGTGTTACATTTGTGACAGCCAGCCAGTGAATGTACATGGTATCGCAGTTATCTGAGTGGTGTCCACCGTTGTCTGAATGAGCCACAATTTATTGCCACATCTTGGTGTTGATAGACATTTGGGTTGTTTGCAGTTGGGCTGCCTAGAGCAGTGTTGCTAGGAACATTCTTATGCCTGTCTTTTGATGAACATATGCTCACATTTCTGTAGGCTATACACCTGGGAGTGAAATTTCTAGGTCATATATTTAACTTTATTTTATTTTATTTTATTTTATTTTATTTTATTTTATTTTATTTTATTTTTTTGAGACAGAGTCTTACTCTGTTGCCCCAGCTGGGGTGCAGTGGCGTAATCTCAGCTCACTGCAACCTCCGCCTCCCAGGCTCAAGCGATTCTCCTGCCTCAGCCTCCCAAGTAGCTGGGACCACAGGCATGCGCCACCACTCCTAGCTAATTTTGTATTTTTAATAGAGACAGAGTTTCAACATGTTGCCCAGGCTGGTCTTGAACTCCTGACCTCAAGTGATCCACCCGCCTCGGCCTCCCAAAGTGCTGAGATTACAGGTGTGAGCCACCACACAGGGCCAGTATGTTTAACTTTATAAGAAGGTGCCAAACTTTCCCAAAATGACAAAGCATCTTATATTCTGTCCAGCAACATGTGAGAGTTCCAGTCGCTGCATGCCCTCACCAGCCTCTGTGTTTCATTCATTACATGGGCAAGTGATGCTACCACATTGTGGTTTTATTTTATTTATTATTTTTTAAAAACATTTTTTATAGAGACAAAGTCTTGCTATGTTGCCCAGGCTGGTCTCGAACTCCTGGGCTCAGATGATCCTCCTATCTCAGCCTCCCAAAGTGCTGGGATTACAGGCGCGAGCCACCGCACCCAGCTGACATTGTGTTTGTAATTTGCATTTTTCTGAAGACTGCTAAGATTTGAGCATCTTCTCAATGTGTCTTCCCCATTATTAATCATGTTGTGAACTACTCAGATGAATATTTTAAACATAATTCCATAGAACAAACTTGTAGCCCCTTTGAAGTATGAGAACCAGCAGATGAATGGTCAAGATGGATTCAGAAGGAAGCAAACAAATGAGCAATGTTAGAAAACAGTGACGTCAGAGTGGGAGGGGTGGAGATGTCCTCTTAGGGAGTGTCTGAGAATTTCCAGGCAGCTGGGAGAGCTGACCCCATCAGCACACCAGCTCCCCCAGGTGCTGTGGGGTACGGAAGGGGCTGCATGCCCTAAGATTCGTGGCCTGGAGAATTCCTTAGTATCTCAGCCCATGGTTCTCTTAAACCAGAGACAGTGTCACGCCTATAATCCCAGCATTTTGGGAGGCTGAGACGGGCGGATCTCCTGAGGTTAGGAGTTCGAGACCAGCCTGGCCAACTTGGCGAAACCCCGTCTCTACTAAAAATAAAAAAATTAGCTAGGCGTGATGGTGCATGCCTGTAATCCCAGCTACCCAGGAGGCTGAGGCAGGAGAATCGCTTGAACCCGGGAGGCAGAGGTTGCAGTGAGCTGAGATCACGCCATTCCACTCCAGCCTGGGTAATGAGAGAGAAACTCTGTCTCAAAAAAAAACAAAAACCAGAGACAGTGGTTGGGCTTCAGGGAAGCAGGTCGAACTGCTGGGGCCTCAGCCTCTTTGCTGCCTCCAGGGCGTGCATGGTTTGCTCCTGTCCTAAGCACATTTGATCATGTCACTGCCTGCAATTCTGTCTTCTTTGCTCCAAGACAGATAGATTTGGATCCGTTTTTTTCCTTTTTCCTCACCAAGTTCAGAAAAAGAGAAAAGTGTTGCTTGGCTATTTCATTACACACCAAAGTACAAAATGGGGAGGAAATGTTTCCTGCATATACTGTGGGCCCCAAATAAGAAACTCACCGTTGCCCTTCCCTTCCCTCTTCTGTCCCCTGGAACTTGGCTCCCCTCTCACTTCCTTGGGACCTTGTTATAGTTGACTCCTAAAATTGCCGCTGCCACACACACACACCCACACGGATCAGGGGAATCTGTGTTTAGAAATCATCATGAGGATGGGCACGGTGGCTCACGCCTGTAATCCCAGCACTTTGGGAGGCCAAGGCGGGTGGATCACTTGAGGTCAGGAGCTCAAGACCAGCCTGACCAACATGATGAAACCCCATCTCTACCAAAAATACAAAAATTAGCTGGGCGTGGTGGCATGCACCTGTAATCCCAGCTACTCAGGACGCTGAGGCAGGAGAATCGCTTGAACCTGGGAGACAGAGGTTGCAGTGAGCGGAGATCACGCATTGCACTCCTGCCTCCGAGACAGAGTGGGACTCCGTCCAAAAAATAAAAAAAGAAATCATCGCGAGGTCTAGAATGTATTCAAGACCCAGAAAAAAGGCCAGGGACAGTGGCTCACACCTATAATTCTAGCACTGTGGGAGACTGAGGTGGGAGGTTTGCTTGAGGCTAGGAGTTCGAAACCAGCCTGGGCAACCTAGTGGGACTCAGCCTCTACAAAAAATAAAAAAAAAATAGCTAGGTGTGGCAGTGCGCACCTATGGTCCCAGCTGCTCAAGAGGCTGAGGTGGAAGGATGGCTTGAACCCAAGAGTTTGAGGCTGCAGCGAGCCATGATCCACTACACTCCAGCCTGGGCGACAGAGCAACACCTGTCTCAATAAAATAAAAAAAAATTTAAAAAAAGGTGGTTCACTAAAGATGGCAAGGATCAGGCTTCACAGCAGATATGGGGGTTTGCCCAGCCCCGATAGAGTGAGCCATCCTAATAACAGCCACACAGTTTTGTGGATTGTCCAGTGTGCACGCTGCACATGCCTTTGTGTTTAGTTGTCTCAGGAACGCGACAGGGTGGGCACTGCGACTGTCCCCGGTTAGAGAGGAGGATGATGAGGCACAGAAAGGTTGTCACTTGTCCCAGGTCACTGCTGTGAGCAGCATAATCAGGATATGAACGGAGCCCTGTTGGGTCCCAGAACCCCTCTGTAAGCTCCACCCACAACCCCTCACCCACAGAGTGTGAGCGCTTCCCAGGCCTCAGAGCACCCAGGTTGGGAGGGTGCCTCCACGGTCGCCAGCTGCCCGGAGACTGTGCCTGGCCCAGGGTTTTAGCACATCTCTCACGCTGTCCCCTGCCCAGCATGTCAAGTTTGGGGTAGGAAGGCCAGCAGGTCACTGACGGCTGATCCAGAGAACTAGGGGACAGGATCAGGGCCTTTTGAGGGCAGAGCTGGGGCAGGAGAATGCAGGGGCAGCCAGGATGGGGAGGAAGCTGCCCTTTGACCTGTGCATGCATTCAACTGATGATGCCACCAGGCTGGGCACCAGGGATACCGGGTGAGCCAGGCAGGCATGTTTTCTGCCTTATTGGAGCTGAAAGTTTGGTGGGAGAATTGGACAATAACAGGGACACGATGATGATAAAACATTAACAGTAATGCCGAGTATAAAGTGGAAACTAGGCCGGGCACGGTGGCTCACATCTGTAATCCCAGCACATTGGGAGGCCGAGGCAGGCGGATCACTTGAGGTCAGGAGTTCGAGAGCAGCCTGGCCAACATGGTGAAACCCCATCTCTACTAAAAATTAGCCAGGCATAGTGGCGGGCGCCTGTAATCCTAGCTGCTCGGGAGGCTGAGGCAGGAGAATCACTTGAACCCGGGAGGCAGAGGTTGCAGTGAGCCGAGATTGTGCCACTGCACTCCAGCCTGGGCAACAGAGCAGTCTCTGTCTGAAAAAAAAAAAAGTGGAAACTGTCACAGTGTGCAGAAAGAGATTTGTAGGGTTTGGGGAGCATCTCTGAGCAAATCACATTTCAGGTGAGGTTGGAATAATGCAAAGAAGTCAGTGGGGATGAGAACATTCCAGGGAAAGTGAACAGCTAGTTGGAGACCCTGAGGTGGTGGCGACAAGGCCCATGTGGTGAGAACTGAGATCAGGGAGGGGACAGGGGCAGAGTATGTGGAGCCTTGTGGGCCATGGGGAGGCCATTGTCCTGTACTGAGAGTGGGACAGGAGCCGCAGGTCTCAGTCTCCTGCGCAGAGGAGGGGCGGGATCTGACTTGGGTGTTCCCAGGAGCCCCTGGCTACAGATTACTGTCAGGTGGCGTGGGAGCAGGACCAGGTGGGGACAGAGGTAGGCAGAGATGCACGATTCTGGATATAGTATTTTAAAGGCAGCATTAACCACATTTCCTGATGATGCCTAGTTGTGGACATGAGAGAAGTCAAGGATGCCACAGGGGTTTTGGCCATAGCAGCTGAAAGGAGAAGCCATGAACTGAGCAGGAAAACCGTGGGAGATGCAGGTTTGGGGGAAGGTACAGCCCTTGGCCTTGGCCTTGGCCATGTTCGGTGAGAGGTGCCCGATAGATACCCAAGTGGAGGTGCTGCAGGGCAGCCGAGTTCAAGTCTCAAGTCAGGGGCAGAGGTCAGCCCAGAGGCAGAGCGCTGGAGTTGTCCGTTATCTGTGGTTTTTGAGGCCGGATGTGACTGCCATGGGCTTCGCTCTGTAGAAATGTGGTTTCCCAGCATGACTGCCCGCCTCCCGGGGAACCGGCCCCTTCTGGGCATATAAGGATGCCCCAAAGAGGAAAACCATCAATGGAGGCAGAGCAGGTGGACAGAGAGGCCGGCCTCCCCACTTTCTCGCATCCATGGTTCCCCAGTGAAAGCCACACAGGCAGTGACACCCTCAACTGAGACTAGACCACGTCCAGCCAGGCCATTCTCTGCGGTGGCCCTGAGTGCTCTGCACGGTCACCCAGGCCACTTTCCCCAGCAGGAACGTGGGCCCGAGAGTACCCTGGGCTTGCACCGGAGGTGGCAGTGTGATTGCGAGCTCGGGGTCCCACAGGCCTGGTGGGCAGTTCTGAGTCGGGCGTGTGCTTGGTGTGTGGCCCAGCAGTGACCTCCTCCCCCTCGGTGTCAGGTTCCACTCCTGTAGTGGACATCCTAGGTGTCTCTCTTTCCAGGGCAGTTTGTGGGAGGTCCAGTGAGATAATGCCAGCCAAGCCCACGGCCCATCATTAGGAGAACAAGACCTCCTGCCCATTGGGCACTCACTGTCCACCACTGCCAGCATTGCCGTTGTTGGTGAAGCCGAGGGAGAAGGCAGGGCTTGACAGCACAGGCGCTAAACCAGGCCGGCCTGAGCCCCACGTTCTGCCTGGCCCTTTCCCACTGTGCGACCTTGGACCAGCTGCTTAACCTCTCCGAGTCTTGTTCCACATCTATCGGAGATGCTCCTGATACCCACTTCACAGTGGTACTGGGAGGACGCAGCAGGGTAATGTACACAGAGCGCTTATGAATAGCGCCTGACACAGAACACACGCTTAATGGGAATTATCATTATGTTAATGATCTTGAATACCATAGTGATCAAAAGTCAGCTTTGGGGTTAAACCACCAGCGTTCAGCTCCTCAGTTAGTGCATTTGTAATTTCCATAGATAATATCTAAATGCCCTCCACTAGGGTTGGTCAATTTTTTTTATTTATTTATTTATTTATTTTTTATTTATTTATTTTTTTTGAGACGGAGTCTCGCTCTGTTGCCCAGACTGGAGTGTGATGGCATGATCTCGGATCACTGCAACCTCCACCTCCCAGGTTCAAGCAATTCTCCTACCTCAGCCTCCCGAGTAGCTGGGGCTACAGGCATGTGCCATCACACCCAGCTAATTTTTTTTTATTTTTAGGAGAGACAGGGTTTCACCATGTTGGTCAGGCTGGTCCTGAACTCCTGACCTCAAATGATCCCCCAACCTTGGCCTCCCAAAGTGCTGGGATTACAGGCATGAGCCACCGCGCCTGATCAATTTTTTTTTTTTAAGGTCAACAAGATACTTGGTTCAGGCATACTGACTAGGCTGGAGAGGTTAAACCAGTTGACATCCACAGCAGCTGCTACTCTTTTTTTTTTTGAGACGGAGTCTCACTCAGTCGCCAGGCTGGAGTGCAGGGGTGCAATCTCGGCTCACTGTAGCTTCCTCCTCCCAGGTTCAAGAGATTCTTCTGCCTCAGCCTCCCGAGTAGCTGGGACTACAGGTGCACACCACCACATCCAGCTATTTTTTGTATTTTTTTTAGTAGAGACGGCGTTTCACCATGTTGGACAGGATGGTCTCAAACTCTTGACCTCGTGATCTGCCCGCCTCGGCCTCCCAAAGTGCTGGGATTACAGGCGTGAGCCACCGCGCCAGGTCTGACATCCACAGCAGCCGCTACTCTTAAACCTGCTTCACCTTTGGACCAGCAATTCCACCAGTAGAACTCCCTGTCCCACACACAGTCCCACGCTTGCTCAAAGTCACATGTAGAGGGAAGGCCATTGCAAGACTGTTGAAGATAACCTAAATATCCATCAGTAGGAAACTGGCAGGTCATTGATGTACATTCACTTAGTGCAATACTATTAGGGTAACATCACGTTCAATTATGTGAAGACCTATTGTGAAGATATAAAGAGAAAAGCAAGTATAGACATATTACAAAGTGAAAAATTAAATTGTAGGACAGTGTTTATCATGATTCCATTTTTGTTTTTTTAAAAAAGTTATGGGCCGGGCACAGTGGCTCACATCTGTAATCCCAGCACTTTGGGAGGCTGAGATGGGTGGATCATGAGGTCAGGAGTTCGAGACCAGCCTGGCCAAGATGGTGAAGCCCCGTCTCTACTAAAAATACAAAAATTAGCCGGGTGTGGTGGCCAGTGCCTGTAATCCCAGCTACTTGGGAGGCTGAGGCAGGACAATCACTTGGCTCGGGAGGCAGAGGTTGCAGTGAGCCGAGATCACACCACTGCGCTCTAGCCTGGGTGACAGAGCAAGACTCATCTCAAAAAAAAAAAAAAAAAAAAAAAAAAACTATGTACATAAAACCAACAAAGGATTGCTACCTTGCATATGTAGAACTCTACTAACCAATAAGATAAAAGATAGTCTGGGCCAGGTGCGGTAGCTCACACCTGTAATCCCAGCACTTTGGGAGGCCCAGGCAGGTAGATCACGAGGTCAGGAGTTCGAGACCAGCCTGGCCAATATGGTGAAACCCTGTCTCTACTAAAAATACAAAACAATTAGCTGGGCGTGGTGGTGCCACGCCTGTAATCCCAGCTACTTGGGAGGCTGAGACAGGAGAATCACTTGAACCCTGGGCGGTGGAGGTTGCAATGAGCTGAGATAACACCACTGCACTCCAGTCTGAGCGACAGAGCGAGACCCCATCTCAAAAAAAAAAAAAGACAGTCAAGCTCATAAATAAATGGGTAAAGGAGGCTAGGCATGGTGGCTCACACTTATCATCCCAGGACTTTGGGAGGCTGAGGCAGGAGGATCACTTGAGGCCAGGAGTTCAAGACCACCCTGGATGCCGTAGCAAGACCTCAAAAAAAAAAAAAAACTAGCCAAGCATGGTGATGCACACCTGTAGTCCTAGCTACTTGGGAGGCTGAGGCAGGAGGATGGCTTCAACCCAGGAGTTCGAGGTTACAGTGAGCTATGATCATGCCATTGCACTTTAGCCTGGGTGGCAGGGAGAGAGGGAAATGGGATATTGTACGGCTTCACTGAGGCTCTCAGAACGGTGTCTGGCACATAGTATGTGCTGAGATGTATTCTCTGTTACTGAGTGTTGCATTCCAAGGCGTAAACTGATGGGGTCATGCCGTGGGTGAGCAGACAGGCTGGCAGAGGGGCCAGATTCTTCAGGCCCTGGCCTGAGTCACTCCTAACCACTGGTGTGTCTCCTGTTTTCCTACAGAGCCTTTGTGGCATGTGCCTGCCCAGGCCAGGCTGTCAGCCATAGCCGGAAGCAGTGGGAACAAGCACCCATCCAGGCAGGATGCAGCAGGCAAAGATTCCCCCAACAGGCATTCCAAAGTGAGTCTGGGCCCCACCCTGCCCCACCAGGGAAGCCAGGCCTACCTGGGTGTGGCCTCTGAGCTTCACACTTGAGCACATCCTCCACCTCTGCCACCTTCCACTCAGCAGAAGGGTTGAATACTTGGTCTGAGTTGGAACCAAGCAGGTTCACATTCTGGCTCCAGCCCTCATCAGCCGGGTCATCTTGGGCAAATCCCTTTACCTCCTCGAGCTGCAGTTTCCTCATTGTTCCATCAGTCATGGTAAATCAGCTGCTGTAACAGACAGCCCCGAATCTCAGTGACTTCATACAGTGCAAATGGATTTCCCTCTCCTGTAACAGCGCAGTGCAGGTATTCAGTGAGCATCTACCCACCATTCACGTGGTGATTCAGAGCCCAGGCTCCCTCCCTCTTGTGGCTCTGCTGTCCCTCAGAGGTTCCAAACCCTCTGCTGGGTCCCTGCATCTTTCCAGCAGTGGAGGTGAGTGGGAGAAAAGATCACATGGGAGGTGTTTTTTAGCCCAGGCCTGGAAATGGCACGAATCACTTCCATTCCATCACGTGGCCACACCTGACTGCAAGGGAGGCTGGGAAATGTAGTTTTGCATGTCCCAGGGAGGCTGGGAAATGTAGTCCTGTGTGTCCAGGAGGAGGAGATGGTTTGCGGGGGCTCTTGGCAATCTCTTTGTATCCATTCATTCAGTGGGTGTTTGACAAGCGCTTACAACACTCCAGGCATTGGGACCATGATGATGAAGAGGACAGACCAGCCCTGTCCTCAGGAAGCTGACTTCCCAGTGGAGGCAGCAAGCAGTAAGCAGATAAACAGATCTCTTGTATAAGAAAAAGCGCGGGCTGGGCACAGTGGCTCACGCCTATAATCCCAGCACTTTGGGAGGCCAAGGCGGATGGATCACCTGCAGTCAGGAGTTTGAGACCAGCCTGGGCAACCTAGTACAACCGCGTCTTGTATTTTGTAAAAATACAAAAATTAGCCGGGCGTGGTGGCAGGCACCTATAATCCCAGCTCCTTGGGAGGCTGAGGCACAAGAATCTCTTGAACCCAGGAGGCAGAGGCTGCAGTAAGCCGAGATTGCACCACTGCACTCTAGCCTGAGCGACAGCAGAGCGAGACTCCATCTCAAAAAAAAAAAAGAAAGAAAAGAAAAAGCACAGTCCAGGGGAGAGAGTGACAAGCACTGCAGCTCGAGGATGACGTGGTCAGAGAGGGCCTTTGAGGGGGTGACCTTTGAGCGGAAACCTTGAGTGAAGGAAGGGGGGGCCCACGAAGATCTCTCAGGGGAGAGCATTGCAGGCAGAGGGAGCAGCAGGCGCAGAGGCCCTGAGCGGGGGTGCTCAGTGTGTTCAAAGAACAGCAAGGGGGCCACCATGGCCGCAGCAATGTGATCGGGAGGGAGGGGAGTTGGGGAGATGAAGTTGGAGACCAGGACCCAAGCATCAAAACCCCGTGGGCCATGCTGGGAACTCTCACTTGTGCCTGGAGTAAGATGGAGCCACAGGTGGGGGACATCATCTAACTCAGGTGTTCCCAGCCTCCTGCTGGCTGCGTGTGGGGAATAAACAGGGGGATGAGGGTGCAGAGAGACCAGGGAGGAGGCTGCTGCCCTGGCCCCGGGGGGAGGACAGGACAGGCATGGAAAGGACCAGGCAGAGCCATGGAGCAGGAAATGACAGGTCCCGGATCTGTGTTGAGGACGCGGGCAGCAGGGTTTGCTGTTGGGCTGGACGTGAGTGAGAGCAAAAGCGGGGTCAAGGTGAGTCCACGGCTCTTGGCAGGGGCAGCTGAAAGCACGGCCGGTGTCACTGAGACAGGGAAGACGCTGCCGAGGTCAGTCTTAGATTCACTGAGATGTGGGAAGCACGTTCTGTGTGTGATGTCATTTGTTCCTCTGAGCAGCCCCACGAGACAGGCTTACTATCACCCTCCATTTTACAGATGTGGAAACTGAGGCTAAGGGAAGGTAAACCACTTGCCCAGGGTAGCCCAGCCAGTAGATGAGAAGCCAGGATTTGAAGCTGTCTGGTCCCAGGGTTCAGGCCCAGGCGGAGGGAGGACCCAGCAAGGGAAGATGCTCCCCTGCCCTGGAGTCTGGGAATGACACGCTTCTCTTGCCTCTCAGGGAGAACCTCAATACTCAAGTCATTCCAGCAGCAACACCCTCTCCAGCAACGCATCCAGCAGCCACAGCGACGACCGCTGGTTCGACCCCCTGGACCCCCTGGAGCCAGAGCAAGACCCCCTCTCCAAGGGTGGCTCTAGTGACAGCGGCATCGACACCACCCTCTACACCTCCAGCCCCAGCTGCATGTCCCTGGCCAAGGCTCCACGGCCCGCCAAGCCACACAAGCCCCCTGGAAGTATGGGCCTTTGTGGCGGTGGTCGCGAGGCCGCTGGGAGGTCCCACCACACAGACAGGCGGCGGGAGGTCTCCCCTGCCCCCGCAATTGCCGGCCAAAGCAAGGGCTACCGACCGAAGCTGTACTCCTCCGGCTCCAGCACCCCCACGGGACTGGCGGGGGGCAGCCGAGACCCACCAAGGCAGCCCAGGTAAGCTATTGCACCTAGTCTGGGTTCTGACCACCTTCCACTTCGCCAGTTCTACTTCTGCGGTCCTGATGGTGGGGTTCTCCTCCCTAGAAACACACTCACGGATGAATGCGCCTAGTCATTGGTTTGCTGACAGAATTGGGGGGCTCATGGACCTCTGCCTTATTGCCCATCCATCAGCCTTCAGGGACCCCAGGTGGAGGGAAAGAAACCCCTGGCCTTCTGTCTCTCTGTTTTCATCTGTCTCTGGTTCTCTCTGACCCTCTGTCTCTTTTTTCTTTGCTCTCTTCTTTTTTTTTTTTTTTGTTGAGACGGAGTCTTGCTCTGTCACCCGGGCTGGAGTGCAGTGGCGCAATCTCGGCTCACTGCAAGCTCCGCCTCCCGGGTTCATGCCATTCTCCTGCCTGAGCCTCTCCGAGTAGCTGGGACTACAGGCGCCCGCCACCACGCCCGGCTAATTTTTTGTATTTTTAGTAGAGACGGGGTTTCACCGTGGTCTCGATCTCCTGACCTCGTGATCCGCCCACCTCGGCCTCCCAAAGTGCTGGGATTACAAGCGTGAGCCACCGCGCCCGGCCTTCCTTTGCTCTCTTCTGAGACCAAAAGTTTTTATGCTTTCTAAAGGGTCACAGACTGCATCTGTTAGAGTGCACTTGGCTGGAGGCAATAGGAAACCGGACCCACTGTGGCTTAACAAATAAAGCTGTAACAAAGAGTCCCCTGACATGAAGTCCAGAGAGGGCAGAGCCAGGCTAGTGCTGTGGCTCGTGGAGAGCCTCAAGGATCGGCGCTCTGTGTCTCCCTGCTCGGCGTCTTTACCATGCTGGCTTGTGTCTCACGGGCCTTGAGATGGAGCTGTGGTGCCTGGCGAGTGGCAGTTGAGGACAGAGAACGGGAAAGTTGGCAGCCTCTGAGCACCTTTCCCTTCCTATGGAGAAAGCCTTTCAGCATAGAACCCCTTTCAGCAGCTGGCATCACGGGGCCATCCCAGCTACAAGGAGGTCTGGAAAGTTGTAGTTTGGTCTTCCAGGCTCTACAGTATAGGGTGATGGTCCCCACAGAAGCCCTCGAAGGCTTGTTCAGCCCAGCTGCTGGGCCCCACCCAGAGTTTCTGATTCAATAGGTCGGAGCAGGAGACCTGAGAACATGCATTGGTGTTTTTTGTTTGTTTGTTTGTTTTTTAGACGGAGTTTCGTTCTATTCACCAGGCCGGAGTGCAGTGGTGCGGTCTCGGGCGCACTGCACCCTCCACCTCCCAGGTTCAAGCGATTCTCCGCCTCGGCCTCCGGAGTAGCTGAGATTACAGGTGCCCACCACCATGCCCAACTAATTTTTGTATTTTTAGTAGAGACAGGGTTTCACCATGTTGGCCAAGCTGGTCTCAAACTCCTGACCTAAAGGGATCCGCCCACCTCAGCCTCCCAAAGTGCTGGGATCACAGGTGTGAGCCACCGTGCCCGGCTGAGAATATGCATTAAGTTCTCAGTAGATACTGATGCTGCTGGTCCCAGGACCACACTTTGAGAGCCACTCGTAGAGAGGCAGACAGGAGTAAGAGAGAAAGAGCAGGCATTGGCCGGCACAGTCTGCAGTAGAATTATGTCCACTTATACAGAAATATCTATGTTAAAAAAAAAAAAAGTGGCTTTGAGCAGTGGCTCACACCTGTAATCCCAGCACTTTGGGAGGCCAAGGCAGGCGGATCACAAGGTCAAGAGATCAAGACCATCCTGGCCAACATGGTGAAACCCCATCTCTACTAAAAATACAAAAATTAGCTGGGTGTGGTGGTGTGCACTTGTAGTCCCAGCTACTCGGGAGGCTGAGGCAGGAGAATGGCTTGAATCCGGGAGGCAGAGGTTGCAGTGAGCCAAGATCATGCCACTGCACTCCAGCCTAGGCAACAGAGCAAGACTCTGTCTCAAAAAAAAAAAAAAAAAAAAAAAAAGGTGAGGCAGTGGTTTCCAAAATCTTAACCTGTGTGTGTGATGCACTTTGATCCAGTCTACTCTATTTAAAAACGTTTAATGCTGATCAATCCCCACTCAAATGATTTCATGGCTTACAGTGTTCTCTGACAGATTTGAAAACCGCTGTGTTTGAGTGACTGTAGTGTCAGCACTTCCCCGGGCACACCGTGATCCAAGGGTCTCCTTAAGTCAAAGAGCCAGGAGAAGGGCTGAAGGAGGAAAGAGGAGACAGACAGAGAGAGAGACTGTCTGAATGTTTTAGATCTCTCAGTCCATCTCCCTAGACAAGTGGCTGTTGGTTTTTCAGGAACAGGGTCCTGCTCTATCACCCAGGCTGGGGTGCAGTAGTACGACCATAGCTCACTACAGCCTCGAATTCCTCAGCTCAAGTGTTCCTCCCACCTCAGCCCCCCAAGTAGCTGAGACTACAGGTGTGTGCCCCCATGCCCAGCTAATTTTTTAAGTTTGTTAATAGAGAAGGGGTCTCACTATGTTGTCCAGGCTGGTCTCAAACTCCTGGGCTCAAGCGATCCTCCTACCTCGACCTCTCAAAGTGCTGGGATTACAGGCATGAGCTACCACACCTGGTGACAAGTACCTCTTAATCTTTTGAACACATGGACTCTTTTGAATGGCTCCTTCATTCATTTATTCATTCACTCCATTCATAAGTATTTCTTGGGGATTTGCTCAGTCCCAGACACTGCTGGGAGCTGAGAGAAATCACGAGCACATTTGGATGAGGCCCCCAGACCTCACCACCGCCCACTGTCAAATGAGGGAAGCAGATGAGAATCAGATAATCACTGAGACAAATGAATAACTGTGCCTACCAGGGCCGGGCACGGTGGCTCACGCCTATAAACCCAGCACTTTGGGAGGCCGAGGTGGGCGGATCACCTGAGGTGAGGAGTTCGAGACCAGCCTGGCCCACATGGTGAAACTCCGTCTCTACTAAAAATACAAAAATTAGCCGGGCGTGGTGGCGGGCGCCTGTAATCCCAGCTACTCAGGAGGCTGAGGCAGGAGAATTCCTTGAACCTAGGAGATGGAGGGTGCAGTGAGCCGAGACTGCACCACTGCACTCCAGCCTGGGGAATAGAATGAGACTCCATCTTAAAAAACAAACAAAAAAACACCAATACATTGCACTCCATGGAGCCACGAGAATCTATACCAGGGGTCTCAGGTCTCAGTTGCAGTAGCCCCCATTCCAGGCACAGGACCACCACCTTAGTGAACCTGAACAACTGGGAGCATTTGAAATCCAAAACATAAAGACAGCCAGGCCTGGAGTAGACTGTGGCTGAGATGGGGGGGTGGGTATGAAATAACCCTCTCTCTAAGGAAAGGATCTGCTGAACCCAGAAATGCAGGGAATGAAATGGGAGAGGATCCCTGCTGCAAAAGAGGGCCCTGCAGTTGGGAGCTTTAATTTACATACAGACAATTGATGCTAATTGCAAATCATTCTTATCTGCTCATTAAAGCTGCTTCCTGAAGTTTTCTCCTAGGCAACCAGGCTTGAGTGTGGCACAGCATTTCCCAAAATGGGGTGCTTGAGGTGATTTGGGTAGTGCGGGGAGGAAAATGTTTTATTTTAAATGGATATATGCTTGCTTTCATGAGTATTAGGAAAAAGAGTTTGCAACTCACCCCCTGATTTTACAGATACCACCTTGGACAAGTTAAGGAGAAAATAAAATGAGTTGATTTTAAAAAACATGTCCAAGCCTGTCGCGGTGGCTCACGCCTGTAATCCCAGCACTCTGGGAGGCCAAGGCAGGTGGATCACTTGAGGCCAGGAGTTCGAGACCAGCCTGACCGACACGGTGAAACCCCATCTCTACTGAAAATACAAAAATTAGCCAGATGTGGTGGCGCATGCCTGTGGTCCCAGCTATTCTGGAGGCTGAGGCGGAAGAATCGCTTGAGTCTGGGAGGCAGAGGTTGCAGTGAGCCGAGATCACGCCATTGCACCACTTCAGCCTCAGCAACAGAGTGAGACTCAGTCTCAAAAAAAAAAAAAAAACAAAAAAAAAAAAGAAAAAGAAACATGTCCATGTGGATAAGGTGGATAAGAGTGTGGCCTTCAGTGTTAGCCCACTTGTATTCAATCCCTCCCTTGGCCACTTCTTGGCTGTGTATCCCCAGGCAAGTGACTGAACCTCTCTGGGCCACAGTTTCCTCATCTGTAAAACTAGGGATAAACCACATACCTACCTCATAGGGATGTGGTGAAGATTGAATGTACCCTTAGAACAGTGCTTTGACTTGAAGACTGCCTGTCAGAATCATGGGGTATGAAGGTGTATTTGAAAAACACATAGAAATGAGGCTTTGCCTCAGATTCACGAAATCAGAATATCTCCCCTGGTCCAAGACCTGTTACAGGCAGTGCTGGGGACACAGCGGTGACTGGGGGAGCCCCAGTCCTGCCTGACAGACGCATTCCCAAACAGAGACAGCCCAGAGGGGTCAGGTCAAGATGGGCAAGGCCCAGGCAGAGGGGTCAGGGTCAGGGTAGGGGACCCAGGGTGAAGGGTCAGGGCTGGGATACAAGGGAGCCGGGAAGAGGGGTCAGGGTAAGATGAGGGGGCACAGGTAGAGGGCTCAGGGTGGGATGGAGGGGGCCAGGCAGGGGGTTGGGGCCATGATGGAGGGGTACAGGGAATGTGGGATCCCAAAGAGGGCCCCCCCAACCCAGTTGTGAGAGGGGCCAGCTCAGTTGTGGGAGGGGCTTTCCTGGAGAAAGAGTCTGAGCTAGCCAGGGGAGTCAGGAGGGAAAAGCAGTCCAGACAGAGAATGTGGCGACTCCTACCGTCCGTCTCACCCCACCTCACTCCATTGGCCTCCCACGGTCTTCCCATTTCAATAGGCACAAGTTCCCTGGATGGTCACAGAGCCACCTGCTTGGGGCCAGACCTTGGTTCGAGTGGCCACACGTGCCTCTGCCTCCCATGGCAGCCACACTGCACTATGCACCGGGCAGCCCAGCAGCCCCCTGCATGTGCTGTCATCAGAACGTGCCCCTGGGCTGGAGTGACAGCCTGCTCCCAGCCTCTGCTCCTGGAAGGCAGGCACCTTTGAACAGGCCCAGCACTAGCACTCATTGACTGCCCTGTGTCTACCTCCACAGCACTCTGTGGCATAGAACTTGGTATTTATTCATGCAGCGAGTGCCTGCTGTGCACTGGGGCCTCTGCAGGGAGCTGGAACAGGCAGACCAGACCCCCGCTGTCCTGGCATGGACGGAGGCCCATGGGAAATAGCTAGTGAATAATGCCAAAAGTCGTGAATGAATTGTGCCAGGGGACAGCCTGCAGAGACCTGTGGGGTCTGAGGATGGATGGGATGCAGGGCTGGAGGAGGTGTCTAATCTAGCCTAGGGCCAGGGATAATGTTCCTGAACGAGGGTCACATCTGCCAAGGATGAGGGGGACAGGGAGGAGGGAGCGGTTGAAGGAGGAGGGGGCTTCAGTGGGGCTGGAGAGACATTCATCTGGGATGCAGTTATACAGGTGTTTGCTCTGGTTTTTAAATTGTGTGTATATATGCAACATATATATAGACACACACATTCTGGGCCTCAATGTATGTTGTGAACCTCAGTATGTATATATACAACTATGTATATATACACACATATGTTTTTTTTAAGTCTGTTGAATTTCTCATTCAGATGAATGTATATATGACTATTTACCATTAAAAAAAAACAGAAGGGAAAGATGAGGCATGGAGAAAGTATATCTATGAATTAGAGTTGCATGTGCAAAGTCCCTGTGGTGGGGAGGAGGGTGGTATCGTCAGGCCACTGAACATAGGCCCCTTGGCTCAAGTATAGAAATTGTGGCTGGGCACAGTGGCTCATGCCTGTAATCCCAGCACTTTGGGAGGCCAAGGCAGGAGCATCACTTGAGGCCAGGAGTTTGAGACCAGCCTGGACAACATAGACCCATCTCTACCCCCCTACCAAACTTTTTTTTTTTTTTTTTGAGATGGAGTTTTGCTGTTATTGCCCAGGCTGGAGTACAATGGCATAGTCTCAGCTCACTGCAACCTCTGCCTCCCAGGTTCAAGTGATTCTCCTGCCTCAGCCTCCCGAGTAGCTGGGATTACAGGCACCTGCCACCACGCCCGGCTAATTTTTGTATTTATAGTAGAGACAGGGTTTCACCATGTTGGCCAGGCTGGTCTCGAACTCCTGACCTCAGGTTACCCGCCCACCTTGGCCTCCCAAAGTGCTGGGATTACAAGCATGAGCCACCATGCCTGGCCAAAAATTTTTTTAAATTAGCTAGGTAGGGCCGTAGGCTCCTGCAGTCCCAGCTACTCAAGAGGCTGAGGTGAGAGGATCACTTGAGCCTGGAAGTTCGAGACAGCAGTGTGCTGTGATTGCACCACTGCACTCCATCCTGGGTAACTGATTGACACCCTGTTGATCTATCGATCACTCCATCCTGGGTAACAGAGCAAGGCCCTGTAGGTAGGTAGGTAGGTGGGGCAGCCAACGGGAGGTTGGGGAAGTCAGCAGTGGCCAGAACATTCAGGGCTCTACCAGCTCCATTATGGAGTTTGGATCTCATCTTAAGAGCAGCCAGGGTAATGCGGGTGGATTTGTGTTCCAAAATATGGTGCTGGCAGCGAGACAGGAGGCAAAGTCTCTGAGAGGGCTGAGGCTTGGATCTGCATGGGAGGACGTGGGCCTGAGCTGGAGGGCAGAGCAACTGTGGATGTGGCAGCAGGCAGCATTGCCAGGAAGTAAGCCGGGAGGGAGATGCAGGCCCAGGGCAGAGCCAGCAAGCCATGTGAGAGTCCAGGGTGACTGCTGCACGTCTGGAGGCTGCAGTGGCCTGGGAGCACCTGAGGCGCTTGTGAGAGGAGGAGGCAGGGTGGGGCAGCCGGGGGGACTGATTCTTCCAGTCACTGACCTTTGTAGCCCCCACTCTGTGCCAGGTGTCGTTCCAGACACAGCGGTGCAGCAGCATCCCTCCCTTATGGAGCTGTCATTCTGGAGACAGGACAAGACAGACAGCCGACCACCATGGAGTGTGCCATGAGGTGATAAATGCTGGGGAGGAAAGGCAAAAACAGAGCGGGTCTCTGGGAAGGCTTCTCAGGAGGTGATGCATTGTAGGAAGCCAGGGTGAGATCCAGGCAGTGGAAACAGTAGATGTCTAGACCCTGAGGCTGAACTTATTCTCAGTGCTCCAGAAATGGTCAGGTGGCCAGAGGGGCTGAAGCAGGTGGGACGGGGGGAGAGTGGCAGGAGGTCAGCAGAGTGAGGTGGCAGGAGCCTGCTTCTGGCGGGCACATTGACCAAAGTCAGATGCTGGGATTTGGTTCCAAGGGACATGGGAGCTGTGGGAGGCATTTGAGCACATCATCTGACTTAATGTTTTTAAAAAGATTACTGTGGGCTTGGCGTGGTGGCTCACACCTGTAATCCCAGCACTTGGGGAGGCTAAGGCAGGTGGATCACTTGAGCCCAGGAGTTCAAGACCAGCCTGGGCAACATGGAAAAACCCCATGTCTACAAAAAATTAGCTGGGTGTGGTGGCACACGCATGTTGTCCCAGTTACTTGGGAGGCTGAGGTTGGAGGATTGCTTGACCCCGGGAAGTGGAGGCTGCAGTGAGCCGAGATCACATCACTGCACTCAGCCTGGGTGACAAAGTAAGACCTTATCTCAAAAAATGATAATAATAATAATAAAATGTAAAAATAAAAAAATAGAAAAGATCACTGTGGACTACTCTGGAGAGGACAGACTATGTTGGGCAGGGGGAAGATGGTGGGCAACATTCAGAGGCTGCCAGGAGAGGGATGGGTCCTGACATGCCCAAGCGGGGACCCACCCACTCCCTTCCCCGGGCTGTGGCCCTCGCCGTGGAAGCAGCTGCAGCCTGTAGCAGCTTGTGCCCATCGATGACCTCACAGATGCTTCCCTCCAGACATTCGTCATGGGAGCCCAGCTGCCAGGCAAGCTGCCAGGCGCCAGCGCCTGCCGTGGGCACCGCGGTGGGCTGAGTGATCCTGGGCGGGCAGCCACCTGGCCCTCACCCTCTCCTGAGGCAGCACACACTCCAGAGCTTTCTGAGCTTCCAGAGCAATTTGTCAGAGCTGTTAGCAGCAGTCAGAGGTTCTCGGCTCCACGTGGAGCTGACGCAGCCGGGCGTTCCCAGGCAGGCAGGAAGCACGTGGCCTTGCTTCCCCGGGCTGTGCCAGGAGTCCCTGGGATGCCCTTCTTGGGGCACAGCCCTGAAAGGTAATCTGAGGGCCTGAAGACCCACCGGGGCCCACCCTGCCTGTGAGTGTTAGGAGGCTGGGGTCACCCGAGACAGAGACCTCCTCGGAGAGTCACAGTCAGCTTGGGAAGAGGAAGCCAGGCTGTCTCCTGGAACTCAAGGGAGTGTGGGAGCCAGGCAGAGATCTGCGGGGCGGGGAGCAGTGCAAAGGTCCCGAGGTAGAAGCGTTTCTGGTGTGTTTGAGGAACAGCTTCCACATGGCTGGAGCAGAGTGAAGGAGAGGGAGTGTGGAGGAGCTGGGGGCAGAGAAGAGAGGGGGGCAGATGGGGGGCCCTGTGGGGAGGGCTCTGTGTCTTACCCAGAGTGAGGTGGAACCCCGAGAGTCCTGATCTGTTTCACGTGTTCCCAGGATCTCTCTGGCTGTGTGTTGAGGCTGGGGAAAGACGCAGGAGGAAGAGGGAGCCGGGAGGAGGCCACTCGGACGATACAGGTGGCAGTGGTTGGTGGAGGTAGCAAGCAGTGGCTGGATTGGGATCTCTGTTGAATCTCTCACATAGACCCTCTCTCTGTCCACTTCCTGAAGACCCATCGCTTCTGTCCCGCAGGCCACAGGGGCGATGTGGCCAGTCACGGCTCCTACACTGGAGCACAATTCCAGCCACATGCAGGGATGGATTGCTTCTCCAGCCCACGACATATATCAGGGAGAGAAAGCAAGATTGGTCCGGAGTGAAGGCCAAGCGGCTAGGGGCCCTCAGGGTGTGTGGGTGACTTCAGTGTGACTTCAGGGCTCTTCCTGTGGCTGCCTATGTCTACACCACAGCTCCATTTCTTACCCCACTGTGTGATCTCTATCAGGCCCCTTAGGTGCTCTGAGGCTCAATGTCCTCATCTGTAAAATGGGGATAATAATAGGATCTTCAGCCAGGCACAGTGGCTCGCCTGTTGTCCCAGCACTTTGGGAGACCGAGGCGGGCAGATCACCTGAGGTCAGGAGTTTGAGACCAGCCTGGCCAACATGATGAAACCCTACCTCTACTAAAAATACAAAAATTAGCCAGGTGTGGTGGCGGCAGCCGGTAGTCCCAGATACTCGAGAGGCTGAGGCGAGAGAGTCACTTGATTGCAGTGAGCCGAGATGGCACCACTGCACTCCAGCCTGGGTGACAGAGCTAGACTCTGTCTCAAAAAAAGAAAAAAAAAAACAAATAGGATCCATCATCTAAGGTTGTGAGGGCGAACTGAGACCATGAGTTTAAAGCACTTATCACAGGGCCAGAGACATAGCTGGGCTCAGGTGTATCAGCCGCTGCTGTGTTTTATTCTCATGTATTGATATTTATCATTAACAATTGTCACTGGAAGTACAGAATGGTGGTTAAAATATCATCTCTCAAACCAGACTACCTATGTCTATGTCCTGGCTCTTATCCCCCACTAGCTACATCATTTGGGGCAAGTTATTTCATCTCCCTGGGCCTCAGTTTCCCCCACCTGGAACATGAGAGTGGTGGTAGTTCCTGTCTCAGGGTTGCTACAGCGGCTAAGTGAGGTGACGCCTATAAGATGCTTAGAACAAGGCCAGGCAGCTTCCACAGGCTCGGAGTGATCACTGTCTGCCTGTGTCACTGTCACTGTCTGCCTGTGGCACTGTCACTGCCACCTACTGTGCGACTGCTCCTTCTCCTGGAGGCAGGGACCATAGCTCGCTCCCTGAGAGGCTGTCACCCACCCAGGACCACCCATTGGTCCCCTTCAGAGTCCCCAGGCTGAACAGACCAAAAGCATTGCACACACTTATGCAGCTGGTATGATTTCTCTACCCAGCCTCTGGTTTTTCAGCTTTTTTTGGAAGCATAAATCCTTTGACTCCAACAAAGTGTTAAATGCTCCCCTAAGATGTCAAGCAGGTAAATGCATAGCCTCTCTGGTTGAAGGTGAGGATGGAAGCACAGAGCAGGTTGCCTGCCCCTCCCCCGTTACCACCAGTGCTGTCTGAGCCCAGATCCCAGGGACCCACCACCTCCCTGGCACCTGGAGCTCCCCGGTTCCTCCTCAGGACTCAGTGCTGAGCACTTAGCACATAGGATCTCGTGAGGCAGGTGCTGTCATTGCCTCAGATCTCAGAGGAGGAAACTGAGGCTCACTGAGGGGAATAGACCCCACCCAAGTTGGCCAGTGTGTTGATGGGAGCCAGGATTGGAACTGGGTCAGATGGACAGCAAAGCCCACACCATGCTGCCCCAGTTTTCAAGTTGATACTGAGGCTTCAGGAGGACACATGGGCACACTGTTGCTCCAGAAAGAAAGAACGTTCAGGCCGGGAGCTGTGGCTCACGCCTGTAATCCCAGCACTTCGGGAGGCTGAGGCGGGCGGATCATGAGGTCAGAAGTTCGAGACCAGCCTGACCAACATGATGAAACCCTGTCTCTAGTAAAAATACAAAAATTAGCCGGGCATAGTGGTGGGCACCTGTAATCCCATCTACTTATGAGGTTGAGGCAGGAGAATCACTTGAGCCTGGGAGCCTCCTGAGTAGCTGGCATTACAGGCGCATACTGTCACACTTGGCTAATTTTTTTTTTTTTTTTTAAGTACAGATGGGGTTTCGCCATGTTGGCCAGGCTGGTCTTGAACTCCTGACCTCAGATGATCCATTCACCTCAGCCTCCCAAAGTACTGGGATTACAGGCATGAGCCACCGCACCTGGCTGGCCACTTACGTTTTACCCTGTGCCATTTATATAGTTTAATTAGACTTTTTTTAGGGTTGTTTTGGGTTTTTTTTTTTTTTTTTGAGTGATGGGGACTCTCTGTCACCCAAACCGGAATCCAATGGCACAGTCATACATCGCTGCAGCCTCAAACTCCTGGGTTCAAGCGATTCTCCCACCTCAGCATCCCAAGTAGCTGGGACTACAGGCATGTGCCATTATGCCCATCTTAATTTGACTTTTATTCCGTACATGTTCCCCATCATTACTACTTTCAGAGAGAATCCATTAGTATATACTCCTCCAGAGATTTTTCTCTAAACCTTTACCAACCCAGTTCTTTCAAACATACCACTTAGGCCAGGCATGGTGGCTCACGCCTGTAATCCCAGCACTTTGGGAGGTCGAGGCAGGTGGATCACCTGAGGTCAGGAGTTCAAGACCAGCCTGACCAATATGGAGAAACCCTGTCTTTACTAAAAATACAAAATTAGCTGGGTGTGGTGGCACATGCCTGTAATCCCAGCTACTTGGGAGGCTGAGGCAGGAGAATAGCTTGAACCTGGGAGGCGGAGGTTGCAGTGAGCCAAGATCATGCCATTGCACTCCAGGCTGGGCGAAAAGAGTGAAACTCCTTCTCAAAAAACAAACAACAAAAAACCAAAACAAACAAAAAAACATACCACTTAACCCTTACCTTGCACGAAATACAGTGACTTTTAAAAAATTCTAGTTTAGCTGGGCCGGGCACAGTGGCTCACGCCTGTAATCCCAGCACTTTGGGAGGCCAAGGCGGGTGGATCATGAGGTCAGGAGATCGAGACCATCCTGGCTAACACGGTGAAACCCCGTCTCTACCAAAAATAGAAAAAACTAGCCGGGTGTGGTGGCACGTGCCTGTAGTCCCAGCTACTCAGGAGGCTGAGGCAGGAGAATGGCTTGAACCCGGGAAGCGGAGGTTGCAGTGAGCTGAGACCACGCCACTGCACTCCAGCCTGGGTGACAGAGCAAGACTCCATCTCAAAAAAAAAAAAAAAAATCTAGTTTATTTTGCCAGGCACAGTGACTCATGCCTATAATCCTAGCTCTCAGAGAGGCAGGGGCAGGAGGATAGCTTGAGCACAGGAGTTCGAGACCTGCCTGGGTAATTTAGCAAGACCCCATTCCCCACAAAAAGGCGGGAAGAAAGACAAAAAAAAGTGTAAAATTCTACTTTATTTCTTTTTTTCTCTATACATATGTGTGTATATCTATCTATGTATATATATTTTTTTCCCTTAAGAACACAGAATCATGTTTTATACCATGCATCATTTCCATTTACTATAGCTCAGACCATCTGTCCTCATACGTAAACAGAGATTGACCTTCTTTGCACTGGCTGCATAGTTTTTGGTCATAAGGATATGCTTGCGCAGGGCACAGTGGCTCATGCCTGTGATCCCAGCACCTTGGGAGGTCGAGGCAGGTGGATCACTTGAGGCCAGAAGTTCAAGAACAGCCTAGCCAACATGGTGAAACCCCGTCTCTACTAAAAATACAGAAATTATCCAGGCATGGTGGTGCATGCCTATAATCCCAGCTACTCGGGAGGCTGAGGCACAAGAATCGCTTGAACCCCAGAGGCGCGGAGGTTGCAGTGAGCCGAGATCACACCACTGCACTCCAGCCTGGCCATTTCCAACTTTTCCTGATTATAAACAGTACTACAGAGACCATCCTCATACCTGCCTGTGTGTGCTTGTGCAGGCTTTTGGGTGGGTGTGTGTGTGTGTGTGTGTGTGTGTGTGTGTGTGTGTGTGTGTGTTTTGTAGCTGAGACTATGGGCATGTGCTACTATTCCCGGCTATTTTTATTTTTTTGTGGAGATGGGGTCTCTAGGGCTGGGCATGGTGCCTCACAACTGTAATCCTAGCACTTTGGGAGGCTGGGGTGGGAGGATCATTTGAGCCCCAGAGTTCAAGACCAGCCTGGGCAACATAGCAAGACCCCGTCCCTAGATAGGGTCTCTACCACAACTCCTGGGCTCCAGCAGTTCTCCCACCTAAGCCTCCCAGAGCGCTGGGATTACAGTGTGAGCCACCATGGCTGGCCTTGTGCAGGCTTTTATATTGCATGGATTTCTGGGAGGCCAAATGTTTTGTTTTTGTTTTTGAGACGGAGTCTCACCCTGTCACCCAGGCTGGAGTGCAGTGGCGCGATCTCGGCTCACTGCAACCTCCGCCTCCCGGATTCATGCCATTCTCCTGCCTCAGCCTCCCAAGTAGCTGGGACTACAGGCGCCCACCACCATGCCCAGCTAATTTTTTTGTATTTTTTAGTAGAGACAGGGTTTCACTGTGTTAGCCAGGATGGTCTCGATCTCCTGACCTCGTGATCTGCCCACCTTGGCCTCCCAAAGTGCTGGGATTACAGGCATGAGCCACCGCGCCCAGCCAGGCCAAATGTTAAGCTGAGGCCAGTCATCCTTCAGTTCTCAGTTCTGATGCTCATGTCTCCTGGGGAAAGCATTCCTGACCATTCTTGGTGTTACATGCTTCAATAGTTCCCAGGACATCTCCTCACCAATGCATACTCTTTGCCGCATTGATAGATGTTGCTACATTGTGGAAAGCATTACATAGTTGCCATTTCAATCCAGTCGGACAGTGCCTGCCTTTTGATGGGAGTGTTTAGGCCATTCACGTTAAATGTAATTATTACTGCTAATGGTTGGATTTGCATTAGCCACTTTGCTATTGTTTCTGTATGTCTACTATCTTTCTTGCTCCTCTGTTCTTCCTTACTGCCTTATACTGTAGTAAATAAATATAATTTCAGGCCGGATGTGGTGGCTTACACCTGTAAAATCCCAGCACTTTGGGAGGCCCAGGTGGGCGGATCACCTGAGGTCAGGAGTTCGAGACCAGCCTGGCCAGCATGGCAAAACCCGTCTCTACTAAAAATACAAAAATTAGCTGGGCGCTGTGGCATGCACTTGTAATCCCAGCTACTCAGGAGGCTGAGGCAGGAGAATCGCTTGAGTCAGGGAGGTGGAGGTTGCAATGGGCCAAGGTTGCACCACTGCCCTCCAGCCTAAGTGACAGAATAAGACCCTGTTTCAAAAGTTAAAAATAAAAAAATATATAATTTAGTATAACATTTGGATTCTAGTCTTGTGTAACTATCTTTTTAGTTGTTATAATGTGCTTCTATCAGTGCAATTCAGGTTAATACTAAATTCCAATAAAATATAAAACTTTTCTCCAATATTGTCCTATTGTCTTCTCCCTTTTTTGTGCTCTGTTTATCATAAACATCCATATATGTTTTAACCCAGCAGTATAGTATTATAACTGTTGCCTTGTACAGTCTTATGTCTTTAAGGAAGTTAAGAGAAGAAATAAGAAAGCATATACTTTTATAGAATCTTATTTTAAACCACAGTTTGCCATCTTGGGCTATTCATTTCTGTCTACTGACTCAGGTCATTATCTAGAGTCATTTCTTTCAGCCTGAGGACTTTTTTTTTTCTTTTTTTTTAGACGGAGTCTCACTCTGTCACCCAGGCTAGAGTGCAGTGGCGCGATCTCAGCTTACTGCAACCTCTGCCTCCTGGGTTCAAGCAGTTCTCCTGCCTCAGCCTCCTGAGTAGCTGAGATTACAGGTGGCCGCCACCACTCGGTTAATTTTTGTATTTTTAGTAGAGATGGGGTTTCACCATGTTGGCCAGGCTGACAGGTGATCCACCTGCCTTGGCTTCCCAAAGTGCTGGGATAAACCTGAGAAGTTTTAAAATTATTTTGTATCAGGCAGATGTGCTAGCAACAAATTCTCTCCATCTCTGTTTATATAGGAACATCTTTCTGTTGCCTTCATTTTTCAAGGATGGTTTTGCTGGGTATAGAATTCCTGGTTAACAGTTGTTTTCTTTCAGCACTTTAAAAGTTACTTTTTATTTCATTCTTTTAAATGAGAAGTCAGCAATTAATTGTATTTTTTTTTCTTTCTTATAGAAGTGGGGTCTTACTATGTTTCCCAGGCTGGTTTCCAACTCCTGGGCTTGAGTGATCTTCCCGTCTTGGCCTCCCAAAGTGCTGGGATTATAGACCTGTTAATTGTATTGATGCTCCTCTATATGTCATGCATCATCTTTTTCTTGATGCTTTTAAGATATTTATCTTAGCATTTAACTTTTTTTTTTTTTTTTTTTTTTTTTTTTGAGACAGAGTTTCACTCTTGTTGCCCAGGCTGGAGTGTAATGGCGTAATGGCGTGGTCTTGGCTCACCGTGACATCTGCCTCCCGGGTTCAAGCAATTCTCCTGCCTCAGCCTCCCAACTAGCTGGGATTATAGGCATGCACCACCACGCCCGGCTAATTTTTTTGTATTTTAGTAGAGATGGGGTTTCTCCATGTTGGTCAGGCTGGTCTTGAACTTCTGACCTCAGGTGATCCGCCCGCCTCAGCCTCCCAAAGTGCTGGAATTACAGGCGTGAGCCACTGCGCCTGGCCAGCATTTAACTTTCAACTCTTTTTCTAGGTGTGAATCTCTTTGTATTTTTCCTACTTGGTGTTTGTTGAGCTTCTTAGATGTGTAATGTTTTCATCAGATTTAAGAAGTTTCCAACCATTATTTCTTCAGATATTTCTTCTGCCCCTTCTCTCCTCTCCTTCCAAAGTTCCTGAGGCACATATGTTGGTACCCTTGATGCCGTCCCAAAGGTTCTGCTCTGGAAGAACTTCTTCATTCACTGAGCTGGGAAGGGGTTGGGGGAGGACAAAAAGCGACGAATTTCCTCTATTCTTGTCTAAAGTTCAGTTTTTTAAGCATAAATGCTTCTCAAATTGTCGTTATGTGTTCGGTCAATTTTCAGAGTACTGAAATGGTTGTTTGCGGTCAATTTTGTCATCTCTGGGGGAGAAGGTTTGCCAGTCTTCTCATTTGACTATAGTCAAAAGTACCATCCTGTGATACTGCTAAATTGACCCTCAAAAGGGATTTAGTAACTTATATATATAATCCTAGCTGGGTGTGGTGGCACACATCCGTGTTCCCAGCTACTTAGGAAGCTGAGGTGGGAGGATCACCTGAGCCCAGGAGTTCGAGGACAGCCTGGGCAACATAGCAAAACCTTGTCTCTTTAAATAAACAAACAAAAAAAACAATAATCCTCCCACCCATCCCCCCCCCCAAAATGCCCCCTTTTATATACACATGTGTATATTTTTGCATAGAAAAAGGTTGACTGGGCGCGGTGGCTCACGCCTGGAATCCCAACACTTTGGGAGGCTGAGGTGGGCAGATCATCTGAGGTTAGGAGTTTGAGACCAGCCTGGCCAACATGGTGAAACGCCGTCTCTACTAAAAATACAAAAAATTTAGCTGGGCATGGTGGCACACATCTGTAATCCCAGCTACTAGGGAGGTTGAGGCAGGGGAATCGCTTGAACCCGAGAGACTGAGGATGGAGTGAGCTGAGATTGCGCCACTGCACTCCAGCCTGGGCAACAGAGTGAGACTCTGTCTCAAAAAAAAAAGAAAAAGGTTAAGGGCCAGGCCCAGTGGCTCATGCCTGTAATCCCAACACTTTGGGAGGCCAAGGCAGGCAGATTGCTTGAGCCCAGGAGCTCAAGACCAGCCTGGGAACATAGTGAAACCCCATCTCTACAAAAATTAGCTAGGCATAGTGGTGCATGCCTGTAGTCCCAGCTACTCGGAGGCTGAGGTGGGATGATCACTTGAGGCTGGGAGGTCGAGACTGCAGTGAGCTGAGATCGTGCCACTGCATTCCAGCCTGGGTGACAGAGTGAGACCCTGTCTCAAAAAAAAAAAAAAAAGAGAAAGGTTAGGAAGGAAATAGAGCAAACTGTAAGCCATAGTTCCCTCTCGAGATGGGCAGGAGGTAGGCTCCCCACCTTTAGCTGCGTAGGTTGTACCAAGGAGACGGGAGTGAATTTTTCAGATTCCCATAGAGGAACCAAATGTGCTAGAAGGCCATCCTCAGGTGGGATTAGGCGCTGTGCAGGCAACCTTCCCTTTTCTACAGATAGGCGTCTATATTGTTGGAATTTTCCACAGCGGTAATATATTTGTGTCTCTCTTGTGCAAATGAACTTTTCTGATTCCCAAGAGTAAACTTCAATAGCTCTGTCTTGCCAAATGTGGAATGGATTTGGTTTTTTTTATCTCTTTCATTTTTGCTTTGCAGTGACATGGGCTCGAGGGTTGGCTACCCCGCTCAGGTTTACAAAACTGCCAGTGCAGAGACTCCTCGGCCCTCCCAGCTGGCCCAGCCCAGCCCCTTCCAGCTCTCCGCCTCCGTCCCCAAGTCCTTCTTCTCCAAGCAGCCTGTACGCAATAAGCACCCAACAGGGTGGAAGAGAACGGAGGAGCCCCCACCACGGCCACTCCCCTTCAGTGACCCAAAGAAGTAAGTGCCTGGACGTCCAGCGAGGCGCCCACCTGATCCACGCCAGGGCCTCTCCGGGGCGGAAAGAGGGTGATGCCACATGCTGTCATTGCACAGACGACTGTGGGCCAGTGTACCAGTGTACACACTGGGGCTGCAGCTGCAAACAGGACAGGCGAGAACCGCTCTTGGGGAGCTGGCATTCCAATTGGGGTGACCAACAATAAGTAGAATGAGTAAGAGAAGCACGCAATAGGTCGATGGTGGTTATCCCTGTGCCGTATCCGGGTGTGGAACATTCCAGGGAGAAGGCGTAGCAGCTGCAGAGGTCCTGAGGCAGTGAGTGACACGGTTGCCTCTGGGCAGGCCGGGGTGGCTAGAACAGTTTGGGCCAGGGGAGGGTGTGGGAACATGAGGTCAGGGAGGGATGGGGACAGACCATGGAGGGTCTTGAGGGCCACGTGGAAGGGACTTGGCATCTGCCCTGAGTGAGATGGAGCCACGGGAGGGCATGGAGCAGAGTGGGGGCAGGATCTAAATTGGGCATTCCAGGGTCGCTGTGACTGCGTGTGGGGAACAGCCTGCGAGGAGCAGGGAGGAGCTGCTGTCGTGGTCCAGGCGGAGACGAAGGGGCGGGAGCAGGGTGGGGGCGGAGAGGGTGAGAAGGGGGCGGTTCCGGATAGATTATCTGAAATGGAGCAGACCGGGCTTGCTGGCAGGGTGGATGTGGTGTGAGAGAAAGAGAGGGGTTGAGGATGGTGCGTCGTCTTGAAGCCCGGAGGACAGACTTGCCTTGAGTAGGGAGCAGGCTTGGGGAAGGCACAGTAGCTCAATCCTGGATGCTTCGGTGCGAGATTCGCAGGAGACATCCAGACGGAGGCGTGGGGGAGGCCCTTGAGTAAGGAATCCCGAATTCAGTGGAGAGGTCAGGCTGGAGGGAGAACTTTGGGTGTTATCAGCCTAGAGCTGCGAGGCTGGAAGAGCCCCTAAGGCAGGGTGTGGATAGAGGAGAAATGTGGGACTGAGACTGAAACCCCTTGATGTTGAGCCAAAGTGAGAAGCCAGGGAAGGAGGCGGGGCGGGAAAGGCGGGGAGGTGTGGAGGCGGGGCCAGGGCCAGGGGAGGCGGAGCTCGGGCGAGGAGGCGGGGCCCAGGCTAGGGTGATGAGCCTGAGAACTGATTATATAGGGTTAAGCCTCCCAGAGGTCGCCAGAGGGTTCAGGAGAAAAGGGTGAGGCAGAGTTGAGGAGCTGTGCGAGCAGTTCATTTGGGGCATTTTGCTCTAAAGTGAAAGAGGAGAGGGGTGTGCAGTTGAGAAAGGGTTTTGTTTTTCAGTTGGAGGATACAGGAGCCAACATTTCCTGAGCACTCACCACATCGAGGTTCAGTTCTAAGTGGTTTGATGCGAATGAATTTACTGGATCCCACAACAGCTCCATGGGGGTGGACCTGGAGACGGGGTTGCACCATGTTAGTCAGGCTGGTCTCGAACTCCTGGTCTCAAGTGATCTGCCCGCCTGAGCCTCCCAAAGTGCTGGGATTACAGGCGTGAGCCACTGCGCCCGGCCCCTGTCCTCCCCCTTTTACAGATGAGGCAGCTGAGGCCCAGAGTCACACAGCTAGTGAGGGACACAGCCTGGATCAGAGCCCAGGAAGGCTGGGTCAAGGCTCACGTGTCTTGAGTGAGGGGCTCTGCTCTCCTCCATCATGTTCTTTGTAGTGTCATCTTTCATGACCTAGATGGAGACATTCAAATCTGGGGATGACACAGAGCTTGGAGGGAGAGACGTGTCAGGAGACAGAAACAGTGTCCCTGGAGATATCGGCAGGCAAGTGTGCTGAGCTCACGCTGAGAGCCAGAGGGGATTCTGAAAACTAGACTGATGATTAAAACTGCTTAAAAACTCAGCAGCCTCCCCATGCTCCCGGGATTAATGATACAGGCTCACATTGACTACACACGTTTTATACCAGGCACCGTGTTCTTTGCCCAAACTCCCACTCAGACCCTGGATGATCTGCCCTTCACCTCAGCCCTCGTTCCCATCCACTCTTCCCTCCTTGCTCTGTTCCAGCCACACTGGCCTCTTGCTGTTCCTCACACTCTCCATGTCCAGGCACACCCCAGGGCCTTTGCACTGGCTCTCACCGCTGCCTCCAGTGAGCTCCCTCCAGATCTTCTCGGGTGCAGCTCACGAGGACTCACTCTAATGCCATCCCCTCAAACAGGTCCTCCTGGCCTTCAGTAGCCCAGGCTGTCATTCTGTGTCACTGTACTCTTTTCCACATCCTGTGTCCCCCATGGGAAACAGGTGCCACTGTCTTAGTCACAAGGCACTTGTAACGTGCCTGGCACACAGGGCATGCTCCATCCTGAACATAAGACATGTGGATCTTGTTTGATTCTCACGCGACCCCAATAAGTAGATACTATAAGGCCCCCACTTTTCAGTGTGGCCCAAGTTGGGCCCTGCCGAACCCTGTTACCCTCCTCAACAATCACCCGTACACACTGCTTCCTCTGCCTGGAACCCCCCTCCGACCCGCACCCCTACTCTAGGCCCACTCCTGCCTACCCATGTTAATTTGCCAGGGCAGCTGCAACAAAGTACCACACACTGAGTGGCTTAAACTACAGAAATGTATCGTCTCACAGTTGTGGAGGCCAGAAGTCCAAGTTCCAGGCATGGACAGGGTGGTTCCCTCCAAGGGCGGTGAGGGAGAATCTGCTCCTGGCCTCCCTCCTAGCAGCCGGTGGGTGTCGGCACGTAGATTCATCACCCCCACCTCTACCTCCTCTTCACATGACGTTCTCCCTGCATCTGTGCCCACATTTCCTGTTTCTGCAAGGACACCAATCTAATGGGATTAGGGGTCTACCCTAATGACCTCATTTTCACTTGATTGCCTCTGTAAAGACTCTGCCTCCAAATGAGGTCACATTTGGAGATGCTGGGGCTTAGGACTTCAATATAGCTTTTTGTAGGGCCCCAGTTCAACCCATAACACCACTCCTTGGGTATCAGCACAGACACACCTTTCTTGCAGAAGTTCTCTGAACCCCCACACCAGGCTCAGCCCACCCCCAGCACCTGTCCCAGGGCACAGCGACCGCCACTCCCCTGGCAACTTGCTTCCTCTCTGTCACCCCCACGGGGCCCAGAACAGAGACATCCTGAACCGCACCCAGACCACACACTTACTAGGTGCTCAGAAGGTGTACCCGGAGAGACAACAACCCTATCCAACACCAGCTTTCCCAGTGATGAAATCCAGAGATGGCTTGTATATGTGTGTGTTGGTGTAAACATATGTAAACTAAGCATATAAAATATCGGCTGCAGACACAAATGAAATCGCTTCATAGTTCCTTTTAATATTTATTTATTTATTTATCTATTTATTTTATGTATTTATTTTTGAGGCGGACTGTCGCTCTGTTGCCCAGGCTGGAGTGCAGTGGCGTGATCTCGGCTCACTGCAACCTCCACCTCCTGGGTTCAAGCACTTCTTCTGCCTCAGCCTACCAAGTAGCTGGGACTACGTGCGCACGCCACCACGTCTGGCTAATTTTTGTTTTGTTTTATTCTTCTTAATTTTTGTATTTTTAATAGAGACGGGGTTTCACCATGTTGGTCAGGCTGGTCTCGAACTCCTGACCTCAGGCGATCCGCCCCCCCTTGGCCTCCCAAAGTGCTGGGATTACAGTTGTGAGCCACCGCACCCGGCCCCTTTTAATATGTATTTAGTTGCAGATACATTTTTAAAATCACAACCAAGGCCGAGTGCGGCGCAGTGGCTCATGCCTGTAATCCCAGCACTTTGGGAGGCTGAGGCGGGCGGATCACAAGGTCAGGAGATCGAGACCATCCTGGCTAACATGGTGAACCCGTCTCTACAAAAAATAAAAAAAAATTAGCCGGGCGAGGTGGCGGGCACCTGTAGTCCCAGCGACTCGGGAGGCTGAGGCAGGAGAATGGCGTGAACCCGGGAGGCGGAGCTTGCAGTGAGCCAAGATTGCGCCACTGCACTCCAGCCTGGGAGACAGCGAGACTCTGTCTCAAAAAAAAAAAAAAAGAAAGAAAGTAAGCCTCTCTCCCTTCCCTGGCCCTCAGCCATCCTGCTCCCTCCCCAGAAGCAACCATTGTTTCATTTCTACATCCTTCCAGAAATGTTCCAAACGTGACTGCACACACATGATTATGTGGGCTTCCCTTGCACCCGTTTTATTAATGTGGTCACCTCCTGCATATGAACTACTTCCTCACTTGCTCTTTCTCTTCAAGTCTTTTTTTTTTTTTTTTTTTTTTTTTTGAGACAGACTCTCACTGTCACCCAGGCTGGAGTGCAGTGGCGCCATCATAGCTCACTGCAGCCTCAACCTCCCGAGCTCAAGCAGTCTCCTATCTCAGTAGCTGGGCCTATAGGAGTACACCACCACACCCACCTAGTTTTTCACTTTTTGTAGAGGTGAGATCTCACTGTGTTACCCAGGCCGGTCTCACACTCCACACTCCTGGGCTCAAGTGATCCTCCCACTTACACCTCCCAAAGTGCTGGGATTACAGGCATGAGCCACCGTGCCTGACCTAAGTTTCTTGGCAACAGTTCCGTATCAGTGTGTAGAAAGTGATGTCATTCTTGGCCGGGCGCGGTGGCCCATGCCTGTAATCCCAGCACTTTGGGAGGCCGAGATGGGCGGACCACCTGAGGTCAGGAGTTCAAGACCAGCCTGGCCAACGTGGTGAAACCCTGTCTCTACTAAAAATACAAAAATTAGCCAGGCATGGTGGCGGGCGCCTGTAATACCAGCTACTCGGGAAGCTGAGGCAGGGGAATTGCTTGAACCTGGGAGGCGGAGGTTGCAGTGAGGCAAGATCGTGCCATTGGGCTCCAGTCGGGGCAACAGAGCAAGACCCTGTCTCAAAAAAATAGAAGAAGAAAGTGAATCCCTCACGTGTCCAGTATTAGAAACGAGAGTTTGGTAAACTCCAGTATACCAAGCTGAGCTGTGTGTGAATTTTCTAAAAATGGTTTCGCGCTATACATGCTTCTTTTTTCACATGACGTTGTATCTGGGAGTGCCTCTGCATGCCATGTGGATCTGCCATGCTCTCTGGAGGGTGTGATTCTGTGTGGTGGGCCTGGCCCTTTCCCAGCTGGAGGCTGCTGTCTGCTTCACAGACAGGACCCTGGGAGTGTCCGTGTACATGTGGCACTGTGGACTCATGTGAGCCTTTCTGAAGTTTCCAGAAGTAGGACTGCTAGTGCAGAGAGCAAGCACATTTTATTGGTGCTTCCAGGAGGTCTTGGCATGCATCCCCTCTTGAGGGGAGCCTGTGGGCAGTGCACTGGCTGGGGGCGTGCTGAAGGCCAGGCCTGCTTCCTCACTGCTGGGAGATGGGCACCATCAGCCCTGCACTGAGTCACACTCCCCTGTGCAGGGCATTCTGGGAAATGTTGAAATCAAAAGGGGTGGGGGAGTCCCCTTTTGATTTGTGTCTGTCTCTCTAGCTCTCTTTCTATTTCTCTCTTTTGAATCTAAGGCTTTTAATTTGCCCAAAGAATACACATCCCTGATAATTGACAGACCCAGCATTACCCTAGACCTAGAATTCCAATTTGGGAAGGAATATGAACTGACAGGGAAAAAATCTGGCCCTGCTCTCGCCCTTGCTTTGTTAAAATCCCAAGGCTGGCAGCTGAGAAAGAGAAAAAGGAAATCCAGCCTTTAAAACCCTCGGGAACCCAAGACATCTTATTTCTTCCCCAGGTTCAAAGACTCTTTTTCTTTCTCACATTACAGAATGAAGAAGTCCAGGCATCAGCTTTTATTAAGCTGGTTTTTATTATTTTTATCGTTATAACCATGATTATGGTTAAGTAAATTCAGACACTTCAGAAAAATATCAATTGAAAAGTAAAAGTCCAATTTTTCCACCTCCTAATAAGATTCCTACCTCCCAGAGGTTATCATGGTTCATAATTTCTTCCAGAAATTGTTATCTGCAGACAGAAGCATATTTTTAAATCCAATGTGGCTGTTCCCCACACCATACGTGTTTTTTCCTGCTATCTCTGATATACACGTGACAGTCAAGCTTAGCAGTGGCGTGGGTAGGCACTGCAGCTTGGCGGCCTTGATTTGAAACCTGACTCCTTCACTCACAGGCTGTGTGACTTGGGACAAGTGGCTAAACTCCTCTGTACCTGAACAGCCTCATCCATGAGATGGGATACTAGTAGTCCTTAACATATATGGCTGTGGTGGGGATCAAATGAATTTATAAGCTGGGCACGGTGGCTCATACCTGTAATCCCAGCACTTTGGGAGGCTAAGGTGGAAGGATCGCTTGAGCTCAGGAGTTTGGGACCAGCCTGGGCAATATAGTGGGACCCCATCTTTACAAAAAAATTAGCTGGGTGTAGTGGCATGCGCCTGTAGTCCTAGCTACTTGGGAGGCCGGAGTAGGAGGGTCACTTGAGCCCAGGAGGTTGAGGCTGCAGTGAGCTGTGATCACACCGCTGCATTCCAGCCTGGGCGACAGAGGAGGCTCTGTCTCAAAAAAAAAAAAAAAAAAAAAAAACCACACACACAAATGACTACTTATATGTTCCAAGGGAAACCCAGGCCTTGCTCTGGTATGGTTCACATTCTGCTGGGTAGACTGACAATAGGCAAAGATACAGGTCAGGCACGGTGGCTCACACCTGTAATCCCAGCACTTTGGGAGGCTGAGGCGGGTGGATCACCTGAGGTCAGGAGTTCAAGACCAGCCTGGCCAACGTGGAGGAACCCCGTCTCTACTAAAAGTACAAAAATTAGCTGGGAGTGGTGGCGGGTGCCTGTAATCCCTGCTACTCCGGAGGCTGAGGCAGGAGAATAGCTTGAACCCAGCAGGCAGAGGTTCCAGTGAGCTGAGATCGCACCACTGCACTCCAGCCTGGGCGACAGGGCAAGACTCCATCTCAAACAACAAAAAAAAGCCTCTCCCCTCACACAGGGGGTCTGTCTGTGTGCATGTGTTCAGCGTGGGCCTCCCCCACTGGCTGCCAGCTTGGTGCTCACTGCTGTGTCCCCAGCACCTGGGACAAGACAGCACAGCCAGCTCTGTGGTTCCCGGGAAACGTTTGTGGAAGGAGGGAATGGAGCCAAGCCCCGCTCTGCCACGCGTTCTCTGGGTGAAGGAGAGAAGGCTGTGACCATGCGTCCCATGGCAGCCGGCCCTCTTGAATCCAAACAGCTTTGAAAAGTAGCTTGAGCCTCCCTGACACCCCTCTGACCCTGACGCTGTCGTTCCAGGCAGGTGGACACGAACACCAAAAACGTCTTTGGGCAACCAAGGTTGAGGGCATCCCTCCGAGACCTCCGGTCGCCACGGAAGAACTACAAATCCACCATCGAGGATGACCTGAAGAAGCTCATCATCATGGACAACCTGGGGCCAGAGCAGGAGAGAGACGCGGGAGTATGTAGCGCCCCGTGCCTGCCTCCCGACCCCCAGCTCCCAAGGGGATCCCAGATCTGGGTGGGCGGGGAGAAGGGCTGTGCACCCCACGGTCACGCCAGCTCCTTCCTGTCGTGTCCCCAGCCTTTGGCATCTGCCAGTCCTGTTGCAGGGTGTGGGCTCATGGCTGGGAGTGAGGGCAGTGCATTGGTCTGGGATGGAATCACAGGATAAGCCCAGACAGGCACACGGGAATCTACCCCATACTGAGAACCTCGCACAACTGGAAGGCCTTGTGCCCTCCTCCTCCAGCCTGCGATAGAAACAGCCACATCCGCCCAGACCACAGGGACTGAGAGTGGAGCAGGGGCTCCCAGGGGAAGTTCAGGTTCTTGTTACTCAGGGACATGGGTGGAAAGAACAGTGGGCGCCAGGGAACCTCCACAGCATCCGCTTCCCTTCCCCTCCCAGCCAGGCCTGCCCTACTCGTCCTCACTGCCAGGCAGGAGCTGTTTTGTGGGGACCGAGGTGGACCCCAGCTTCTGTGGGTCCCACCAGCCTACAGCTGGGGGAAGAGAGCACATCAGCCCAGCGCTACCCACTGGGGTCCCAGCACTGACTCTCGTGGGTCCAGCTTGGCTCACACCACCTTCCCCAACCCATCAGGCTTTGATCGCCAGCCCTTACCCAGAGCTGGAGGGTGGGTTTGGGGAGTGGGAGTCCCCAGGGGGAAACTGGAGCGCTTTGATCAGAAAGGAGGCAGAAGGCCAGGGGTGGTGGCTCACACCTGTAATCCCAGCACTTGGGGTGGCTAAGGTGAGAGGATCACTTGAGCCCAAGAGTTCAAGACCATCCTGGACAATATAATGAGACCCCTATCTCTATAAAAAAATCTAAAAATTAGCCAAGGGTGGTGGCACGCACCTGTGGTCCCAGCTACCTACCTGGGAAGCTGAGATAGGAGGATCACTTAAGCCCAGGGGGTCAAGGTTGTAGTAAGCTGAGATCGCCCCTTTATACTCCAGCTTGGGCGACAGACTGAGACCCTGTCTCAAAAAAGGAAGGAGGGAAGGTGGGGGGGGAGGGAGGGAGGAAGGGAGGGAGGAAGGAAGGGAGGGAGGGAGGAAGGAAGGAAATGGGGCAGAAATGGATGCTGGGTAGGTAAGGACTTGCCACCAATGTCCTGGAGGGGAAGATGCCTCTGAGTACCCTGGTTACGAGCCAGTCCATGACCTCCCCCAACATCCCACCCACACCCCACAGCAGTCACCACAGAAGGGCCTGCAGCGGACGCTGTCAGACGAGAGCCTGTGCAGCGGGCGCCGGGAGCCCAGCTTCGCCAGCCCCGCTGGCCTAGAGCCAGGGCTGCCCAGCGATGTGCTCTTCACCAGCACCTGCGCCTTCCCATCCAGCACGCTGCCTGCACGCCGCCAGCACCAGCACCCCCACCCGCCCGTCGGCCCTGGCGCCACCCCTGCCGCCGGCAGCGGTTTTCCCGAGAAGAAATGTGAGCCTGGGCCCCGGGACTGGCGCGGTAGTTACCCCAAGGTTGGGAGGTGGGGACGCCCAAGCAGGGGCTCACCTGGAGGTCAAAGACTAGAGGTCATCAGTGCCGGGGCCATCTCAGGGAGGAATGGGGTTCACAGGAACTTCGGGGGGCCTGATGGTGGGGCACTGGGTGTCACCCAAGGAGCAAGGGATCATTGGCCAAGCATCAGAGGGTCACCTAGGAGTCAGAAGCACCCAAGGATTGGAGTCACCTGAGACCAGAGAGGAAGTCCACCCTCAGGGTACAGGCCTAGGGAATAGGGCTACCCAGCTGCTGCCCCAGCACCCCCCAACCCTCCCACCCATTCCAGCTCCAAGCGGTTTGCTTCATGAGCATTTTATTTGCTTCCCTGACTCCCCCTATGTTTGCCACACTTGGGGGTGGTGCATGGTGTGACTTGTCCACTGCTTAATCACCCAGCAAATATTTACTGAGCGCTCCCCGTAAACAGGTACTGCACACACCACCCGCATCAAAAGCCACGAGCCAGCTGGGGTTGGCCGTGCCCCAAATGCACCCTGTAACCCCCTTATCCACCTCCTAAACCCCCCACAACTGAAAGACAGTACGTAAGTTTGCACCATGCTCACTGGGTGGCGAAACCTGGCCTGGAGGGGCGTGAGGCTGTTTCGGGTCCGTAGTCCCCCTACTTAGTGCTAGCAATGAGGAGCTTGGGGCAGAGCGTTGGCGTGCCACTGCATGTGGGGTGCCCCTGACCTTTTTGGGTTTGTTACATAATACACAGCGTCTGCACACTTGCTCTCTCAAATCCAAGCACATCTCAAATTCAGAGGCATGTTCTACTCCAAGGGTCTCAGCTGAGGGGCTGTGCCTGCCTGTGCCATCTGTACAGAGCCTCTTCTTGTGAGCTGTGGGGGATGGGGTGGAGGAGACTCTGGGACTTCTATGAAGGGCAGTCTGTCTCCCCCGTTAAAATTCCCCCGCGGCCCGGGCACGGTGCCTCACGCCTGTAATCCCAGCACCTTGGGAGGCCGAGGCAGGCAGATCACGTGAGGTCAGGAGTTCGAGACCAGCCTGGCCAATGTGGTGAAACCCCACCTCTACTAAAAATACAAAAATTAGCTGGGTGTGGTGGCAGGCGCTGTAATCCCAGCTACTCCAGAGGCTGAGGCAGGGGAATCAACTTGAACCCAGGAGGCAGAGGTTGCAGTGAGCTGAGATCGCACTACTGCACTTCAGCCTGGGTGACAGAGCCAGACTCCATCTCAAAAAAAAAAAATTCCCCTGAAGCTCCCTGTTGCCTTGGCATTTGCATCTGCACTCCTTGCCCTGGTGGTGTGGGGTGCCCACCTCTGCTCCTCCGCCTCACAGAGCCTTCCTTTTGATCACTTAGCACACCACACCCTCCCTGCTCAGGGCATCCTGCACGGCTGTTCTCTCCGCCCGCCATGCTCTTCCCTCAATCCTCTTCTGGGTCACTCTTGTCCTTCAGGGCTGGCTCCATTCCTGCTCTTTCCTAGAAGACTCCTCTAAGCCCTGGACCGAGTCCCAGCCCCCATCTCAACTCCAGAGCTTCTGGGCCCTCCCCTGCGCTCCCTTCCTGTTCCTGCAGTGCCTGCTGTGGGTGGGGCTCTGCCCTAGGTGCCAGGATGCTGCCCTGAGCAAGGCAGAGCACACCCCTGCCCTCAAGGGGCTGCCACTTCAGTGGCAATTTCCCTGCTCCCCAGGCTTCCCTCCACATCTCCTTCCTCGGCCTCTCCTCCTTGCTGCTCTGTCTCTCTGCCCAAGGCAGGGCTGGTCACGAAGTAGATGTTCAGTCACTGCAAAGGACCGGGACAGTGGCCACCGCAGAGAGGTGGTGACAGAGGACACAGGCATAGACTCCACAGGCCGATCTGAATTCCTCCAGCTTGCTGTACCTCATTCTTTCAGTCTTGGCTCAGATGCCCCCTCCTCCAGGAAGCCCTCCCTTCCCCTACCAGGCTGAGTCAGGCACCTCCACAGGCCCCGTCGCCCCCCTGGGTTTCTCTCACCCCCTCCGTCCCCCCTCACCGCCTTGTATCCCTGTCACCATCCTGAGCTGTCACTAGATGAGAATGTGTCTGTCTCCATCACCATACCAGGGTCTGGGGTTGTCTCCGTCACTGCTGTGACCCCAGCTCAGGGTCCTCTGCCTCACACAGCACACATACACCCTTCTCTGTCCACCTGACTCCCCCACACCCCTGAGCTGGGGAGAGTCCCGTCTGGCCTCAGTGTGGCCAGGGACCCTGGGCCTCTCCATTTCTCCTGTGCCTGCTCCAGAGCCCTTCCTGGGCCCCATCCCAGATGAAGAGACATGGTCATCCTTGGCCTGGGCTTCACTAACCAAGTGCCCTCCACACCAAGGAGCCTGTCACACGGTGTTGCTGATGCCCTGCTCAGCAATGACAGCCACTCCCATGGCTCCCATCAGCTGAGCAGTGAGACGCCAGCAGACTGGAGGCACAGAACAAGGAGGTCAGGGGAAGAGCAAGGAGGCCCAGGGTGGAGCATGGAGTCAAGGGTGGAGCAAGGAGGTCAAGGGCGGAGTCTGGAGGTCAAGGGCGGAGTCTGGAGGTCAAGGGCGGAGCAAGGAGGTCAAGGGTGGAGCATGGAGGTCAAGGGTGGAGCATGGAGGTCTGGGGTGGAGCAAGGAGGCCGAGGACAGAGCATGGAGGTCAAGGGTGGAGCATGGAGGTCTGGGGTGGAGCAAGGAGGCCGAAGACAGAGTATGGAGGCTGAGGGAGGAGCCAGGAGGCCAAGGACTCGTTCATTCACTCAGCACTTACTGCACATCACACATCACAGAGCTGAACGGCCTGAGTTTATGTCCCACGTCTTCCACTCACAGATATAACCTCTCTGTGCCTTAGTTTCTTTGACTGTAAAATGTAAAAAAGAGTGCCCACATCCCTGGGTTGAAAGAATCAAACAAGTGAATATGTGGAAAGCACATAGCATACACCTCATACGTGGTCAGCACTGAGTAGTACTAGCTGGAAGCCACATTATCCCAGGCAAAGCAGCGCCTCGCTCGGGTCTCAGTTTTCCTCCTCCATGCGTGGAGATCATGTCACCCCCCGCCCCCGCCAGGCTCACAGTGAGGCTGTGAGATGATCTCCCTCGGCCCTGCACAGAGGAGGTGCTAGGAACACAGAGCAGGCTGGGCCCACGGTCAGGCTCTGCCGATTCCCAGCTAAGGGCCCTCAGGTCTCTGTGTACCTGGCGTGTCTCCTGGTCTCTGTGTACCTGGCTGTCCTCTGTCCCCTTCCCTTAGGGGCTTCAAGGAGTCACGGAGCCCCAGGCCACAGCCTGAGCCTAGTGCCCGGGACTCTCTCGATAGCCGCAGCAGGTGCAAGTGCAGTGCTGGCGCCATTGCTTCTGACTTCCAACCCCTGAGATGTCACAGGCCTCTCCTCTGCCCAGCGTGTCATACCTGAACCTGCCCCCCACGGCAACCCCACCCTGTCTAAACACTGTCCATACACTGGCGATTCCAATCACAGGTGCAGCTTGGACCCTTCTCGTCACCAGCTCCTGTGGCTAGCCTCCGTCCCACTGTCTCCTTGGGGTGTCCAGGGCCCACCGAGCACCTCCAGAAACAGATTTCTGATCCCGCACCCCAGCCTTCCCGATCAGAGCCGCAGTCCTGGCCCTTCTCTTTGTTTCACAGCCATATCCAACCCTCAGGAAACCCTATTGGCTGCCCCTGAAAAGTAGGCCCAGAAGCTGCCCCTGTGTCCTACCACCGCCCCACCCTAGTCCTGCCCAGCGTCACTGTCTCCATTGTGGGTTATGGTTACAGCTCCTACCTGCTCCCTGTCTCCCCCAAATCCCCCCCACACACACACAGTCCGTCCCCCACATGCACCCAGCGGGAGCCATCCAGGGCACTCGGGGTGAGAACACAGTCGTCATTGGGACCCACAGGCCCCACACGGTCCAGCCGTGTTGCCTCTCTCCTCGCCTCCTGCTGCTTCCTCCCTTGCTCACCCTCTCCCAGCCACAGGGGCTGCCTCCGTGTTCCTTAAACCTTCCAGGCACACTCCTGCCTCAGGGATTTAGCACTGGCTGTTCCGTCTGCCTGGAATGTTCCTCCCCCAGGTGTCTGCCTGGCGCACTCCGTCCTCCCCTTCAGAGTTTTGTCCAGATGGCATCTGCCAGGCCTGGCCCAGCACCCTGTTTGAAGTCAGGCCTCCGTAGGCTCCAGCACTCCCAGACCCCTTACCCTGCTGGAGGTTTTCCCGGGCATGTAGCATCTCCGCATAAGCAGTGGGATGTCTTCATGTATTTGTGTCTCCCACATTGTCATGCTCAACCACTGCCATGTCCACCCTCCCCATCCAGCCACCATCTCAGCCTCGGAGCTCTCGCTGGCTGATGGGCGGGACCGCCCCCTGCGGCGCCTGGACCCTGGGATGATGCCCCTGCCTGACACAGCTGCTGGCCTCGAGTGGTCCAGCCTGGTGAACGCAGCCAAGGCATACGAAGGTAGGCGCCTTCCACCCAGTCCCGTCAGGCCCCCACGCCCTCCTTTCTTCTAGAGGGATTCATGGAGGGCCTCATGGCTTTGCAGGGATACCCACTCAGTTTCCAGAATCAGGGAGTGGGGTTCAAGTCCTGCCCTGTCACTTGCTTACTATGCAGCCCTGGGCAAGTGTCATCATCTCTTTGATGCCAGTTACCACGTTGACCATCAAGTGAAAGTGACCATGCCTGAGGCTGCCATGACGATTACACAAAACACCGCATGTAAAACACGTGAGGCCAAGCACAGTGGTTCACACCTGTAATCCCAGCACTCTGAGAGTCCAAAGCAGGAGGATCGCTTGAGGCCAGGAGTTTGAGACCAGCCTGGGCCACAGAGTAAGACCCAGTCTCTACAAAAGAAAAAAAAAAGTGAGACATGGCAGTGCACACCTGTAGTCCCAGCCACACCAGAGGCTGAAGCAGGAGGATCGCTTGAACCTGGGAGGTGGAGGCTGTGTGGTGAGCTGCGATCACACCACTGCGCTCCAGCCTGGGCGATAGTGCAAGACCCCGTGTCTGGGGGCAGGGGGCGGATAATCTGTCCCTGAGGACATTTGTTGGGTTTTCAGCCCCAGATTTGGGAGCCAGGGAGAGGAAGACTTTTCGTGCCCTGAGGGTCCTGCCAAGACCTTGGATCCTGGGTGGAGGGTTCCCCATACCAGGCCTGCAGGGATCCTCACTCCGTGGGTTCCCTGGAGCAGTGGACAGGGTTTGCTCTGCCACCCAGGGCCCTTTACGTGCTGGAAGTCTGTGGGGACAGGGGGCCAGGCAGCTGTGGCATCTCCTCTCTCATGTGGGTCTCCAAGCATCCTGGAGCCAGGATAGCCGGTTCCAGGACAGTGGGAAGTGAGGAAGGCCTCAGGCCTCTCCCTGGAGACCCAGGTGCCATCAGCGGTTGTAGTGCTGTTTGCGGAAGACAGAGCTGCCCAGACACTGACCACCCCCCTGGCAACTGTGGGCCACAGGAAAGGGCTAGGGTAGCCAGAGCCTCTTACCCACTCCCAGCCGCTCCGTGTACCTGGCATGCCTGGGAGCTGTGCGCCCCATGTGAGAAAGCTGAGGGAGCCTGGCTGGTGGCACTGATTTCTCCCCCAGGCTGTGCGTCACAGTCGCCTAGGGAGCTTTTTGCTTCCTTATAAAATTAATAGATGAAACACAGAAGGTTACGGGGGAGGGCTGGGAGTAGCAGAAAGACCTGGGAGGAAGCACACTAGCACCACCACGGAGGTGCCTCCCCAGGAGCCGGAAAGGGGCTGGCAGTGAGTGCAGGTCAGGGTGGCTTCAGCTTGCCTGGAGCTGTGGTTTTTAATGAAGATACATGTGGGTTTTCCCATGCAATTCACATAAGTGGAAAAGACTAAAGGAATTCTCATTAACTTTGGTAGGTGTGTTCATAGCATAGTAGTTTTCTTAAAAAAAAAAAAAAAAAAATATATATATATATATATATATATATTTTATCCACTAGAGCTACTTACTGAAGTTTCTACAGATGAAATACAAAGATACCTAGAATTTGACTTGAAATATTCCAGGTTGGATGCAGTGGTTCACACCTGTAACCCCAACACTTTGGGAGGTCAAGGTGGGAGGATGGCTTGAGGCCAGGAATTTGAGACCAGCCTGGGCAACGTAGCGAGACCCTGTCACTACAAAAAATTTTATTTCACCTATTTATTTTTTAGAGTCTCACTCTTTCAACCAGGCTGGAGTTCAGTGGTGTGATCTTAGCTTACTGCAGCCTCCACCTCTCAGGTTCAAGTGATTCTCCTGCCTCAGCTTCCTGAGTAGCTGGGATTATAGGTACTAATTTTAAAATTAGCCAGGCGTGGTGTCACACACCTGTAGTCCAAGCTCCTCGGGAGGATGAAGCAGGAGGATCGCTGGAGCCCAGTCGTTCTAGGCTGGAGTATGCTGTTCTGATCCGGTGTCTTCACTAAACTCAACATCAATATGGCCGACCTCCAGGGAGCCAGGGACCACCAGATTTCCTAAGGACAGGTATACTGGCCCAGGTCAGAAATGGAGCAGGTCAGAACTCCCATGCTGATCAGTAATGGACTCGGGCCTGTGAATAGCCACTGCACTCCAGCATGGGCAACACAGCAAGACCCTGTCTCTTAAAAAACAGATGTCATTATACATAAATCCAAGATAGAAAAAAATAGCTATAAAGGGTATTATTCAGAGAATTGGAGAACATTTGCAGATGACTGTATATTAGATAATATCATGGCCAAGTGCAGTGGTGCATGCCTGTAATCCAGCACTTTGGGAGGCTGAGCCAGGCGGATCACCTGAGGTCAGAAGTTCGAGACCAGCCTGACCAACATGGAAAAACCCTGTCTCTACTAAAAATACAAAATTAGCTGGGCGTGGTGGTGCATGCCTATAATCCCAGCTACTCAGGAGGCTGAGGCAGGAGAATCACTTGAACCCGGGAGGCGGAAGGTGCAGTGAGCCGAGATGGCGCCATCGCACTCCAGCCTGGGCAACAAGAGCGAAACTCCATCTCAAAAAAAAAAAAAAAAAAGTAAATGGGCAAAATGTTCACAATGGGTGGTGCCAGGGAAAGAGTGCTGGGGTTTTTACTGTGCTATTCTTGAGGCACAGAAATGAAAGTTGGACCCAAGGAGCTGCTTGCCTCTGGGGCTCGCCCTCTGCCCTGCCCTGCCCCTGACGTTGCCGCCCTCAACACACGGCACACAGGGTCACCTTCGTGTTTTTAACACCCTGAGGATTCCACTGTCTGGCTGTTCATAGCTCACTGAACCAGCCACTATTGGAGGGCACTATTGTTGCCATTACAGGAAGAAAATCTAACAGTCACGTTTGAAAACGCAGACAGCCCAGGTGCCCCCAGTGCCGGTCATGTGTCCAAGGCGGGACCCAGGAATCTTCACTTTCACTGGCAGCCCCGTGCAATTTCTTTTCTCTCTTCAATATGCATGATGTGATCTGTCTCACTTCTCTTTTTGCTTTTGAAATCTTCCCAGCTTCCTCCTAAGGACAGCAAATCGTATAATGAATCCCCATGGACCTGGCGCCAGCCCGTCCACTTTATAACCCTTTCTTCCTACCTTTTACTTGTAGCCCAAATCAAGTCATTTATGTTGAGAGCATGCCAGATTCAGAATGCGATCGGTTGCTACCTCGCACTCTCGTCTAACTGGCTTCTTCAGCCCTTGTATTTTGTATGAACTGGTCGTTGGATCGAAAGCCTTGACTGGAATCAGGATGGGATTTTGTTTGTGTTCTTGTTTTGTGTGTTCATTTGGTTGGTTTTTTGGCAAGAATCTATCCAAGTGTCCATGCAATCTGTCCCAAGTGTGATAGGAAGTGTCATGGAGGTTTGCAGGGAGAGGCGTGGTCCGTCAGTTTCGGGAGAAGCTGGGAGCCTTGCTGACCCCTGTCTTCCTCCTCCCTCCCTGGCAGTGCAAAGAGCCGTCTCGCTCTTCTCTCTGAACGACCCGGCCCTGAGCCCGGACATCCCGCCTGCACACAGTCCTGTCCACAGCCACCTGAGCCTGGAGAGGGGACCGCCGACCCCCAGGACCACCCCCACCATGAGGTGAGGTTTCCCTGGGAACACCCGGGTTCATATCAGTGGCAGGCCTGTGCAGCGGAAGAGGCTCACCCAGAGAGAGGCAGCCACTGCGGGTCACACCCACCACTCTCTGGGCGGAAGCTGATATAGCAGCTACTCCCCACTCCTAACAGACTTGGAAGTCATTACACTGCACCTGTCTGTGCACTGGGGATCCACAGTGACCAAGACAGATTCTGCCCAGTCCCAGCAGATCTCCCGGTCCAGCGGAGATGACACTTGAATCAATACACACACAGTTGTTTCGCTTCCAACTTTGAACACTGCTAAGCAGGTGGGGCGCGGTGGCTCACTCCTGTAAACCCAGCACTTTGGGAGGCCAAGGTGGGTGGATCGCTTGAGGTCAGGAGTTCAAGACCAGCCTGACCAACATGGTGAAACCCCATCTCTACTAAAAATACAAAAATTAGCCAGGCGTGGTGGCGCATGCCTGTAATCCCAGCTACTCGAGAGGCTAAGGCAGGAGAATTGCCTGAACCCAGGAGGCGGAGCTTGCAGTGAGCCAAGATCGAGCCATTCTACTCCAGCCTGGGCCACAGAGCGAGACTCCATCTCAAAAAAAGAAAAAAAGAAAGGAAAGCTGCTAGGCAGTGTCTCCCAATCCCCCAGCCCTGTGCCTCTCGTCAGCCCCATCGCTGCCAATCTCCCGCCTGCCTGCTCCTTCGTCTCCTCCTCTGCAGATTCCTAAACCTCACAGACTTCTGCCTCACGCTCCCCCTTCCCAGCCTCCCTGCCAGGTGCCGTGCTGGGCTGTCTGAGGACCTAGTGGCAACTGAGGCCAGGCCTGGCCCTCAGGAAGCTTCACGGGGGAAGGAAGAGGACGGGGACAGATCTCTCACATTTGTCATCTCACGCGTGGCTTCTCACATTCAGCGCAGCATATTTGACTGCACTCACTTGGCAGAAAACAAAATTAAAAAGAGGCAGAGAGAATGTAAATGGCACATTCTGCCTGTACATGGATTTAAATAGTGCATTTCACACTCGTCTGCACACCTCACGGTTCAGGGTTCTATATACAACCATCCGTGCACTGTACTTCATGGGCAGTGGGAGCAATTTTTGAGGGTAATTTTGACTTCTTGCTTTTCACACTCTGGCTTCAGAACTCAACCTCCACCACGAACGTAGGCCCCACTGTAATTACAAGAAATTGGCAGTTCCAGATGGTGCCGCCAGGCTGAAGGGCAGGAGCAGCATGGGCTGTGGGAAGCAGCGGGACCTGTGGCCCCAGGGCGGCGCTCCTGGAGTCCATTTGTCCCCATCTCCCTCTGCAGCTGCAGATCCCCAGGACTCAGCAGCAAGGTTGTAGGCAAGGGTGGGCGAGGCAGGAGGGCCAGCCCCCGACCGCCACCGCCACTGTGCCTGTGCATGCACGGCATCCAGCGGAACCTCCGTCAGCCCCAACTCCAAGCAGGAAGGGGCTGCGCGTTCTCTGCAGCGGCCAGGCAGGCCCAGGGCTGGGAGGATCTGCAGAGGGGCAGCTACTGGCCATGGGCCCCTGATTCAAATCCTAGCACCAGCACGTGGGAGGGTGATATTGCCTGCGCATCTTTTGCTGTCCAGTGGATAACCATGCAGCACCTCCGAAGGCCGCAGTGGGCAGAGGAGCTCTGTGAGATGAGCCAGGCAGCCTGGGGCTTGGTGCGGGGTGGCTCTCAGTGACAGCCACATGGTCAGCATCACTGCCAGGACCGTTGTTGGTCCTGCCCACAAGGGTGGGTCCTTTTGACCATCTGTCCATTCTCGTGCTTCCTGTGCCTGGAACTGTGCCTGGACCCGCCAGGTGCTCAGCAGGTGTCTGTGGAGTGGGCTCTTTGTATCCTGGAGGTACGAAGAAGGGGTCCTCCCTGAAGTCACATGCACGGCCCAGCCTCAGGGAAAACGCACACTTCAGGGTGGGCACCCACCCTTCCCCTGGCCTGGTGCTCCTAACACCCTGTCCACATCCACAAAGGTGCCCTTGGTGGGTGCAGTGTGCTGGGTGGAGGGCTGGCTTCCTGCTTCCCCTCAGAGCTTCTCCTCGGGCTTTGCCAGAATGTCAGGGATAAGGGGGCCCGTACTCCCGGGCTCCTCAGCTGTGGGCCAGAAGCCTTCCCCAGGGGCTTTAGGGCCTCAGGCTGACCTTGTCCCTGGTCTTTCCAGCGAGGAGCCACCCCTGGATCTGACAGGCAAGGTGTACCAGCTGGAGGTGATGCTGAAACAGCTGCACACTGACCTGCAGAAGGTAAGGCCAGGGGCCACGCCCTCTCTATCCCACTTCCCAGACACTGGGCAGGGCGGTCAGCAGGGATCAGCAGGGATCAGGCACCTGCCCCTGCCATGCAGCAACCACCCCACCCCCACACCTCCTGTGCTTGAGTGTAGTCATGGGTGAAGAGTAAACAGTGATAACACCCAAGGCTAGCAAGCGCTGAGAAACTCATCCATTCTTGTGGGGGGAGAATAATCAGCCCATGCTTTTCGGAAGGCAATTGGATAACATTTATCAAAAAAATTGTGGCTGGGCGCGGTGGCTCATGCCTGTAATCCCAGCACTTTGGGAGGCCAAGGTGGTGAGTCACCTGAGGTCAAGAGTTCGAGACCAGCCTGGTCAACATGGTGAAACCCCATCTCTATTAAAAAGTACAATAATTAGCCGGGTGTGGTGGTGGGCGCCTGTAATCCCAGCTACTCAGGAGGCTGAGGCAAGAGAATCGCTTGAACCTGGGAAGGTGGAGGTTGCAGTGAGCCGAGATCACGCCACTGGACTCCAGCCTGGGCAACAGAGCGAGACTCCGTCTCAAAAAAAAAGAAAAATGTTGATCCAGTAATTCCACTTGTGGGAATTTATCCATGACAGCGTGGGTACAAAGAGATTGTGAACAAGGACGTTCGTTGCCACACTATTGGCGATAAAAAATTAGAGCCAGCGTGGCTGTCACTCAACATGAGAACGGCTGTGTAAATTATAGGGCATCCATGCAGCGGAACAGCTTGCAGCCAATTAAATTAATAACAAATCTATGTATTTACTAACACGCAAAAAAAGTCCAGTAACTTTACATAAAAACCAAAGCGAGCTGCAGCACTGTTGTCTAGACCATCATCATACTTATTTATTTATTGTTTAACCATCACAGTTGAGAGGGCCATCTAGGCCGGGCGCGGTGGCTCACGCTTGTAATCCCAGCACTTTGAGAGGCCGAGGCGGGCGGATCACGAGGTCAGGAGATCGAGACTACGGTGAAACCCCGTCTCTACTAAAAATACAAAAAATTAGCCGGGCGTGGTGGCGGGCGCCTGTAGTCCCAGCTACTCGGAGAGGCTGAGGCAGGAGAATGGCGTGAACCCGGGAGGCAGAGCTTGCAGTGAGCCGAGATCGCGCCACTGCACTCCAGCCTGGGCGACAGAGCGAGACTACGTCTCAAAAAAAAAAGAGAGGGCCATCTAGAAGGTGACAGTCAATTTGTTCTTTGGACTTGTCTCCATGGGGCGGAAGGATAAGGAGGAGACTGGCCAGGTACGTTGGCTCATACCTGTAATCTCAGCACTTTAGGAGGCCGAGGTGGGTGGATCACCTGAGGTCAGGAGTTCAAGACCAGCCTGGCCAATATGGTGAAACCCCGTCTCTACTAAAAATACAAAATTAGCTGGGTGTGGTGGCGCACACCTGTAATCCCAGTTACTTGGGAAGCTGAGGGAGGAGAATTGCTTGAACCCAGGAGGCGGAGGTTGCAGTGAGCCGGGATCATGCCACTGCACTCCAGCTCGGGCGACAAGAGCGAAACCCAGTCTCAAAGGAAAAAAAATGAGGAAGAGACTTTTATCTATTGTTTCTGTACTTCTGGGTAAAAGCCAGAAAGGTGGCAGAGTATATAATGTGTGAGTCCTCGAGCCGTGGAATCAAAGGGGCTCAGGTTCTGACCCCCGCCCCACTGCATAATGCTGCACGACCTGAAACAGGTCCCTGCCTTCGGGGGCTACGTCCTCCTGGAAGAATGGGGTCTGCTCAGGCCACCCTGCGTCCATGTCCCAGCTCCCCACTTGCTGTGTGAGGCTGGGGTCCTCTTCCAGGAAACTAGGGACAGCGACAGTCCCCAAGTCCTCGGGTAGTGTGAGGGTGGGATGCGGTGACTCCACATCGGGCTGCGTTCCAGGAGCTCTACATAGATGAGCTCCAGGCACCCCTTAGCCTCCTGGTGGAGTTGCGGGAACCGAGTGACTTGCCCAGGGTCCCTCGGTTGTGGAGAGGCAGAGTGGGATGTGCGCCCCGGCCTGGCCTGGCTCTAGTGGTCGGCTCCAAAGCACAGCCGGGCCAGGGCTCGCAGGCCTCAGGGAGCCATCGGCTGTTCCAGGAGCAGCCAAGCCCACGCGCCTGATGCCAGCTTCCCACCCCGTGCAGGAGAAGCAGGACAAGGTGGTGCTCCAGTCAGAGGTGGCCAGCCTGCGGCAGAACAACCAGCGGCTGCAGGAGGAGTCACAGGCTGCCAGCGAGCAGCTGCGCAAGTTTGCGGAGATCTTCTGCAGGGAGAAGAAGGAGCTCTGAGGTGGGAGGCCGCCGCCCGGGCTTCGCTCCTTCCCCGCAGGCCATGGCCCTGCTCGCCTCTCTCCCTCCACTTGGCTCCCAGCTGCCGGTGTGACCAAGATGACCCATCCAGGGCCCTCCCCATGGACACGGAAACCCCGATGGCCTCACTAGGGCTGTGAGTCAGGGTCAGCGCACGGCCCTCATGCCCCAGAGGGCGACGTGGTCTCAGGCCTCAGGCCTCCCTCCAAGCTGCCCAGCTGTGGTCCTGGTGAGCTGGGCTGTGCTTACACCGCTCCCGGGCCTGTCCCGCTGTCCCCATCTAGCTTCTTTCTGGGACCAGCCCTCCGAAGCTGATGGGGACAGAGAGAGGAGCCAGTCTCCAGACCCCTCGGCTCCAGGAGGTCATACAGCAGGTTTCTGCACCATGCACAACAAAGTTGCGGCTTGTGGGGCCAAGGCCCCTGCATGAAAAGTACAGCGTGAAAGCAACCCTTTCTTCCCTTTACCCAGAGAGGTGAGGCCCGCGTGGACACAGGCCAGGGCGCCTCGGTCCCTAGCACGCGAGCTCCAAAAAGCACGAACATGATCCCCTCCCTAACTCCCTCCTCCCAAAAAGCAGCCAGGAGCACTTTCTTAGAGTTTAAATTATTTTCTTGGGGGCCTGAGGATAGAGAGAGGCAAGGCTAGCCTCCAGAGCCGATTTATTTGAGAGAGAAACTCTATTTGTACCTCTGGGACGGTTTATACGATCTTTTTCTATCAGCTCTTCCGCCAGAGGCCACTGCACCTGGGCTAGGGGTCCACAGGCCCCTCCACCTTCCAGCTAACCAGGCCAGGCCTGGGCGGTGGAGCCACCACACAGCCGACTCTCTCCTCCTCCTCCCGGCACGACCTGGCCCTGACCAGCAGCCTCGGCCTCTTCTGGGTTCCAGGAGGAGCTCCCGAAGCCCTCAGGACAGGGCTGGAGGAGAACAGCCTTCATCTCCTCCTCTGTTTTTTTTTCCTTTGCAAGTCTCCCAGCCCATCCCTCCGAGCAGCGACCACCAGACCCCCTCACCGTGCTCCCCGGGGAGCACTGCACCCCGCGAACCCCACTGGACGCTGGTTCTCTAAAGGCAATAAGGGGCGGCCACGCCGGTGTGGTACCACGCTGTTCACCCAGGAAACCGTTTCTTTTTTTCCTTCTTTAAAAGCAAACAGAAAAAGATATATATATATATATATTTATTTTTTCATGTAGAGTTGGCGCCAGAACAAGCCTGTATGGCCACAGTCTGTGGATTCACCCCCCCCAACCTCAAGCTGAGGACCAAGGCATGTCCCCCGTGGGCTGGCGGTCAGTGGGAGGACCAGAGGGATGAAGTCAGGGCAGGCGGGCAGGCTGGTGCCCTTTTTGGGAGGCACCAGGCGGGGAGGAGTTGGTGGAGCAGGTCTGGCCGTGAGCCAGCACCAGGCAACCCGGCCCTTGTCCAGGGACCTCTGCTGCCTTCTCTCTGGGGTCAGGAACCTCAAGGGAGGGGGCTCTGGGGACTGCATAGGACGCAGGCACTCAGGGAGGTGCCGGTGTGGATGGGTGGGGGTGACAGAAGAGGGTTCTCATCGCATATCCTGTGATCTGCCTCTGGCCCCCTGGAGGAGGAAACCTCAGTGCTGCCCCTGCCCCCACCCTCACCCCCCACACCGAGAGTGAGGTGGGCGTGCCCCAGGCAGCGTCCTCAGCCCTGGCCAGCTACTGTGATGCCATCTTCTCCCCCATCCCCTTCTCTGGGGGGCCCTCCCGTCCCCCACCCCCACCCCCACCCCTTAGGCCCTCATCGGGTCCCTTTTTTTTTCAGTTGTCTCCTCCCATCTTCAGATCATTCACATCATTTTGGGACTTAATCATGTACATGGACAAGTGTAAATTATGATTTTTGGTTTTGTTTTCTGTTATTTTTTAAGGATGTCTGCAAAAACAGATCTATTTAATTTGAGGTTGGTGTTCTATCCGATGGCTGAAGACAGCAGCAGGGTTTTTTTTTCATATGTTGATTTGTTTCATTTGGATTTTTTTTTATTATTCTTTATTGTCTTTTTTTTTTTTCCCCCATCCCTGTCTTGAGATTTTCTGGCATGTTTCTGGAGGTTTCAAAGGAAATAAATGTTTCATAGAAATGGCTTGTGTGTTCACTTTTGGGGCAGCTGCCTGGAGTTGCTGACGAGAGGGTGTGGTCCAGCATCAGCCCCTCCTCCTGCTCCTGTCCCCAAGTCCCCCACACCATGACCACCACACACATGTCCTAAGAACCAGGGGCACCTGCCTTGCTAACTTCTTTTCCTTGGAATCCAAAGGACAGAAATCCAACACTCAGAATGTGAAATGTGTTTAAGTTCAAAAGAGTGAGATTCTGCCTCAGAGGTCATATACTGGAGGCCTGAAGGCCAGACCCAGCCCAGAGGGTCGTGTTGGGTCTTAGAAATAGTGGCCAACTTTTAATCGGGACATTCAGCCAGGTGCAGTGGTTCATGCCTGTAATCCCAGCACTTTCTGAGAGGCTGAGGCAGGAGGATTGCTTGAGCCTAGGAATTCAAAACCAGCCCGGACAACATAGTAAGATCCTGCCTCTAAAAAAACCTTTTTTTAACTTTTTTTTGAAACAGAGACTCTGTCACCCAGGCTGGAGTGCAGTGGTGCAATCTCAGCTCACTGCAACCTCCACGTCCTAGGTTCAAGCAATTCTCCTGCCTTAGCCTCTCAAGTAGCTGGAATTACGGGGACCCGGCTAATTTTTGTATTTTTGTAGAGACAAGAGTTCACCTTGTTGGCCAGGCTGGTCTCGAACTCCTGACCTCAAGTGATCTGCCCAGCTTAACTTTTTTTTTTTTTTTTTTTTTTTTAATGGAGATTGCACATGAAGAAGGCCAGGTTTCCAGCTTGGTTGATCTGTCCCTTGCTGCAAGACTCACAAGGGGCCCCTGCCTCCTTTGGCCCCGGCCACATGGCTGCATTTGGGACACTCTCCCCCTTCTGTCTGTAGAGGTGGGAGCAGACCCGTGCTGCCAGTTGCCAAGTGAATGCTTTGGGGGTAGAAAGCAGCCCCTCATCGCCCCAGATCTGCATCTGGCCTGATGAACATTTGCATTTTGGGAATCCGGATCAAACTGATTTCTGAATTAGGAAATTCCTCCTGAAAATCCCGAAGTCCAGCCACTTGAGGGAAGCCTAGCCTCCTGACGGGGCTGGCCAGGTGGGGTCTTTCTGCCTCCCTTACCCATGTACCTGTCGTGGAGTTTCACATCTCTGAGCTAAAACCCGGTGCTTCTCTGACTCAGACCCTGCCCCCTCCAAAAAATGTCTTTTTCCAAAAGGCGTGGGGCAGGACCAGCCATTCCCAGGTCTCCTAAAAATTCTGGAGTTCTCCAGACACCCTCCCTGTCTCCGCCCTCCTCCTCCTCGACGCCCCGTCCTCAACCCGCACTGCCCTCCCCCCGCCACCGGGCGAAGGGGGCGGGAAGCCTGGGAACAGGCTGTTCTCACACCCTCTCCTGGCGCCGGAGCCACGCCAGCTGCTTCCAGCACCCCACGACTCGCGCGCACGCCAGCCCCTGGTCGCGCCCAAACTGTGCTTTGAGGCCCGGCCCTTCCCTTCGTGTCCCAGTTTCCAGCTTCCTCTGCCCGTCTCGGACCTCCCTGTCTCTCCTCCCCGATCTTTCTGGGTCCCTCATACCTCCGGCTCTCTCTGCAGATTGTTCTGCTGTTCCCCTAAAGTCTGTCTCCTCTCCCCTGCCGCCCGCGTCTCTCCCCATCTCTGCCTCTTGTCCTGGGACTTTGCCTGTCCCTGATCCCAAGTCTCTCTCTCTCTCCACCCGCAATGTGGCTCCTTCTCACTCTCTTCCCTCTCCTGATCGATGTTACCTCCTTCTCTGCCTCCCCTCCTGGAGGACCTCTCCCTAAATCTGCTGCTGCTCTTCCCCAATCATCGTCCTCCTCCTCCTCCTCCTCCTCCCGTCTCTCCCAGCATGTCAGCTATTTTTTATTACTGTTATTCCCTCTCTCCCATTAAACCTCCTTCTCACCCCTGCTCCCTTCCTCTCTCCCGGTCCTTCCTCCTGTCTCTCTCCCTTCTGCACCCTCCTGCTCTTTTTTCTGATTCTCTCAATAACTGTGTGACTGTCCTCGTCTCTTTCTCTCTACTGATCTGTGTCCTAGTTCCCTCACTCCTCACTCTCGCTCCCCACCCGTCGCCCACATCTCAGTCTCTCTCCCAGTGCCCGTGTCTAGATACCCTCCTGCCCTCCCTTAGCGCCTCTCTTTCCACCTTATCCCCACCGCTGATTTGACCCACATCCAGGACACGGAGCCCCCTGGAGATGTCTGGGTCTGGGATGACACCTCCTGACACCCCCGTTCCCCACCCCAGCCTCAGGAGGGGCCAACCCACCGTCCTCTTCCCAGCCCTTCCCTTCCCCCCGACCCAGCTCCCGCCTCCCTCCCGGCTGCGCCCGCTGCAGCTGCAGTAGCCCGTTGCCAGGGCAACCACAGCTGGCTGGGCGGGAGCCCCTCCACCCCATCCCCCTTCTCCTCTTTTCTGGCAAAGCTGGGCGGAGCTGGGACAAAGCCGGGGAGAGGCAGGGTGCAGGCAGGGGGAGAAGGAGGTGGATGGAGGTAGGGGCTGGCTGGTCGCCTCACGCCCAACAAGGCCCCCCGACCCCCGGCCCTCCTTCTTAGTGATGCCCCAAACAAGACGGGAGAACGAGGCAGTCGTGGGCAGAGGGGTCAGGCCCAGTTTAATACACAGAACAAGTTAATTCACAGCAGAGGCAGGCAATAGAGGAGACTCGGTGACAAGTGGGGGGGCACTTCTGGATTGGGGGACATCCCCCCAAAACCCACCACCTCCCCCACCTGCAGTCTCAGTTTCCCTTTTTTAAAACCCGAACAACAAACACACACAACCACAAGAAACAACCACGCCCCCTCACTCCCCCAAAATGGCCAGCGAGGGGGGCGGGGGCCGCCAGGCCTGGCGGGGCGGGAGGAGGGCGGAGGAGGGAGGGAAAAGGAGTCCGTGGCGGAGTCTGTGCTTCTCATTCCAGCAGGCGCTGGGCGGGGGCCCACCCGGCCCCACCACCGCCACCCACCAGCCACGGCAGGCACGGGGCGGGCACAGGCCGGGGCGGTCGGGGAGGGGCAGGAACAGAGTTCAAAACCAAGGTTCACATCATGCAGTATCCACCGTGGGCACCGGGAGGGGCGGGTGGACACCACGCCCACCGCCCTGGGCACAAGAGGGGAAGGCGCCCACCTTGGGTGGGGCGCGGGACGGCTGCAGCTCCAGAAATTGGGGTTGGGGCGCCCGGCGGGGGGCTGGCAGAGGCGGGTGCCCAGTGGACACTCTCAGCAGCGCCCCTCCACCCAGCCAGGCCTTGGAGGACTCTTTGTATATATTAACTTCTTTTCTTCTTTTTTTTTTTTTTTAACTTTTTGTCTTTTTCTTTAGAAAAAGGCTCTGTCCATGCCCCTGGCTGGCACCCACCACCCCCTATGCCCGCCCAGAGGCGGGGTATGGCTTTGAGGGGAGAAGCCCCTGGTGTCCATTTGCCAAGGGACAGAGAGGGAGGAAGGGAGGGAGAGGCCCTGGCCGGGCCCACCCACCCACAGGGCAGACATTCCACTTGCACAGAGGGGAGGGGGTGGCCCAGCCCCCTCTCGGCTTCCCCCTCTCCCCCTCCCCCTGCGGGGCGTTCAGGGTGGGGGAGAATTGAGGAGCTCGGAGAAGCAGGTAGGCGAGCACCACCCCAGAGTCGCGGCGAGCCGAGCCGGCCTAGGTGAGAGTGATGTAAGCAGAAGCCTTTTCCTTCAGGTGCCGGAGACAGAGGTGACAGCTCCAGCTCCCTGCGGGGGCGGCCGAGCTGGAGTCAGGCCCGGGTCCGGGAGGGCTGCCCCAGCCCCTTCCCACCCAGCGGACACAGTCTTCCACAACCAGGAGACGGCGCTCCCACCCACCCGCCCCACGGGGTGCCCACCTCTCCTCTCACCTTCCGGGGGCTCCGCCATGGGGGGGCTCAGGCAGTACATGTGGTAACCCCGATCGCAGTCATCACAAAACAGCAGCTGGTCCTGGGGGGTGAGACCCGCCCAGCTGGCACCCTGGGGGCACGGGCACCAGAAACGGGGGTGGGGGGCTGGGGCAGGGGCTAGGTCAAGGGGGCTGGGGGAGGTGAGGCCTTCCGAGAAAGGCTCTGAGAAGGTCCTCGCAGCAGGAAATGTGTGCGCAACACTGCTTAGCCGAGCACATCTCCCTCAGGACAGTCCCTTTGCGATTTATAGTGGGGGCTTATAAGGCTCTGTGGAAGCCTTATTATTATTATTATTTTATATTTTTAGAGACAGGGTCCTACCCTGTTGCCCAGGCTGGAAGTGCAGTGGTGCAGTCACAGCTCACTGCAGCCTCACACTCTTGGGGGCTCAAGTGATTCTCCTGCCTCAGTCTCCTGAGCTGGGACTACAGGTGTGCGCCACCATGCCCCACTTTTTTTTTTTTTTTTTTTTGTAGAGACGGGGGTCTCACTATGTTGCCCAGGCTGGTCTAGAACTCCTGGGCTCAAAACTCCTCGGCCTCCCAAAGTGCTGGGATTACACAGGTGGGCCACCGCTCCCGGTCTGTGGAAGGTTTAAATGACACCAAGATGATCTGATAGTAGCTCTGCCAGAAATGGTCATGACTTGTTTTTGTTTGTTTTTTTTTGAGACGGAATCTCGCTCTGTCACCCAGGCTGGAGTGCAGTGGCTCCATCTCGGCTCACTGCAATCTCCACCTCCTAGGCTCAAGCCATTCTCCTGCCTCAGCCTCCCGAGTAGCTGGGATTACAGGCACCCAGCTAATTTCTGTATTTTTGTAGAGATGGGGTTTCACCATGTTGGCCAGGCTGGTCTCGAACTCCTGATCTCAGGTGATCCACCCACCTCAGCCTCTCCCAGAGTGCTGGGATTACAGGCGTGAGCCACCGCGCCTGGCCTGTGGAAGGCTTTAAACAACCCTAAGATGATCTGATACCAGCTCTGCCAGCAGTGGTCATGGCTTTAAATCTCAGCTCTACCATTTCCCTAGCTGGCTGACCCTGGGCAGGTCTCTTTCCCTCTCTGAGCTCAGTTTCTTCCCTGCGAAGTGGAAACAAGACCACCTGCTTCAGAGGGTGGTTGGGAGGAGCCAGAGAGATGAAGAGGAAAAAGGGCCGGGTTCGATTTATGGACACCAGCATAATGATAACACAGAGGACTGGTGTTCACCAAGGAGGGCTCAGGCACAGGCTTTAGGCTCAAGGGGCAGAGGTGGATGTGCCAGGGGGAGCGGGCAGCAGGGCACGCGGGGGGTGGGCGGCACTCACGTCGTTCTCGGAGGTTCCGCACAGGCTGCAGGATTTGCACTCGATGCACTGCCAACGGTAGGTCCGCACGGCTGCCGTCATGTTCACCGTGAATTGTAAACATGAGGGGTGTCCTGGGGGCCAAGGGGCAGGGGTGCAGTTAGGAGGTCACCGTGCCCCTGGTGAGCACTGACTGCCAGGAGAGCCATAGCTCAGCCCCTACCCCTGGCTCATGATGCCAGGATGAGCTTCCAGGATCCGCAGCCTGACCCCACACCTGCCCAGCAACCACGTGGCCAGCAGCAGTCCCCCGGCCACCACAGTCTCCTACCACAACCACCATGGCAACCACACTCTGCTCCCCAGAACGCCATGGCAACCGCATTCCATTATCCACAGTGCTGTGGCAACCACTTTCTACCACCCACAACACCGTGGCAACCACATTCTGTTAACCACCATGCTGAGACAGCCACATTCCATTACCCACAGCAGAACGGCCAGGGGTCCTGTTAACCACAGCAACGTGGCAACCACACTCTCCCAGCCACAATGCCATGGCAACCGCCTTCCACAACGGGGTCCCCACACCTCGGTTTCATGCAACTAAAGTCCATTCCACATGATGCCCCAGCAACCAAACTGTTACTCGCATCACAACACTGTGTAGCGCCAGAGGCTGTTAGTCATTGCACAGCCCGCTGCAGAGACACCCGCAGCTGCTACCTGCAGCCTCGACCCATGGTGCCCTCACCCCGCAACCACAGTCCCGGTGCCATCACAACTACATTCCATTATACCGAGTTGCCATGACAACCATATTTCACTACCCATGATGCCATGACAACCACAATTCATGACCTGCTGTGCTGAGGCAACCACAGTCTATATTGCCCACAAGTCCACCACGGGAAACCACATTCTGTTAACCACAATTCTACGGCAAGCTCATCCCGCTACCAGTGCCCAGGTGGTGGCGTCCGTCACTCACACCGCACAGCCCACTACCTACCATGCCTCGGCCCCTGTCTCTTGCTACTCCTTTTGTCTTGTTTTGGTTTTTGAAACAAGGTCTCACTCTGTTGCCCAGGCTGGAGCATAGTGGTGCCATCACAGCCCACTCTGTAGCCTTGACCTCCCAGGCTCCAGTGATCCTCCCACCTCAGCCTCCCGAGTAGCTGGGACTTATGGGGTGCGAAACCATGCCCAGCTTTTTTTTTTTTTTTTTTTTTTTTTTGAGATGGCATCTTGCTCTGACACCCAGGCTGGAGTGCAGTGGCGCAATCTCGGCTCATGGCAACCTCTGAGTCCCGGGTTCAAGCGATTCTCCTGCCTCAGCCTCCGGAATAGCTGGGACTACAGGCACACGCCACCGCACCCAGCTAATTTTTGTATTTTTAGTAGAGACAGGGTTTCACCATGTTGGCCAGGATGGTCTCGATCTCTTGACCTCGTGATCTGCTCGCCTCAGCCTCCCAAAGTGCTGGGATTACAGATGTGAGCCACAGCACCCGGCCTCACCTATTTTTTTTTTAATAGATGGGCTCTCATTATGTTGCCCAGGCTAGTCAAAAACTCCCAGGTTCGGCCAGGCGCGGTGGCTCACGCTTGTAATCCCAGCACTTTGGGAGGCCGAGGCGGGTGGATCACGAGGTCAGGAGATCGAGACCACGGTGAAACCCCGTCTCTACTAAAAATACAAAAAATTAGCCGGGGGTGGTGGCAGGCGCCTGTAGTCCCAGCTACTCGGAGAGGCTGAGGCAGGAGAATGGCGTGAACCCGGGAGGCGGAGCTTGCAGTGAGCCGAGATCGCGCCACTGCACTCCAGCCTGGGTGAGAGAGCGAGACTCCCTCTAAAAAAAAAAAAACAACTCCTGAGTTCAAGGGGCTGGGTGCTGCCATGGCTCATGCCTTTAATCCCAGCACTTTGGGAGGCCAAGGCAGGCAGATCACCTGAGGTCAGGAGTTCGAGACCAGCCTGGCCAACATGGTGAAACCCCCGTCTCTACTAAAAATACAAAAATTAGCCAGGCATGGTGGCGGGCGCCTGTAATCCCAGCTACTCGGGAGGCTGAGGCACAAGAATCACTTGAACCCAGGAGGTGGAGGTTGCAGTGAGCCAAGATCATGCCAATGCACTCCAGCCTGGGTGACAGAGGGAGACTCCATCTCAAAAAAAAAAAAAAAAAAAAAAAAAACAAACAAACCTTCTGGGCTCAAGCGAGCCTCCCACCTCAGCCTCCCGAGTAGCTGGGACTAATGGGGTGCAACACCATGCCGAGCTAATTTTTTTTATATAGATGGGATCTCACTATGTTGCCCAGGCTGGTCTCAAACTCCTGGGCTCAAGGGAGCCTCCAGCCTCAGCCTCCTGAGTTGCTGGGATTACAGGTGTGCAACAACACACCTGGATAATTTTTAAATTTTTTGTAGAGATGGGGGTCTTGCTATGTTGCTCAGGCTGGTCTCAAATTCCTGGCCTCAAGTGATCCTCCCACCTCTGCCTCCCAAAGTGCTGGGATTACAGGCGTGAGCCACCCCACCGCACCTGGCCTCTCACTACTCTTGATGCCATGCTAAGCACAGGCCATGAGAGCCACATCCCATTATCCCTGAAGCCTCACTGATCCGACCCCGTTCCCACAATCCTCAGCAGTTGCATCAGCCTCGCTAGCTCTGGTTATCCACAGTATCCCCTACATGCTCGGGGTCCCCTCAGTCCTCACCGCCTTGCCTCCCTCCCTCCAAGTCTGCACTCCTGAATGTCCTCTGCACCCAGCCCCAAGAAACCTCAGGTGGGGAGCGTCACCTGATCGCCCACAGTCTGCACAGGAGATGAGGTCCTCGGGACACCCCGTCTTCTTGGAGCCCCCCAGGCAGAAGTCACAGTAGCCGTTGGGGATGACAGTGCCGTCGGGCGCCTTCTTGGCTGCAAGACAGCAGACAGGCATTGGCACGGGGCAGGCAAGGGCACCCCACAAAGGTGGCTGCAGACTTTAGGAGCAGAAGGAGGTGTCCGTACCTGTGTGTTTCCTTTGTGCCTCAGGGACCCAGGCCAATTCTTTGTAAAACTCTGGGGTAGGGGGGACAGAGAGAGGGACTCTCACTACAGGCAAGGCTCCACCCTGCCCCCAGCATCAGCCCCAGGGATGGACCTCTTAGTCCAGGCGTGGGGGAGGTGCGAAGAGTGAGTAGCTACCCTAAGCTGTGGGGAGAGGCGAAAACAATTCTCATAGGGACTCCCAACTCTGCCTTTTTAAATTTTTTTTCAATTAAAAATAAAGGCAGGGTCTTGGTATGCTGCCCAGGCTGGTCTCCAACTCCTGGCCTCCAGTGATCCTCCCACCCCGGTCTCCCAAAGTGGTGGGATTATAAGTGTGAGCCACTGCACCCAGCCAGGATTCCCAACTCCTTGAGACAACTGACATGTCCTCTTTATTGGGTCAAAACTTGCTAAAGACAGCTTGAGGAAGGGCTCCCTGCCTCCCTTCTCACATACATGTCTCCCAGCCAGCCACTCCCAACTGCACCCTCAGTAATTTGTATCTAACAAATTCAGCGAGTACCCCTAGCCAAGATCTGGTACAGAAACAGACACTCAGAAGAAAAACTCTGAACACTGAGGTGCCTGGGTGTGTAGTGGCCAGGGGTGAAGACACTCAGCCTCTACCTCTGAGAAATAGGTGGGAAGACGGTGTCTCCCTGCTGCCTCTCCGAAACCCTCCTCCCCTCCCCCATCCCTCAGCTGTCAGAATTGGCATGGGATTGGCACGGGCGGACGCCAAGGGCTCCCAGGCCACAGACCCTTCCCCTTGAGCAAAGCTTAGCAGATACAGGAGAAAGGGAAGGCAGGGTGGGAGGGGAGCCATCTATCACCCCCCCTCCCCAAGCTCTAATTGAAACAATAAATCAGACCCAGAAATATTACGCCCGGCCAGGAGCGAAGGAGCGATGGTTGGTTGCCATGGCAACCCCAGAGCCAGCATCCCCATGGTCGGTGGGGGGAGGGAACGGCTAAGCTGGAGATTTTCCAGAAATGTCTAATGCCCCCCTCCCCCCCCACCCCCAGCTGGGCTCCTCTTCCCCACTCCCAGGGCCCCTCGCCACCCCCACCTGGCCTGCCAGCTCACGTTTATGGTTGTTTTTCCGGTGGAAGGGCAGGGCGTGGCGTTCGGCGTTCTCCTCCCCCTCCTCCTCGGCCAGGTGGGTGTGGGTGTAGTGGTAGCTGAGCCCCGGCCGGTTCTTATACCGTTTCCCACAGACTGGGGAGCGAGCGAGCCAGGAGGGCCTGTCAGCCCCTCTGGGCCCATGCCGCCTCCACCCTGGCCTCCAGGATCACACCTCCCCCCTCAGCCAGAGACCTGAGCAGCCTCCCAACCCGGGTGTGGAACAGGAGGGAGAGGGCCACAAGGTGGGGAGTCTCTGGGCCCCTCTCTCTGCCTTTCCCCCTCTTCAGAAGGACTCACTATCACAGACATACGGCTTGTCTCGATCCTCCAGGGAAGCGGTGTCCTGGCGTTTCCGGAGACCCCCGATGCCATATGCCTGTGGGGAGAGTCAGGAGTGAGGGGCCAAGAAAGTGAGAAAACAGGCCGGGCGCGGTGGCTCACACCTGTAATCCCAGCACTTTGGGAGGCCGAGGCGGGCGGATCACAAGGTCAAGAGATTGAGACCACCTCAGCCAACATTGTGAAACCCCGTCTCTACTAAAAATACAAAAATTAGCTGGGCATGGTGGCGCATGCCTGTAGTCCCAGCTACTCGGGAGGCTGAGGCAGGAGAATCGCTTGAACCTGGGAGGCGGAGGTTACAGTGAGAGGAGATCGCGCCACTGCACTCTAGCCTGTGACAGAGCAAGACTCCGTCTCAAAAAAAAAAAAAAAGAAAAGAAGGAGAGAAAACAGTGTCTTTTGCAAATTCAAATTGCAGCTGTACAAATGTCCTAGCTGTGGGGGCCTCGAACCTCTCCAAGGTTCAGCTTCTTCCTCTGTGGCACAGGGATGAAGGTAGCTCTAACCCACTGCATAATCTCTGCTTTGCAAATGGCTTAATACAGATGAGCCTCAGTTTCCTCATCTGTAAAACGGGTATAAAATCCCCCACCCCTGCAGGGCGCTCTGGGGATTCAATGAGGTCAGACTGAGGTCAGACTGTGGCAGGGGCGGACCACTGCGCCTGCTCCATGAATGAGACCTGTCATTGAGGGGAGCGGGGAAGAGGAGAAGCTTGGGGTGATACCTTTCCTTTGGCCCTGTTCTTCCTCCTGGGAATGTCATCCTCCAAGTCTTCCACCTCGAGATCATGCGGAAACTCCAGCAACTGCTGTTTCTGGGCAATAGAGAAAGGAGATGGGTCAAGAAAGTAGGGGCCACTGACCTGCTTTTGAGGGGCTCTGGGCAGAGGTGGAGATTGGGGGTGAGAGTATAAGTCAGGAGTTGTTCCAAACAGAGATGAAGTCTGGGAGGATGGAGACTGGGATGCCCAATGGCCAGAGGAAACCAGGGGGGTTTCAGAGCAGGAACGTGAGGGCCCGGGCTGGTGGCAGGCAGGCATGAGAGGAAGCCATGCAGCGGGGGTCCCCCAGGGGTGGGCCTACCTGACAGTCCATAATGGTCTCCTCCTCCTTCAGCTCAATCTTCTTCTCCCCCGTCTCTGCACACAGTAGAGCCTCGAGGACTGGCCCTTCCGGGAGGCCACCCTCCTTCTTCAGGGGTGCTTCGCAGTCTGGGGACAGGGCCATGGGGGGGTCAGATGGGGAAGTTGACCCCGGAGGACTCCTCAAACCATGCAGGTGGGGGGACCGTGCTCTTTGCGGGAGGGAAGAGGCTTTCCCACACTCGGCCGGCAGCAGAGGCAGGGATTTAACCACATGCCCTAGGAGGGAGGCCCAGACTCTGGGGAGAAACAGCCACGCCCTCAGATGCCCTGGGACGCACAGCAGGAGACATGGTCAGAACTTCGGATACACCGGAAAGCCACGGAAAAAGACACAGTTAGGCCATCAGGCACACCCCGACCTACTCAGGGAAGACACAGCAACTCTCAAACATACCCAGACAAATATGGACAGATCCAGGCACTCGCAGAGGAGACACACGGACTCCTGCAGGGGACATCCAGACAGATCGTCTGAGACAGATGCGGAAAGGAAGAGGCCCAGCCATGCTGTCTTTTTCTCTTTTTTTTTTTTTTTTTTGAGACAGGGTCTCACTCTGTCACCCAGGTTGGAGTGCAGTGGTGCAGTCTCAGCTCACTGCAACTCCCAGGCTCAAGTGATTCTCCCACCTCAGCCTCCTGAGTAACTGGGACTACAGGCAGAATAGCTGGCATGCCACCACACTGGGCTAATTTTTGTATTTTTGGTAAAGACGGGGTTTCACCACGTTAATCAGGCTGGTCTCAAACTCCTGAGTTCAAGCGATCCTCTGCCTCGGCCTCCCAAAGTGCTGGAATTACAGGCATAAGCCACACTCTCAGTTACAGCCTAGAGACTCAAAGAGGTATAGCCAGATCCTTGGAGACACTGAGACACATGGAGGAGACATAGCCGGACCCATGGGTACACTCAAGAGATGCTCAGAGACAATTAGCTGGCCAGGCGCTGTGGCTCACACCTGTAATCCCAGCACTTTAGGAGGCCGAGGTGGGTGGATCAGTTGAGATCAGGAGTTTGAGACCAGCCTGGCCAATATGGTAAAACCTCATCTCTACTTAAAAAAAAAATACAAAAATTAGCCGGGTGTAATGGCACACGCCTGTAATCCCAGCTACTCAGGAGGTTGAGGCAGAGAATCACTTGAATGCAGGAGGCAGAGGTCGCAGTGAGCCGAGATCGTGCCACTGCACTCCAAATTGGGTGTAAAAAAAAAGAAAGAAAGAAAGGCCGGGCGCGGTGGCTCACGCCTGTAATCCCAGCACTTTCGGAGGCTGAGGCGGGCGGACCACGAGGTCAGGAGATGGAGACCATCCTGGCTAACACGGTGAAACCCCGTCTCTACTAAAAATACAAAAAATCAGGCAGGCATGGTGATGGGCGCCTGTAGTCCCAGCTACTCAGGAGGCTGAGGCAGGAGAATGGCTTGAACCCGGGAGGCGGAGCTTGCAGTGAGCCGAGATCGCGCCACTGCACTCCAGCCTGGTGACAGAGCGAGACTCCATCTCAAAAAAATAAATAAATAAAAAATAAAGAAAGAAAGAAACAATTAGCCCTCCGGATATACCTAGACCCTGGGGAAGACACAGCCAGATGAGATGCCTGGACACATAGCGGGGACATACTGACATACCCAGGGAGAATCACTCAGCTAGATACACACAAACACACACAGGAGACAGACCGGAAGAGACACAGCCGGCTGGGCACTGCCACGCTCCTGGGTACACACAGACCCTCGGACTCAGGAAGAGGAACTGACCCCGAGGACCCTGATATTCCTAAACACATTCAAGGGTAAGTCCAGATCCTCTGATGGACTGGCACACACGTGCAGAAATACACCTGATACGCCAGACACCGTCAGGAAGGGATTCTCCCAGACACTCCGAGGCACCTACACACCTACAGAAAGAGACGGCCGCACTGCCTAACACACCCAGACACACTCGGGAGGAGCCGGACGCCCTGACAGACCAGACATACACAAGACACAAGCCTTCTAAGACACTTGGAGACACCTGGGAAGATACACCTAAGAGAGGGAAAGAGCTCCAACCAGACACTGAGACATCCAGACGCCCTTGGGGAGACACAGAGGCAGACATCCTCAGGCACCCACAGAAAAAAATACAGGCAGATGGCTGGGCATGGTGGCTCAAGCCTGTAATCCCAGCACTCTGGGAGGCTGAGGCGGGTGGATCACCTGAGGCCAGGAGTTCAAGACCAGCCTGGCCAACATGGTGAAACCCCATCTCTACTAAAAATACAAAAAAAAAATTAGCCGGGCATGTCAGTGTGTGTCTGTAATCCCAGCTACTCGGGAGGCTGAGACAGGAGAATCGCTTGAACCCACTAGGCAGAGGTTGCAGTGAGCTGAGATCGCGCCACTGTACTCCAGCCTGAGTGACAGAGCCAGACTCCATCTCAAAAAAAAAAAAAAAAAAAAAAAAAATACAGGCAGACACTGATCCATCCCAGCTCCCAGGGGAAGGGACACAGTCAGAAACTCCATACACCCACATACACCTAACAGATATCACTATTCCCTCCAATACCACTGGGCCCCTTGGTGGGGCATGGTGGCTCACGCCTATAATCCCCGCACTTTGGAGGGCTGAGACGGGAGGATCCCTTGAGCTCAGGAGTTCAAGACCAGACTGGGCAACATAGTAACACCCTGCCTCTATTTAAAAAACAACAGGCCGGGTGCAGTGGCTCACGCCTGTAATCCCAGCACTTTCGGAGGCCGAGATGGCCAGATCACCTGAGGTCAGGAGTTCCAGACCAGCCTGACCAACATGGTGAAACCCCATTTCTACTAAAAATACAAAACCAGCCGGGTGTGGTGGTGCATGCCTGTCATCCCAGCTACTCAGAAGGCTGAGGCAGGAGAATCGCTTGAACCCGCTAGGCAGAAGTTGTGGGTTTAAGGTTCAACTCCCCGCTAGGTGGAGGTTGCGAGATCGCGCCATTGCACTCCAGCCTGAGTGAAACTCTGTCTCAAAAATAAATAAATAAATAAATACATACATACATACATACATACATACATACAACTGGGCACCTGGGCCCATGTAGGAGGAGATGCAGTCGCCACTCAGTGACTCAGAGAAACTGTGGAATCTCTGGGAAATACCCGGGACGCACATGGGCAGACAGACACACAGCCAGCCAGGCAGACACTTGCTAGAAGGCGATAAAGGTGATGGACACGTGCTAGGACACACAGCAGGCGCTGGGACACCGATGGGGGCCCCAGCGGCTGCACCCACCGATCTTGTACTCGCAGGGCCTGAGTCTGGGGTCCTCCAGGATGTTGAGTCTCCGTTTCTTCCTCCAACAGCGGGCGGGGTACGTGTAAATCTGTCCCGGGGCCAAACCTGGAGAGAGATGGGGGTGAGAGGGCGCGGCGGTGGGGCGGCCCGGCCCCGCCCCGCCCAGCGCCAGCCCTCCCGACGGTACCCGGCCCGCGGTGGGTCTTCTCCATCCAGATGTAGCAGTTGTTCTGGGCCACGCCGGTCTGCGAGTCGAGGAAAGGCAGTCGCAGGCTGCGCTCGGCGCACAGGCGCGCGTTGTAGCTGCGGCAGTGCTCGATGGCCTCGCGGTAGAAGTCCTCGCCTAGGCTAGAGGGGCGGCGAACGGGCGGGCGGCTGTCAGCAAGGGCAGGCGCACAGGGTCGCCCAGAACCCCTCCCCCGGCTGCCGGACCGCCCAGGCTCGGGAGGGGTGGGCCGACCCCTCCAGCCTCACCTCTCCCCTCCTCCCACTCCGGGACCCAGGCTGGGGAAAGGGGACAGGGCCCAGGGGCCCCCAAAACTGGGAATCAAACAGGCCTCCAGCTCATGAGTAGAAACACCATACAGAAACAAACAAAAACACACCGGGACGTATCCCTACATGAACACATGCAGACACACAACACAAATCACACACAGTCACACGGGATTCACACACAAAGAGAGACAAATCCCAATACTCACAAAGGAGAAACAGACAAACCTCACACACGTGCACACATAAATGTCTACTGAAAAAGACAAATATCCCAACTTCCATAGTGTGGAGACAAATCACACAAATAACCATGCATAAAGACACATCACATATCCACAGGCACACACCAGAAACACGTCACCCACACAAAGGCACACAACATGGAAACATCACACCACACACACATACACCCCTCATGCATCCAAAGACACACAGACACACGCATGTCAAAAGACAGGAACTACAGAAACCACTTGCCCCCCTATGCACTTACCCATGTATCCAAAGACACAACACAAACCACACACACAATATCCAGACACACAACACAAAGAAATCACACAGATTCACACAGGTACACACACACATTTACAAAGATGCACGATGTGGAACCAGTATCTAAAATATCACACTTCCACACAGACACACACACATATAAAACACAGAAACAGCCAAATCCACCCATAGTCACACAAAAATTTACACACAAATACATGCTTCCCTACATACTCAAAAACACAGAACACAAGACAAATGACATATAGTTCCAAAGGATACGAACACACACTGGGAGACCCAAATATCCAAAGATATCTAGTGCAGAATAAAAGGAAACAGACACATATCCACACACCTATGCCCCAAAAATTCTTTAAAAAACCAGAACACAAATAAGTGATACACACACACACTCCACATCCCAAGACAAAGGTAGTGTGGACTTCACTCCAGTTGCCAAGGCCCCCGCACCCCCGGGTCATTTCACCCTCTCCCAGACCCGAGGGTTGCAGGGAGGGGAAGATATCTCCCTTCCCCAAAAAGAATCTGGAGGCCCCCCACGCCCTCCACCCCGCCAGGGAGCGGTGCATCCGACACCATTCTTGTCAGAGACCCACAGTCACACACTCTCGCACCCCCGCACTCGATGACAGCCCCCCAGACACCCCTTCGGCCCCACCCCCGGTCGCCACACACACACAGGCCCGCATAGACCCGCCCGCGCTCCCTCTCCGCCTCCCGCCGGGCCGCACCACCTCAGGGGGCCAGGGATGACCGTGGCCATCTTGCTCCCCGGGTCCTGCCCCCAGCAGGTCCCCGCCGGGTCGGTCCTCCCAGCGGTCGGGCGGGCGCTGAGGCCGCCCATCCATTCATTCCCGGGGGGCGGGAGCACGAGGGCCACGGCCAATCGCGGCGACGGGGCGGGCCCGCCCGGGCCATGCTGGGAGTGGTAGTCCCAGGCCAGGGGGCCCCCGGGACCCCGCGGGGACCGGGACGGGGACGGCGCGGAGGAGGGGCCCGGGGCACGCACCGTCACTCACCCGCCCTCACTCGTCCACATATCCTGCTCTCGCGTGCACACAACCACATGCACACCTGGACTCGCACACGCCCACGCATGGCAGTTTACACACACATTCACGCGGATACTCACAGCCTCCCGCACACTCCTACTCACACACCTTCGCACGGACTCATACAGCCACACGCACACACACTGCAATACTAAGAGACGCAGAGACACCTCCCAGGTGCCCACACAGACTTCTCATCAACATGCTTCCAGCAGACACCTCCTCACCCCCCCCCCCCCCACCCAAGTCCCTCCTGGCTCCAGAGACCCCACCCGGAGCTGTCTCTCCCAGCAGCCACGCTCACGGTCACCCCGCCCTGCTCAACGCCTTCTGCAGGCCTGACAGCAGCAGTGCAGGTTAGAAACAGTAGTCACACCTCCAGGGTTCAAATCCTAGCTCTGCCACTTGGTGGCCATGTGACCTTGGCAAATGATTTAACCTTTCTGGGCCTCAGTTTCCTCATCTGTAAAAAGAGGATGATGCCTCACTGGAGTGTTGTGAGGATTAAATGAGTAAATAGAGGTAAAGCATTTTAAGATGTGACCGGCAGGCCAGGCACAGTGGCTCACACCTGTAATCCCGGCACTTTGGGAGGCCCAGGCAGGTGGATGACCTGAGGTTAGGAGCTGGAGACCAGCCTGGCCAACAGTCTCTACTAAAAATACAAAAATTAGCCAGGTGTGGTGGTGCATGCCTGTACTCCCAGCTATTTGGGAGACTGAGGCAGGAGAATCACTTGAGCCCAGGAGGCCGAGGTTGCACTGAGTTGACATTGCGCCAGTGCACTCTAGCCTGGGCGAAAGAGCAAGACTCCGCCTCAATAGTATTTGCTCAATAAATCCATTTATTCTACAAAGGAGCTGATATATACTTTACTAAGATGTCAATGGTAATACCTAAATGCTATCAGAAAGAATAATGTGGGCCAGGCACAGTGGCTCATGCCTGTAATCCTAGCACTTTGGGAGGCGGAGGCGGGTGGATCACCTGAGGTTGGGAGTTCGAGACCAGCCTGACCAACATGGTAGTAGTCTCTACTAAAAATACAAAATTAGCCGGGCATGGTGGCGCATGCCTATAATCCCAGCCACTAGAGAGGCTGAGGCAGGAGAATCACTTGAACTCAGGAGGCAGAGGTTGCAGTGAGACAAGATGGTGCCATTGCACTCCAGCCTGGGCAACAAGAGTGAGACTCCCTCTCAAAAATAAACAAACAAATAATAAGAAAGAAAGAATAATGCTGGCCAGGTGCAATGGCTCCAGTCTGCAATCCCCGTACTTTGGGAGGCCTAGATGAGAGGACTGCTTGAGCCCAGGAGTTTGAGACCAACCTGGGCAACATATCCAGACCCCTGTCTCTACAAAAAAAAAATTAAAATTAGCTGGGCATGATGGCGCATCAGTGTAGTCCCAGCTACTCGCAAGGCTAAAGCAGGAGGATAGCTTGAACCTGGGAGGCTGAGGCTGCAGTGAGCTGTGGTCTCACCACTGCACTCCATCCTGGGTGGCAGAGCCAGACTCTGTCTCTAAAAGCAAACAAACAAACAAACAAACAAAAACTAAGTAAGCAGGGCGCCGTGATTCATGCCTGTAATCCCAGCAATTTGGGAGGCTGAGATGAGAGGACCGCTTGAGCTCAGGAGACCAGCCTGGGCAACATAGGGAGACCTGGTCTCTACTTAAAAAAAAAACATAAATAGCTGGTCATGGTGGCACATGCCTGTGGTCCCAGCTACTCAGGAGGCTGAGTCAGGAGGATTGGTTGAACCCAGGAGATCGAAGCTGCAATGAGCTATGATCACACCACTACACTCCAGCCTAGACAACTGAGCAAGACCCTGTCTCCAGAAAAAAAAAAAATAGATGCTCAGTAGATATTTGTTGAATGAGTAAATGCACCTATCACGTGCTGGGCACAGTTCACCCCGTGATGCTATTATCTGCATTTTCCAGGTGAGGAATCTGAGGCACAGGAAGGTGACCCCACATGCCCGCATCCTCTGGCGGCTCTTTGAAGGTGAGACTGAAGGAAGGTGGCAGGCACCCCTGGCGGCCCTCCTCAAGTAGTCCTGACCTCCTTCTCTCTCCCACTGTCACCCACACTGACTCCACCCGAAAAGATCCCCAGGGAGTGAGAGGATCCACTGAGTCACAAACTGACCCAGTTTCTCCGCAACACCACCACCCCGTCCCTCCTCCCGTCTCACCCCTCCTCCCCCTTTCCCCTTCCCCTCTTCCACCCCGACCCCTGTAGAGCCAGCATTCCAGTTTGGGCGGCTGCTGTAATTAACACGCCCACAAACGCCCTCATCCACCAGGGGGCGCCCCAGCCGACAGAAGTGGCCCGCTAGCCTTCACCATTTTTGTCACTTGAAATCCCCGCATGAGATCCAGTCAAGGCCTCCTACACTCCCGGTCACTTCTACACACACACACACACACACACACACACACACACACACACACACAGACACACACACACACACACACAGACCCCTCTAGTCTTAGACCCTTTCCACAAACTCGCCCATTTAAGCCAGGTAAGGCCTTGGCCGGCCCCTCTTCTGGAACAGGAGGAGGTGGGTCTCTGATTCACATATGGCCTGGAGTGGTGACAAGGGGATTAAATGAGGGACACTGACACCCCTACGATCACTCTGGCCTCCAGGGCCCCGTAGTGGCCACCTCACACCTTGCCCACGGTGAGCCGTGACCCCACCTACCTCTCTCACCTCCCATTCGCTCACAGGTCCCCAACACACCCTCTTACACTTAATTCCCACACCGCTAGCCTCAGACACGCAGACTCACCCCTGCCCCACCCCAAACTCTTTTGTCGATTTGATTAAGAGAAGCCCGAGTGTAGACACTCTGAGTGTAGACCTTCCTAACAGTCCTCCTCTACCAGTAGAATTTCTGTTTTTCTTTCTTTCTTTTCTTTTTTCTTTTCTTTCTCTTTCTTTTTTTCTTTCTTTCTTTCTTTTCTTCTCTTTCTTTACTCTTTCTCTTTTTCTCTTTTTTTTTTTTTGGACAGGGTCTCACTCGATGGCCCAGGCTGGAGTGCTGTGGCATGAACACAGCTCGTTGCAGCCTCCACCTCCCAGGCTCAAGCGATCCTCCCGCCTCAAACCCCCAAGTAGCTGGGACTACAGGCGTGCGCCACCACACCCGGCTAATTTTTGTATTTTTGTAAAAACAGGGTGTCCCTATGTTGGCCAGGCTAGTCTCAAACTCCTAAGCTCAAGTGATCTGCCCACCCTGGCCTCCCAAAGTGCTGGGATTACAGGCATGAGCCACCATGCCCAGCCCACCAGCAGGATCTCTACCCGTAAACCCAGGCTGACACTTGCAGCAGGCTCTCCTTTCTTTCCTTCTGCCCTAACCACCTGCACACACCACTCCCACACACTCTCCTACAAACTTGAACTCCCAGTCCTCTCCCTGACCCAAACATCCTCCTGCCCCATCCCCCAGTGCCCTGTGTGGGAGCTGGCCCACAGTAGAAATCAATATCATAAATCAATATTGATACTACTACTACTAATCACTACATTTGGTCAGTGTCAGTCTCTGTGCTAACTGCTTTACAAAGATGGCCTTAGCCCCACGGCAGCCCCACGGGGTGGTAAGGGCTGTTAGAAGCCCCCATACACAGGTGGCAAAACTGAGGCTCAGGGCAGGGAACATTCATGGCTGAAGCTGGTTTTGGAACTCAGGCAGTCGGAACTTCCGAGGGCGGCACCCTCCAGCTCCTTCTCCCCAGGGGATTTGACTCACATTCTTTCAGGAGCCAGGGAGTCCCCACCCTCACCCCTGCAGAGACCTTTTGGAAGGGGAGGGCACAGAGGGGTAGGGCCCTCCCAGTCCAGGCTTACTCTGGCTGGGCCCCTGCTCAGGGCTGCAGCACACCTCCTCCCAGGGGTCTGGGCCAGGGTCAGGGTGAGGGGCCCCATCGCCTGTAGATCCACGAACCTGCACAAGAACCCCGTTCCCGGCCATTTTGCGGATGTCTCTCACAGGAGAGACAGCTGTCTGTGTGTGCCACTTAGGGTGAGAGGGCAGCAGAGGGATGTCACCATCATACACCACCTCACACGGACCCGAGCCCCACACACCCGCTTCCGGCACCCTGCTCACGGCGAAGCCACACGTGTAGGCGCTTGCCTCTAAGTCCCTGCCCCCCTTCCTCTCCCAACTCCCACCCTCCACCTCCCACCCCCATTCCCGCCAGAAACCAGAAGCAACTGGCGGCCTCTGGTCCAGCCAGCAGGCGCATCCCTTCTCGTGGGTGGGGTGGGGGGGCGCTCCCTCTCTCCCTCTCTCCCCCCACCCCCGCCCCCAGCCCTCGACGTTCAAGGTCAAGGCAGCCAGCGCACGGGGTTGGGGGAAGGGTGGGGGAGGTCGCCCCGGCCCCTTTGTGCGACGCCGCGGGCGCTCGCCCTCCGCCTCCTCCACCAGGCCCGGGAGGAGGGGGAGGGTGGCGCCGCGCTCGCCTGTGGGGAGGGAGGGCGGGAGCGGCCGAGCGCCTGTCACTTGGAGCCCGCTGTCACCGCCTGGGAACTGGGGGATGGGGAGCGCTGGGACCCGGGAGTCCGGGATCCCGAACAAGAAGCAAGAGCGAGATGGAGAGGGGGAAGGGGAGGGGTGGAGAGCGCGAGGGATGGCAAGGAGAGGAGAGGGTCAGGAGGGGCCAGGCTCGGACCCAGGCGTCCGGATTCCCAGCCACCGGGCCCGGGAAGAGGCGAACGCTCGAAGGGCCGCGGCCGGGGAGAAAGGGAGGGAATCCCCGGAGACCGAGGGCGCTCCCGGCACCCCCTCCTGGGCAGCCGGTCCCCAAGGGGATCAGAGATGCTCCCGTTTGATGTGTATGCGCGGGGAGAGGGACGGATGCCGCGGTCCAGGCTGACCGCGGGTTCGGGGCTTCTAGTTCCCGGAGATCCCGGGAGGAAAAAGGGGAGGCAGCGGGGATGGAACTGGGGACCCCCGACCTCTCAGCTCCCACCCTGCGGCCGCGAGGGCCGGGGTCCCCAGAGAAAGAAGGGGAAAGAGAGAAAGGCGCTTTGATGAGCGGAGAGCGGGTGATGGAAACCCTGGAGACCGAGGTCCGGACCTAAGTTCGAGCTTTCAGCCCCGGCCGGGGCAGGCCCGGCACCTCCGGAGACCCTGAGGGAGAGATGGAGGAGAGGGAAACCCCTACCCCCACTCTGGGTGGGGAAACGGCCTCCGCCACCCCCAGCCCGCGCCGCATTCCTTCACTGACAGCGACAAAGAAGAAGCGCCCCCGCGACCCTGGAGGGGCTCCCGCCCGCAACCCCAGGGGGCGACAGGGGGTGGGGGTCCCCGGGGCAAGGGTTCGCGCTGGGGGCCCCCATTCAACTACGGTCCGCGGGCTGCGTCCCCCTCCTCAGCCCCAGGGCGGGCGGGGGAAGGGCTCCTGGTGGGGGTGTCTGGACAGGGGGCGGGGACGGCAGGGACACTCACGACTTGAGCGGGTTCTGAATGGCGGTAGCCATGGCCCGCTCGGCTGGGCCGCCTCCGGCCCGGGGCGCCGCTGCCGCCGCGCGCGGGCCCAGCCCGGCCTGCGCCGCCCGCTCTGCCGCCCAGCGCGCTACGATTTCATTCATTCTTGGGGCTGCGGCGCGAGCGGAGCGGGGCGGGCTGGGGGCGGGGCTCAGCCAATCCCCGCTCCTCCCGGCGCACGACGGGACGTGGAGTCTAGGGGCGCGCGGCGGCGCCCGAGGGCGCCCCTGCCCGGACTACACGTCCCAGGGGGCGTCAGGAGGACCGCGCTCCCATTGGCTGCTGGGGATACAGGGAGGGGCGGGGCTCCCCCCAGAGCATCTTTCCTCCCTCCCTGGGAGTGCTCGGTCTCCAGCTCCGGATCTCCACCCTCCAGGCACCGCGGGCACGGAAGCAGGTGGTCCCTAGCTTCTAGATGTCCCCAGGGTATGTGGATGACCCTAGGGTCTGTCGTGTATTCTTGTCTAGGCCTATTTGGGTGTCTCTTCTATGTCGGACAGCCTGTGAACAAGCACAGGGATTAATCAGTGCCTTTGTTCATTTACTGAGTGCCTGCTGTGTTCCAGAAACTCTTCTAGGCACTGGGGATACAGCAATGACCAAAACAAAGTTGCCGCTCTCAAGGAGCTGATATTCTAGTGGAGAAAGACAGATAATAACAAAATAAATAGATAAAATCATTTCAGACAGTGAAAGGTGCTATAAAGAAAAGAAAATGGGGCCAGTCGTGGTTGCTCATGCCTATAATCCCATCACTTTGGGAGGCCGAGGCGGGTGGATCATCTGAGCTCAGGAGTTCAAGACCAATATGGGCAACATGGCGAAACCCCGTCTCTACCCAAAATACAAAAAATTAGCTGGATGTGGTGGCGCATGCCTGTAGTCCCAGCTACTCAGGAAGCTGAGGTGGGAGGATCACTTGAGCCTGGGAGGCAGAGATTGCAGTGAGCCGACATTGTACCACTGCATTCCAGCCTGGGTGACAGAGTGAGACCCTGTCTCAAAAAAAAAAAAAGGAGAGAGAGAGAGAAAGAAAAAGAGTCCAGGCACACACCTATAATCCCAGCACTTTGGGAGGCTGAGGCAGGAGGACTGCTTGAGCCCCAGAGCACAAGACCAGCCTGGGCAACATAGTGAGATCCCATCTCTACAAAAAGTTTAAAAATTATCTGGGTGTGGTGATGCATGTCTGGAGTCTCAGCTACTCAGGAGGCTGAGGCAAGAAGATCACTTGAGCCTGAAAGTTGGAGGCAGTAGTGAGCTCCAGCCTGGACAACAGAGAGAGTCTCCGTCAAAAGAAAGTAAGCAAGCAAGCAAGCAAGAGAAAGAAAGAAAGAGAAAGAAAAGAAGAAAATAAAATAGATTCAGCAGAACACAGATTCTTGCAAGAAAAAAAGAAGCAAATAAAAAATAATTTTTAAAAAAGAAAACAGATTGATTTGAAGGAATGAAGTGGCTTCTCTGAGGAGATGACATTTGAGCTAAGATCTAGAAGTTGCCAGCATGCACTAAGAAGCATGTCTAGGCACAGGATCACCAAGTGCAAATGCCCTGGGCTGGGAACAAGTGTGGCATGTTCAAAGATCAGGAAGCAATTGAGTGTGACTGGAGCAGAGTGAGCAGGGAGAGGCAGCCTGGGGAGAGAGCAAGGACCTGGCTCATGTAGGACCTTGTAGGTCATTATAAAGAAAATGGATTTTGTTCTAAGTGCAATCAATCATCCTGAACTCTCCTTCTCCTCTTCTTTTTCACACACACACCCCAAGCCCATCAGCAAATCCTGTTGTCTCTATATTCAAAACATATCCAGATTCCACCCACTCTCTGCCCTTCATGGCCTGCACCCCAGTCCTGTCCATCATCATCTGCTGCCTGGACTATGGTAGCAGCTTCATCACTGGGCTCCTGCCCCCCAAGTCTGCTCTCCCCACACAGCCAGAGCAGGCTATCTGAAGCATATCTCTGGGCTGAGCACAGTGGCTCACGCCTGTAATCCCAACACTTTGGGAGGCCAAGGTGGGTGGATCACTTGAGGTCAGGAGTTTGAGACCAGCCTGGCCAACATAGTGAAACCCCATGTCTACTAAAAATACAAAAATTAGCCAGCTGTGGTGGTGCATGCCTGTAATCCCAGCTACTCGGAAGGCTGAGGCAGGAGAATCGCTTGAACCCGAGAGACAGAGGTTGCAGTGAGCCAAGATCGCACTGCTGCACTCCAGCCTGGGCAAAAGAGAGAGATTCCACCTCAACTAATAATAATAATGATTAATTAATTAAGCATATATCTACATCCAACCACTCTCTGGCCCAAACCTCCAGCGGCTTCTTTCATAATTTGAATAAAATGCAAAGCCCTCGTTACGCCCTCCTCCATCCCTCCTCAACCCTCATCACATTTCTGGCCTCTTTCACCTCCTTCCTTCCCTTGGCTAACTTCACTCCAGCCCCACCAGCCTCCTCCCTGTTCCTGGAACATTCCAATCCCGCTCCAGCCACAGGACCTTTGCACCTCTGCCTAGAGTGCTCCTCCCACAGACACCTGCCTCACTCCATCCCTCACTTCATTCAGGTCTCTGGTTAAATGCCACCTCTTCAGAGACAACCCTAGCTAAAATTGCAGCCCCTGGCCTCCTGCCTCAGCCTCCCAAAGTGCTGGGGTTACCCGCACGAGCCACAACACCCAGCCAAAATTATGAATAAATAAATGTACTGGCCAGGTGCAATGGCTCACGTTTGTAATCCTAGCACTTTGGGAGGCCGAGGCAGGTGGATCACCTGAAGTCAAGAGTTCGGGACCAGCTGGCCAACACAGTGAAACCCCAGCTCTACTAAAAATACAAAAATAAGCCAGGCATGGTGGCACGTGCCTGTAATCCCAGCCACTCGGCAGGCTGAGGCAAGAGAATCACTTGAACCCAGGGGGCGGAGGTTGCAGTGAGTCGAGATTGTGCCACTTCACTCCAGCCTGGGCAAAAGAGCAAAAAGCTCCGTCTCAAAATAAAATAATAAAATAAAATAAATGTATCAATTACTCATGCTCCGTGCCTCTCCCCAGTGACCAAAGCATGCACCCAGCATGAAGAGAATCAGGTGGGATCCAGGCTGTGCCCTACCCCATATGGACACTTGGACAACCTGAAGTGAGGGGCAAATTTGGCGCCTTTATTAAGCAAAAGTGCCCAGCACAGCATCTGGACCTAAAGCTTCAAGGCAGAGAGAAGGGATACACTAAAAGGCACACTTGGCCAGGCGCGATGCCTCACGCCTATAATCCCAAAGTTTTGGGAGGCCGAGGAGGGTGGATCACCTGAGGTCAGGAGTTCGAGACCAGCCTGGCCAACATGGTGTAACCCCATCTCTAGTAAAAATACAAAAATTAGCCGGGCATGGTGGCGGGCGCCTGTAGTCCCAGCTATTCGGGAGGCTGAGGTAGGAGAATCACTTGAACTCGGGAAGTAGAGGCTGCAGTGAGCCGAGATGGCACCACTGTACTCTAGTCTGAGCAACAGAGCAAGACTCCATCCCTAAATAAATAAATGTCCCATCCACTCATTTCTAGAGAACGATGATGGTCTCCATCCCTGTGTGGACGTGCTGGGGACACAGCAGCGAATAAGATGGCCCCAGACTTTGCCTTAAGCTTGGAGTCCAGAAGAGTAACAGACTCATCACCAGACAATGATGTCCCGAGGGGTCCAGGTGGGGTTGGGGGACACAGGCAGAGGGGTTGGGGCCGGGACAGGGGGGACACAAGCAGAGGGGTCCAGGTGGGATGGGAAGCACAGGCGGAGGGGTCGGAGCTGGGACAAGGGGGACTCAGGCAGAGGGGTCCAGGCAGGGACTGGGGGGCACAGGCGGAGGGGTCAGGGCTGGAGCAGGGGAGGCACAGGGCACTGTGGGAGCCCAGAGGCGGCTGTCTCCTGGCCTAGCCTGACAGTCAGGGATGTCTTCCTGGAGGAAAGGACACCTGGCCTGCATGTGAATCCTTTTGAGTCCTGACCCCCTGATCTACCCAGACACAGGGCAAGGTTCCTGCTCTGATCTCTTGGGGTCTTAATGCCTGATCTTCCCATCACTCAAGTTTTGGGGAACAAACCCTAAAAGTCTCAACCTGTGGTCACTTCTCCTAACCTTGGAACCCAAGGGTTCGCCCACCAGAGGGCGCTGTGGCCCCAGTCTTTGTCCAGCAGAGGCTGCTTCGGAAGCCTCAGATCCGGGAGACATCCTGCAGGCCATGGGGCTGCCCGCAGAGACACTGGGCCCCCAACCCTGAGCCTCAGACCCTGCCCAGGACCTAGTCACCAGGGTATCTCCCTCTCCTTCTCTCTCTCACACACACATGCACACATACACGCCTCTAATCCAAGGTTCTGGTGGACCTGGAATCACAGAAAACTCTGCCCCATACCCACTGGGTCCAGCTTCGGCCTCTGAAGGAGATACAACTGCTAACAGCCACTTCTCCCCCTCCTCCCCACTACAATTCAGAGGAAGCCTTCCCTAAGTGGCCCTTGGGATGTTCAGATGTGCCCTTCAGAAGTTTCCTACCCAGACCCAGCACGGTGGCTCATGCCTGTAACTCCAGCACTTTGGGAGGCGGAGGCAGGAAGATCACCGGAGGTCAGGAGTTCAAGACCAGCCTGGCCAAAATGGTGAAACCCTGTCTCTGCTAAAAGTACAAAAAATAACTGGCTGAGCGTGGTGGCAGGTGCCTGTAATCCCAGCTACTCAGGAGGTTGAGTTAGGATAATCACTTGAACCCAGGAGGCAGACACTGCAGTGAGCTGAGATCATGCCACCTGCACTCCAGCCTGGGCAACAAGAGCCAGACCCTGTATCAAAAAAAAAAAAAAGTTTCCTGCCCAGATGGGGATGCTGAGGCACAGAAGAGGTGGGGCTGGTGGGGCCATGCAGTATCAGGGCAACAACAGTAATAATCACAACAGCAAATAAGGATCCATTGGTTTAGCTCCCCCTCAGTCAGGACCTGTACTGAGCTTTAACAAGCTACACATATCACTGAATCATACAGACCACACTTGGGAAGCAGGCACCCAAACGTCAGCAATGAGCTGAGGCAGGAAGCCCTCATCCTTCATGGCAGGGAGAAGTGGGATTCAAACCCAGGTCTGGCTGGGTGTGGTGGCTCAAGCCTATAATCCCAGCATCCCAGCACTTTGGGAGGCCAAGGTGGGAGGATTTTTTTTTTTTTTTTTTTTTTTTTTTGCTTGATTTTGAAACAGAGTCTCACTCCGTCGCCCAGGCTGGAGTTCAGGGGCACCATCTCAGCTCACTTCAACCTCCTCCTCCTGGGTTCAAGTGATTCTCCTGCCTCAGCCTCCCAAGTAGCTGGGACTACAGGCATGCGCCACCACATCTGACTAATTTTTGTATTTTTAGTAGAGATGGGGGTCTCACCATGTTGGGCAAGCTGATCTCGAACTCCTGATCTCAAATGATCCACCCACCTCAGCCTCCCAAAGGGCTAGGATTATAGGCGTGACCCACCGCCCCTGGCCAGGAGGATCGTTTGAGACCAGACAAGGCAACATAGTGAGACCCCATCTCTACAAAAGATTAAAAATAAATTAGCCAAGTGTGGTGGGGGGCACTTATACTCCCAGCTATTCAGGAGGCTGAGGCAGGAGGATCACTTGAGCCCAGCTTGGGCTTCTGAAGGAGACATGATTGCTAAGGTCGAGGCAGTAGTGGGCTATGATTGTGCCACTGCACTCCAGCCTGGGGTGCTGAGGGAGACTTGACACAGACAGGAGAGTGAGACTCTGACTCAAAAAAAAAAAGAAAGAAAGATATATCAGGCTGGGAGCGGCGGCTCAGGCCGGGTGCAGTGGCTCACGCCTGAAATCCCAGCACTTTGGGAGGCCGAGGCAGGCGGACCACGAGGTCAAAAGATTGAGACCATCCTGGCCAACATGGTGAAACCCCATGTCTACTAAAAATACAAAAATTAGCTGGGCGTGGTGGCACGCACCTATAGTCCCAGCTACTCGGGAGGCTGAGGCAGGAGAGTAGCTTGAACCCAGGAGGCAGAGGTTGCAGTGAGCTGACATTGCACCAAGGCACTCCAGCCTGGCGACAAAGTGAGACTCCATCTCAAAAAAAAAAAAAAGAAAGAAAGAAAGGAAAGAAGAAAGAGGGAAGGAAGGAAGGAAGGAAGGAAGGAAGGAAGGAAGGAAGGAAGGAGAAAGGAAAGGAAAGGAAAGGAAAGGAAAGGAAAGGAAAGGAAAGGAAAGGTCTCTGTGATTACTGGTGGGGGCGCAGACTGTGGAGGCAAAGGGGAGAGCAGAGACCAGGGAAGTGGTGCCAAGATGGGTCAGAGGGGAGGGGGAGCAACAGTGTGGGTATGAGAAAGGCGTGGGAAGTAAGAGAATGTGGCTGTTATATGACCACCAACATGGTGGCCTAAAACAACAGAAATGGGCGGGCAAGGGTCATGCCTGGAATCCCAGCACTTTGGGAGGCCGAGGAGAGCAGATCACTTGAGGTCAGGAGTTCAAGACCAGCCTGGCCAACATGGTGAAACCCCGTCTCTACTAAAAATACAAAAATTAGCTGGGTGTGGTAATGCATGTCTGCAGTCTCAGCTACTCAGGAGGCTGAGGCAAGAAGATCACTTGAGCCTGAAAGTTGGAAGCAGTAGTGAGCTATGATCACACCACTGCACTCCAGCCTGGACAACAGAGAGAGTCTCTCTCTAAAAAAAAAAAGAAAGAAAGAAAAGAAAAAGAAAGAAGAAATAGATTCAGCAGAATACAGATTCTAGAAAGAAAAAAGAAGCAAATAAAAAATAATTTTAAAAAAAGAAAACAGATTGATTTGAAGGAGTGAAGAAGTACGGTGGCGGGTTCCTGTAATCCCAGCTACTCGGGAGGCTGAGGCAGGAGAACTGCTTGAACCCAGGAGGCGGAGGTTGCAGTGAGTCGTGATGGAGCCATTGCACTCCAACCTAGGTGAGAAATGAGAGAGCAATACTTTGTCTCAAAAAAAAAAAAAAAAAAAAAAAAAACAGAAATGTATTCTCTCACAGCTTAGAGGCCAGAAGTCCAAGTCAGTGTTACTGGACTGAAAGCAAGGTGTGGGCAGGGCTGTGTTCCTTTGGGAGGCTCTGGGGGAAAATCCGTTCCTCTCCAATTCCAGCTTATGGGGGCTGCTGGTAGTCCTGGGCTTGGCCACATCATGCCAGTCTTCAAGGCCAGCGTCTCCACATCTCTGCTCCGCCTTCACAGCACCTTCTCCTGTCTATGTCAAGTCTCCCTCTGACTCCCTCTTAAAGGGCACATGTGATCGTTTTTGGAACCCACCTAGATAATTCAGGAGAATCTATCTCCCCTCAGGTCCTCCTTCTTTTTTTGAGACACATTCTCACTCTGTCACCCAGGCTGGAGTGCTGTGGCACCATCATAGGTCACTGCAGGCCTGATGTCCTGGGCTCAAGCAATCCTCCCACCTCAGCCTCTCAAATAGGTGGGACCGCAGGTGCACACCACCATGCTCAGCTTTTTTTTTTTTTTTTTCATTTTTTGAGACGGAGTCTCACTGTCGCCAGGCTGGAGTGCAGTGGCTCCATCTGGGCTTACTGCAACCTCCACCTCCCAGGTTCGAGTGATTCTCCTGCCTCAGCCTCCCTAGTAGCTGGGATTACAGGCACATGCCACCACGCCCAGCTAATTTTTGTATTTTTAGTAGAAACGGGGTTTCACCATGTTGGCCAGGATGGTCTCAATCTTGACCTCGTGATCTGCCCACCTCAGCCTCCCAAAGTGCTGGGATTACAGGCGTGAGCCACCACACCCGGCTTTTTTTTTTTTTTTTTTTTTTTTTTTTTTTTTTTTTTTTTTTGAGAGAGAGTGTCTCACTTTGTTGCCTGCGCTGGTTCAAACTCCTGGGCTCAGGTGATCCTCCCACCTCAGCCTCCCAACACCCTGCGACTACAGGCATGAGCTACCACACCCAGCCAGATCCCCCTGTTAAGATGCTTAACTCAATCTGCAAAGACTCTTTTTCCTTCTATGGAACTAGGATCTCTTTGTGGAGGCATGATTCTGCCTCCCTCAGCAGAGTGGACAGAATCTGAGGGTGGATAATTTACAAATCTGACTGTGGAGTGTCAAGAATGAGGATGACACCAGGGTCTGTAACCTGAGCAATCAGAGACCCCTGAGATGGGGCCGCATGAGAAAGGGGCAGGTTAGGCAGAGGCCAGGAGATCCAGAGGTGTTGGGTCTGAGATGCACATCAGACATCCAAGTGTCGTTGCTGGGTGAATCTGAAGGTCAGAGAAGAGGTCAGGCTGGAGAGAATTTGGAAGACTGTTGACGGTTCCTAAAGTCATCTTCTCCATGCAGGCATTCTCCCCAGGGGAACTCACTCAGCCTTCTCACTTCAGGTAACGTAAACAGTCTTCCAAAAGTTGGAGACCCCGGCTGGCCAGCATTGACAGGTGAGAGAGTGAGGAGGAACCAGGTGAGAACAAGGACGGAGACAGAGGAGGCGGAGGCAAGAGGAGGCCAGAGACAGCGGCCCTGTAAAGAAAACATTCAGGCTGTTGGCCGGGCGCGGTGGCTCACGCCTGTAATCCCAGCACTTTGGGAGGCTAAGGTGGATGGTTCAAATGAGGTCAGGAGTTCTAGACCAGCCTGGCCAACATGGTGAAACCCCGTCTCTACTAAAAATACAAAAAATTATCTGGGCGTTGTGGCAGACGCTTGTAATTCCAGCTACTTGGGAGGCTGAGGCAGGAAAATCACTTGATCCTGGGAGGTGGAGGTTGCAGTAAGCCACTGTCATGCCACTGCACTCCAGCCTGGGAGACAGAGCAAGGCTCCGTCTCAAAAATAAATAAAATAAATAAACATTTTATAAAAAGAAAGCAGACGGGCACGGTGGCTGGCTGGGCGCTGTAGCTCACGCCTGTAATCCCACCACTTTGGGAGGCCAAGGCAGGTGGATCACAAGGTCAGGAGTTCGAGACTAGCCTGGCCAATATGGTGAAACCCCTTCTCTACTAAAAATACAAAAATTAGCTGGGCATGGTGGTGTGTGCCTGTAATCCCAGCTACTCGGAAGGCTGAGGCAGGAGAATTGCTTGAACCAGGGAGGTGGAGGTTGCAGTGAGCCGAGATCGAGCCACTGCACTCCAGCCTGGGTGACAGAGTAAGACTCTGTCTCAAAAAAAAGAAAAGAAAAGAAAAGAAAATATTCAGTGGGCACGGTGGCTTATGCCTGTAATCCCAGCACTTTGGGAGGCCTAGGCGGGCAGATCACCTGAGGTTGTGAGTTTGAGACCATTCTGACCAACATGGAGAAACCCAATCTCTACTAAAATTACAAAATTAGCCGGGCGTGGTGGCATGCGCCTATGATCCCAGCTACTCCAGAGGCTGAGGCAGGAGAATCACTTGAACCCAGGAGGCAGAGGTTGCGATGAGCCGAGATCACGCCATTGCACTCTAGCCTGGGCAACAAGAGCAAAACTCCGTCTCAAAAAAAAAAAAAAAAAAAGAAAGCATTCAGGGGAGTGGGAGCCAGTGGTGCACCGGATGCAGCTGAGAGGTCAAGACAAGCAGGAGGTGTGATGTTGGACCCAACACCATGGAGACCCCAACAAGAGCATTTCCAGAGTAGGAACAGCAAGATGTGAACATATGACTGGAAATGGTGTAAGAGAGAACTGAGAACGTCTCTTGTGAGAAATTTTGCTGTAAAGGGAAACGGAGAAATGGGGCTGGAGCTGGAGGAAGTCCAGAGAGTTTTTGTTGTGATTTTGTTTTAATATGGAAGAAGTGATGATGTGTCTGTGTGCCTGTGGGAATGAGTACGTGGGGGCTAGGGACCTGCTGGAGCAATGACCTTCAGGAAGCAAGAGAAAATGGGGAAAATAGGCCAGGCACAGTGGCTCAATTTGGGAGGCTGAGGTGGGCGGATCACTTCAGCCCAGGAGTTCGAGACCAGCCTGGGCAACATGGCAAAACCCCGTCTCTACAAAAAAAAAAAAAAAAAGGTAGCCGGGCATGGTGGCACATGCCCGTAATCCCAGCTACTTGGGAGGTTAAGGTGGGAGGATCGTCTGAGCCCGAGGAGGTTGAGGTTTCAGGGAGCCGTGATGGTGCCACTGCACTCCAGCCTGGGTGACAGAGACCCCATCTCAAAAAAGAAAAAAAAACAGAAAAGAAAATGGGGAAAGTCCCCAAGGCGGGAGGGGTCACGTTAGAGACAGCTGATCCATCCCAACAGGACCCAGAAGCACCTACCAGCACAGAAGCCAGGAGGTGGGGCAGTCGGCAGCAGAGGTGGGAATTAGGGTGTTCTCTTCTAGTGGCTTCTACAAAATAAGAAGCTTGTGAGCAAAGACGGGGAAAGGAGAGAGATACACTTGGAACCCTCACTATGAGCAAGGGAGGCATGGAGCATGGCTCCCACCCCAGTGGACGCCTGGAGGGGAGGGTCAGGAATTTAAAGTGAAAACTTGTGTTTCCTCCAACCATGCTAACCAATGAGGGCACACACTTGCAGAAGGCAGAGAGTTGCCAGCACTTTGGGAGGCCTAGGCGGGCAGATCACCTGAGGTCAGGAGTTCGAGACCAGCCAGGCCAACATGGCAAAACCCCATCTCTACTAAAAATACAAAAATTAGCCGGGCATGGTGGCGCACGCTTGTAATCCAGCTACTTAGGAGGCTGAGGCACAAGAATCACTTGAACCCGGGAAGCAGAGATTATAGTGAGTCAAGATCACGCCACTGCACTCCAGCCTGGGCAAAAAGAGTGAGACTCTGTCTCAAAGAAAAAAAATACAAGGGGAAGGGAACGAGACACCACCTTTTGATGGGAGAGTGAGAAATAATTTGGCATGTCACGGTGATATTCTCTTCCATTTTCCATAATCAACTTCATTGGTGTTTTTTTTGTTTTGTTTTTTTGTGTTTTTTGAGATGGAGTCTCCACCTGTCACCCAGGCTGGAGTGCAGTGGTGTGATGCTGGCTCACTGCAACCTCTGCCTCCGGGATTCAAGCAATTCTCCTGCCTCAGGCTCCCGAGTAGCTGGGATTACAGATGCACACCACCACGTCCTGCTAATTTTTTGTATTTTAGTAGAGACAGGGTTTCACTGTCTTGCCCAGGCTGGTTTCAAACTCCTGAGCTCAAGCAATCCACCCGCCTCGGCCTCCCAAAGTGCTAGGATTACAGGCGTGAGCCACCGCTCCCGGCATGGATAAGTTCTTTGGTGGTGATTTCTGAGATTTTAGTGCACTTGTCACTGGAGCAGTGTACACTGTATCCAGTATGTAGTCTTTATCCCTCACCACCTCCCAACCTTCCCTGCCCCAAGTCCCAGAGTCCATTATATCATTCTTATGCCATTGTGTCCTCATACCTCAGCCCCCGCTTACAAGTGAGAACATACAGTTTTTGGTTTTCCATTCCTCAATTACTTTACTTAGAATAATGGGACGGGCACGGTGGCTCACGCCTGTAATCCCAGCACTTTGGGAGGCCAAGGCGGGTGGATCACTCACGAGTTTGAGACCAGCCTGGCCAATATGATGAAACCCCTTCTCTACTAAAAATACAAAAAAATTAGCCGGGCGTGGTGGTGCATGCCTGTAATCCCAACTACTCAAGAGGCTGAGGCAGGAGAATTGCTTGAACCCAAGCAGCACAATCTCGGCTCACCGCAACCTCCACCTCCCAGGTTCAAGCAATTCTCCTGCCTCAGCCTCCCAAGTAGCTGTGATTACAGGCATGCACCACCACACCCCGCTAATTTTTGTATTTTTACTAAAGATGGGGTTTTCACCATGTTGGTTAGGCTGGTCTCGAACACCTGGCCTCAGGTGATCCACCCACCTCATCCTCCCAAAGTTCATCTGGAATTTTGATGAAGATTGCTGTGGGCAGGCGCAGTGGGCAGCAGCGAGACTTCGTCTAAGGAAAAAAAAATTAGGTGTGATGGCACGTGCCTGTAGTCCTAGTTACTCGGGAGGCTGAGGCGAGAGGATCACCTGATCTCAGGAGTTTGAGGGTGCAGTGAGCTATGATGGTTCCACTGCACTCCAGCCTGGGCAACACAGTGAGACCGTGTCTCAAAAAAAAGTTCTGCCCATCAACCAATGAGTGCATAAAGGAAATGTGGTACATATACAGCCACTAAAAGGAATGAAATTATGTATTTTGCGGCCACTTGGATAGCGCTGGAGCCATTATTCTTTTGTTTGTTTGTTTGTTTGTTTCAGATGAAGGTCTCGCTCTGTGGCCCAGGCCGGAGTGCAATGGCAGGATCTCTGCTCACTGCAAACTCTTGGGCAGATCATGAGGTCAGGAGTTCGAGACCAGCCTGGCCAACATGTCGAAACCCCGTCTCTACTAAAAATACAAAAATTAGCCAGGCGTGGTGGTGCGCGCCTGTAATACCAGCTACTGAGGAGGCTGAGACAGGAGAATCACTTGAACCCGGGAGGCGGAGGTTGCATTGAGCCGAGATCATGCCACTTCACTCCAGCCTCAGTGACAGAGCGATTCTTGGTCTCAAAACAAACAAACAAACAAAAACCACTTCAAGCCGGGCATGGTGTGGGTGCCTGTAGTCCCAGGTACTCAGGAGGCTGAAGCAGGTAGGATCGCTTGAACTCAGGATTTCGAGGCCGCAATGAGCTATCATAGTGCTGCTGTGCTCCAGCCTGGGTGACAGAGCAAGACCCCTTATCTAAAAAAAAAAAAAAAAAAAGATAAGAAAACAAAACAGCCGGGCGCGGTGGCTCAGGCCTGTAATCCCAGCACTTTGGGAGGCCGAGGTGAGTGGATTACCTGATGTCAGAAGTTCGAGACCAGCTTGACTAATATGGTGAAATCCCGTCTCTACTAAAAATACAAAAATTAGCCAGGCACGGTGGTGCATGTGTAATCCCAGCTACTCAGGGGGCTGAGGCAGGAGAATCGCTTGAACCTGGGAGTTGGAGGTTGCAGTGAGCCGAGATCGCGCCATTGCACTCCAGCATGGGCAACAAGAGCAAAAACTCCATCTAAAAAAACAAAGAAACAAAACAAAACAAAACAAAAAAAGTAAAAAGGAGAAACGAAAATAAAAACAAGGGCCGGGCGCAGTGGCTCACGCTTGTAATCCCAGCACTTTGGGAGGCCGAGGCGGCCGGATCACGAGGTCACGAGGTCAGGAGATCGAGACCACGGTGAAACCCCGTCTACTAAAAAATACAAAAAATTAGCCGGGCGTGGTGGCGGGCGCCTGTAGTCCCAGCTACTCGGAGAGGCTGAGGCAGGAGAATGGCGTGAACCCGGGAGGCGGAGCTTGCAGTGAGCCGAGACTGCGCCACTGCACTCCAGCCTGGGTGACAGAGCGAGACTCCGTCTCAAAAAAAAAAAAAAAAAAAAAAAAAAGAAAAGAAAAGAAAAGAAAAACAAAACAAAAAAAAATAAATAAAATAAAATAAAACCAATTCACATAGCCACGAGGGGGCGCTGAGGCCTCACGTCCACACGTAGAGGGCGGCGGTGCTTGGAGACAACGTGGCCACCTGGGAGTACGGTTCTTGGGCAAGCGCCTACTGTGCGCCCGGCGCCGTTCTACACAGGAACACAGCGCTACTCAAGGTAGGCGAGGAGCTAATATTCTGAAGATGGTGGTGGGGGGCGGTGAACAGACAATAGAATAGACAGACCAGAGTGTAATAATTTTTTTTTGAGATAGGGTGTTGCTCTGTTTCCCAGGCTGGAGTGCAGTGGCGCAATCATAGCTCACTGCAGCCTCAAACTCCTGGGCTCAAGCAATACTCCCACCTCAGCCTCCAGAGTAACTAAGAACACAGGCGCGCACCACCACGTCCAGCTAATTTTATTTTTTGTAGAGACAGGGTCTCCCCTGGGTTGGTCTGGAACTCCTGGCCTCAAGTGATCCTTCTACCTCGGCCACTCAACGTGCTAGGATTACAGGCATGAGCCACCACGCCTGGCCAATAAATTCTATAAAAAATAAATAAATCAGCAGGGCACGGTTGCTCACGCCTGTAATCTCAGCACTTTGGGAGGCTGAGACAGGTGGATCATGAGGTCAGGAGTTCAAGACCAGGCTGGCCAGGATGGTGAAACCCCGTCTCTACTAAAAATACAAAGAAATTAGCTGGGCGTGGTGGCAGGCACCTGTAATCCCAGCTACTCGGGAGGCTGAAGCAGAGAATTGCTTGAACCCAGGAGATGGAGGTTGATTGAGTCGGGATCACGCCACTGCACTCCAGCTTGGGCAACAGAGTGAGACTCCGTCTCCAAAAAAATTAAAATCGATCAATCAATCAAGTGACAGGATAGTGACTGAGGGTGCTCCTTAGATTAGGTGCTGCAGAACACCTCTCTGAGATGACATCTACATGACGGTGAGGATGAGAGAAACCTGGGGAGAACTGCAGGCAGAGGCAATGTGGCCATGGATCAAGGAGGGGGCAGCAGGTGGGTCTGAGGACGGGAGAGAAGCCGGTGTGGGTGAGGGTCAGACAGCAGAGGGCTGAAGGCAGGAAGGTGACAGGGCGCAGTGTGGCCAGGAGGATTACCAAGGAAAGGCTGTGAAAAGTGGTGACATGAAATGTCTTCAGGATGAGTTTTTTTATTTTTTATTTATTTAGTTTTTTTGGGACGGAGTCTCGCTCTGTCGCCCAGGCTGGAGTGCAGTGGCGCGATCTCCGCTCACGGCAAGCTCCGCCTCCCAGGTTCACGCCATTCTCCTTCCTCAGCCTCCTGAGTAGCTGGGACTACAGGCACCTGTCACCACGCCCGGCTAATTGTTTTGTATTTTTAGTAGAGACGGGGTTTCACCTTGTTAGCCAGGATGGTCTCGATCACCTGACCTCGTGATCGCCCGCCTCAGCCTCCCAGTGTTGGGATTACAGGCGTGAGCCACTGCGCCCTGCCTTTTTTTTTTTTTTTTCCGAGATGGAGTCTCACTCTGTCACCCAAACTGGAGTGCATTGGCATGATCTCGGCTCACTTCAACCTCCGCCTCCTGGATTCAAGCAATTCTCCTGCCTCAGCCTCTGGGGTGGTTGGGACTACAGGCATGCACCACCACATCCGGCTATTTTTTTTTTTTTTTTTTTTTTTTTTGTATTTTTAGTGGACACGGGGTTCCACCACATTGGCCAGGCTGGTCTTGAACTCCTGACCTCAGGTGATCCTCCTGCCTCGGCTTCCCAAATTGCTGGGATGACAGGCATGAGCCAGCACGCCTGGCCCAGGGTGAGTTGTTAAATGGCCGGCAAGGCGTCTCACGCCTGTCATCCCTGCACTTTGAGAGACTGAGGCAGGAGGATCACTTGAGCTCAGGAGTTTGAGAACAGCTTGACCAACATAGTGAGACCTCATCTCCAGAAAATATTTAAAAATTATCTGGGCATAGTGTTGCACACCTGTAGTCCCAGCTATGTGGGAGGCTAAGGCAGGTGGCTTGCTTGAGCCCAGGAATTAGAGGCTGCAGTGAGTTATGATTGCACCATTGCATTCCAGCCGGGGTGACAGAGTGAGACTCTGTCTCTAAAAAAAATGAAATAAAATAAAATAAAATAAGCAAAGAGTAATGTTAGGAATGTCTGCCTTGTTGGTACAAAAGGGGTGACTAGAACATAGCTTCACACTTGTTTGTATTTGCAGAAAAAAATATTGCAGTAATACTAAGAAATTGATTTTCTTTTTAAAATGGTGACCTTTGGAGGAAAGAGGAAGAGAGAACAGGGTGGATGGAGCTTAGGGTGAGAGTGAGAAAAGGCGTTGTCTGGCTGCTGAGTGGGAAACGGACCACAGACAGTGGGAGGCAAGGAGCCAGACAGGTGGGGAGGTGAGTGTGGCTACAAGGGGGGCAGTGGGGGGGGCATGGTGGGTCAAGTACACTGCGTCTTTTGGGGCTTTTTTTTTGGAGGGGGGGTGGAGTTCCACTCTTGTTGCCCAGGCTAGAGTGCAATGGCGTGATCTTGGCTCACTGCAACCTCTGCCTCCCAGGTTCAAGCTATTCTGCCTCAGTCTCCTGACTAGCTGGAATTACAGGCAAGTGCCACCACGCCCAGTTATTATTATTTTTTGTATTTTTAGTAGAGACGGGGTTTCACCATATTGGCCAGGCTGGTCTCGAACTCGTGACCTCAGGTGATCCACCTGCCTCAGCCTCCCAAAATGCTGGGATCACAGGTGTGAGCCACTATTCGTGGCCCCTTTGGGGCTTTTCTGTATCTGAAGGCCTGTGGTTCAGTGTTCCCAAGGGACTTCCTGCTGGCCAGAAATGGTGACCATAGGAGCTAATGATTAGTCCCCTCCTCACAATGACAGGGTTGATAACAATGCTTACCATGTGCCTGGTCCTAGCCTATTCTCTGCATTTAAACCTCACAACAGGCTGGGCGCGGTGTCTCCCACCTGTAATCCCAGCACTTTGGGAGGCTGAGGGGGGTGGATCGCTTGAGCCCAGGAGTTCGAGACCAGCCTGGGCAACATGGTGAAATCCCGTTTCTACAAAACATACCAAAATCAGCTGGGCTTGGTGGTGCATGCCTGTAATCCCAGATGCTTCGGAGGCTGAGGTAGGAGGATCATTTGAGCCCCTGAGGCAGAGGTAGCAGTGAGCCAAGATCACACCACTGTACCCCAGTGTGGGTGGCAGAGTGAAACCCTGTCTCAAAAAACAAAATAAAGCAAAACCTTGCAATAATCCCTGGAGGTAGGTACTATTAAAATTACCTTCATTTTATAGATGTGGACACAGACACAGAGAGGTTAGGTGACTTTCTCAAGATCACACAGCTAGGAAGTGGCACTTGAATGTTGGCAGTACCCCAAAGTCCATGCTCTTAACCACTAACCACTGTGGTGTTTCCCGATTCTTTTCCTTTTTTTTTTTTTTTTTTTTTTTGAGACGGAGTTTTGCTCTGTCGCCCAGGCTGTAGTGCAATGGCCTGATCTCGGCTCACTGCAACCTCCGCCTCCTGGGTTCAAGCGATTCTCCTGCCTCAGCCTCCCCAGTAGCTGGGATTATAGGCAAGCGCCACCACACCCGGTTAATTTTGTATTTTTAGTAGAGATGGGGTTTCTCCATGTTGGTCAGGCTGGTCTCAAACTCCTGACCTCAGATGATCCACCTGCCTTGGCCTCCCAAAGTGCTGGGATTGCAGGCCTGAGCCACCGCATCCGGCCCTTTTTTTTTTTTTTTTTTTTTTTGAGACACTGCTATGTTACCCAGGCTGAATGCAGTGGTGTGATCGACCTCCTGGGCTCAATCCTCTGACCTTGGCTGGGATTACAGACTTAAGTCACCCCGCCTGGCCTCCCAGTCCTTCACTGTAGCATTGTTCTCAGTTAATTGTATTGCCCTTTAGATTGGTTATCTCCAAGAATTGCGAGCAATCAGTAAGACCTTAGTATGAATTAGCCAATATTTTCCCATCACTGAACAATAGCAATTGTTGCTGTGGTTTAAAGGGATCCTGTAGAGCAGGAGTTAAATAGTTGGGCTCTGGAGTCATAATGCCTGGGACTGAAGCCCAGCGCCACCATTTCCCAGCCATGTGACTTTGAACAAGTGACATCCCTAATCTGGGCCTCTGTTTCCTCATCTGCAAAGTACCCATTTTCCAGATGAGGATACTGACGCCTAACACACGGCACACCTGGGTTTTGAGCACATACCGCCTCCACCAGGACGAGGAACTCAAACGAGGTTCTGTGAGAGGGAAGTAGAAGGGGTTCTGCAGGCCCAAGTGTGGTGTTCTAGGACACCGGCCCAGGAGCTGGGATGTCAGCAGGAGGGACTTGCCCATTCTCTATACAGTGTGGAGGAAAGGGAGCACTGGAAGCCTGGGGTCCATCTGCACAGACACAGCAAGGTCACCTGAACGGCTGGACAGGCCAGGGTGCTCCTGGATGCTCCTCCTCAGGGGGCTCTTCTCTTCCTCCCAGACTGGAGCTCAGACACCCGGGATAAGTGCTTAATCCTGGCGGGGCCACTTGATGGCACAGGTGGGGACAGGGCCCTGGGGCCCCAACTTCAGTCAGTGGAGGCCAGGTGGGAGATGTACTTTGTCCTTGCTGAGACAGCCCAGCGCTGACCCTGCCCTGGTCCTAAGCACGGCCACAGCCCCACCCCAGCTCCTGATATACACACCTGGGACCACTGGTCCAACCAGAACGATTAAAATGTTGGAATAGGCCAGGCACAGTGGCTCACACCTGTAATCCCAGCACTTTGGGAGGCCGAGGCAGGTGGATCACGAGGTCAGGAGTTCAAGACCAGCCTGGCCAAGGTGGTGAAACCCTGTCTCTACTAAAAATACAAAAATTAGCCAGGTGTGGTGGTGCATGCCTGTAATCCCACCTATTCGGGAGGCTGAGGCAGAAGAATCACTTGAACCCAGGAGGCAGAGGTTTCAGTGAACTGAGATCGCGCCACTGCACTCCAGCCTGAGTGACAGAGCAAGACTCAATCTCAAAAAATGAAATAAAATAAAATAAAACAAAATGTTGAAATATAGGCCAGGCCTAGTGGCTCACACCTGTAAACCCAGCACTTTGGGAGGCTGAGGTGGGCAGATCACTTGAGGTCGGGAGTTTAAGACCAGCCTGGCCAACATGGTGAAACCCCATCTCTACTAAAAATACAAAAAGTAGCCAGGCATAGTGGTGCACCTGCAATCCCAGCTACTTGAGAGGTTGAGGCAAGAGAAATCACTTGAACTTGGGAGGTAGAGGCTGCAGTGAGCTGAGATCGCATCACTGCACTCCAGCCTGGACGACAGAGCAAGACTCTGTCTCAAAAAAAAAAAAAGAAGATGGCTGGGCGCGGTGGCTCACGCCTGTAATCCCAGCACTTTGAGAGGCCGAGGCGGTCAGATCACCTGAGGTCAGGGGTTCAAGACCAGGCTGACCAACATGGTAAAACCCTGTCTCTACTAAAAATACTAAAAATTAGCCGGGCATGGTGGCATATGTCTGTAATCTCAGCTACTCAGGAGGCTGAGGCAGGAGAATCGCTTGAACCCAGGAGGTGGAGGTTACAGTGAGCCGAGATCGCACCATTGCACTCCAGCCTGGACAACAAGAGCAAAACTTCATCTTAAAAAAAGAAAGAAAAAAAAAAAGACAATGTTGAAATAGAGGGGCTGGGCGTGGTGGGTGAATTGCTTGAGCCCAGAAGTCCAAGGCCAGTCTGGACAACATAAGGAGACCTCATCTCTACAAAAAAGTAAAAAAATAGCCAGCCATGATGGCTCACACCTGTAATCCCAGCACTTTGGGATGCCAAGTTGGGAGGATTTATTGAGCCCAGGAGGTCAAGGCTACAGTGAGCTATGATTGCACCACTGCACTCCAGCCTGGGTGACAAAGTGAGGCTCTGTCTCTAAAATAAAATTAGGTCAGGCACAGTGGCTCACCCCTGTAATTGCAGCACTTTGGGAGGCCGAGACAGGCTGATAATTTGAGCCCAAGAGTTTAAGACCAGACTGGGCAATACAGCAAGATCCCGTTCCTTAAAAAAAAAAAAAAAAAAAAAAAGCCGGGCATGGTGATGTATGCCTGTAGTCCCAGCTACTTGGGAGGCTGAACTGAGAGGATCACCTGAGCCTGGGGAGGGCAAGGCTGCAGTGAGCCAAGATTGCACCACTGGACTCCAGCCTGGGTGACAGAATGAGACCCTGTCTCAAAAAACAAAATCATTTTTTTAAATAATAAAATTAAAAAACATAAAATACAATTTTTTTAAAAAGCCACTACCCACTTTTTGATGGCCCAGCTGCTCCCTTGGGACCCTCCAGGCCTCTCCATGCCCCAGCATGAAAGGATTAACCTGGGTTCAATAGGGGGCTTCCCTGACCCAGCTCCGGGGGCCATTGTCCTTCCTGACTGGTGGATGGCCCTGGCAATATTTGGTGTTTTCCCTGGCTCTGCCCCAATATCAATCCCTCCACCCATAAGTTCAGAGTCTTCAGAGAGAAGTATCCATTTCACAGAACTCCTATACATCCTTCAAAGCCTACCTTAATGTCACTTCCTTCAGGAGGCCCTCCCAGATTTCTTCACCACCCCCAGAGTGAATAGCTCCCTCCCCTCTGCCAAGCTCCCAGGTATCTTGAGCCATTCAGCATATCTTGCTCTGATCCTCACACTCAGGCCCTTCTCCCCCCATAGTGTGTGAGCACCTTGATGCCAGAAACCATCATCCTCTCATCTTTGCAGCCTCAGTACCAAGGGCCATTATAAGCACAGCGCAGATTTCATGGAGTGGCTGAATGATTTGTTTGCTGTGTGATCACCTGTACTGAGTCAATATCGGTCACCTTTGGTCATGAGCGTGCCCCTTGACCCAGATTCCTGCAGGAGCCCGAATATAGGGGCCCTGCTTGCTGGGACTGGGGATGGGGGTGGGGTGGGGAATTCAAGGGAAGGCGAGGTCTAGGATATAAGTCCCAAGGGCATGGGCTCAGCAGGGCCCGTTCTCATGCTCTCTGGCCCAGGAGGAGTGATTCTCCATCTGGCAGGCCCAGCTGCAGCGCTGGGACAGGGACATGAGCAGAGGCCACAGGAGGAGAGAGGGAGGTTATGGGGGGAGCTAGGGGAAGTCCATGGTAACCCGGGGGTAGGAAAAACAGCCACACAGTGTTATTGTTACAGAACCATTAAATACAACTTATACACAAGCCGGGCGGCGTCCAGCGGGGCAGGGAGAGTGCGAGAGGGTCAGGGGTGACCAGTCCGGGCCCGGTCCTGGAGGGGGCTGAGGCTGCCGTCGTGGGAGGGGCTGGGCTGGCGGAGGCCGGGCTGCCTGTGGAGGCCTTGAAGCTTTGCCAGCAGCTCCTGGATGAAGTCCTGAGACAGGGCGGGGGAGCTGAGAACATGGGAACAGCGCGGGGGCACCCCCTGCCCCTGTCCAGCCCAGTCCCTGACCTGGGTGCCTCCTCCTGTTCTCTGATTGTGGGATGGGGGGAGTTAGGGGCGGAGGCTATAGACAGAGAGAGAAAAGTGAGCCGGGAGAAAGACAGAGATGGGGAAAGAGCAATGGGAGGGATGGAGAGAAAGAGCTAGGAAGAGAGAGAGAGATCCAAGGAGACAGACACGGAGTGGGGGAGGGGGAGAAACAGACATGTAGAGATAGAGACAGAGAGAGACATAAGGACAGAGAAAGAAACAGAGACATGTGGAGACAGGTCCCCAGAGATAGATCCAGGGCGAACAGAAACGCAATGACGTTTGTCCCTAGAGCTAGTTGGAGAAACATGAATAGTTTTCCCTTTTAAAGCAGGGAAGGAAGTGGGAGGGGTTGGGCTGCTCAGCTTCAGGGTCTGGGAGGAGGGAGGGCCCCCAGAGGTGGGGAAGGGAGTCCGGGTGGCGGAGGCAGTGTCAGGGGAGGACAGAGGGAGACCGAGCCCAAAGGCTGGTGGCCAAAGGGCAGGCACAGGAGAGGCAGAAACAGGGCAGATGGGGGAGGACAGAATGGAGCCCCCTCAGCAGATGGGGGAGAGAGGGAGAGAGACAAGAAGGACAAAAGACACCCCTGGAGACCAGAAAGAGCTGCGGAGGGCAGGTCGGGGCCAGGGGTGGGGGGGCCGGGTAGTGTTCCTCAGAGACCCTTCTGCCAGCTTCTTCCCCCTCCCCCATCAGAGTACTTGGGGCCCGAACAGGGAGAGAATGAGGGAGAGAAAACTCACCTCGACGGGTTTCCCACACGACTTCAGGAGTCCCTAAAACCCCCAACCAAAGAAAAACAAAAAACAAAAAAAACAAAACAGTAAATGACTAACACCTACTCCCCTCCAGCCCCTTTCCTTCCCCAGCAGCAAGACAAATGGAAGTCAGACTCCAGGGTGGACTGCCCACCAAGCTTCAAGAGAGGAACAGAGCCCAAGGGGCATGTGGATAGACTCAGGGCAGGGGTGAGTCACTAGATCCAGAAAGGGTGAGAGGGTCACACAGCACTTCCCTCCTCTAAAAAGGCATAAGCCATAAGCAAGGACATGGCTGCCAAACTGCCTGGGTTCGACGCCCAGCTCTGCTCCTTCTGAGCTGTGTGACGCTGGGCAAGGGATTCAACCTCTCTGGGCCTCATTTTCCTCATGGGGAAAATGGAGCTCACACTAGCGCCTGCTTCGGAGGGTTTTGTGAGGGTTAAGTGAGTGAATACGTGTAAAGCCATCACACCAGTGCCCGGCAGCTAGTGAGCGCTCAGGAAACATGTGAACTATTGCTATTATTTTTAGGGAGGTGCAAAGTAGGGGGCTGGGGGACACCTCCCCCCCACCTACCTGGATTTTCCGGCTTCTCTCCTCTTCACTCTCTAACTCCAACAATTCGTCAATGTTGATCTCATCGGGCATGTCTGCCTCCTAGGGCCAGGGAGGCAGGGGTGCTTAGGATCCCCTTCCCTCCCTCCCTCGCCTTTGTCCAGGGCTCTGCAGGAGCCCCACCGGCCCCAGGGCCCAGCTGGCGGGTTCTGGAGCATTAATGTGGCAGTCAGGGACAGCACTGCCAAGGCGGGACATCTGGGTGTTGGGGGTGGGGGTGACAGATGGGCTGAGAGAGCCCCGGGGCCCTGTACCAGCCCGATGCCTGGACCCATGGGCCCCGGCAGCCTCGGGGCTGGCACGGGTCTCTCGCCTTGGCTCTAGTTCCCACAGAGGAAAACAGGCCTAGTGGAGTCCTGGAATGTCAGATTCTGGGATTCGGGAGAGGGGCTGGCTTCTGCCCTTTCAAGGAAAAGTCTTAGCACTAGGTGCGGGGGAGGAGAGGCTGGCAGCCAGCAGCCAGCTGGGGCGGTCCCTTCCCCCAGGGGACAGGAAGGGAGGGGACGGCTTGGGCCAGCCCCCAGGGGGCCAAAATGCAGCCTGGTGAGACCGGAGGGAGGACCACCGAGGCCCCTCGAGGTGGGTGGGTGGGAGGAGTCATGGCTCAACTCAGCTGCTAAGAGCGGGGCACTGAGTATGGCCTCTACAGGCAGTGGCCCAAGCGCAGGCTGGCTCAGTACCCCTGCTGGGAACAGGACCCAGCTGTCCCCAGCTGTCGAGGGAGCAAGAGAGCCTTGGGGTTATGAATCCTTTCCTCCCCAACCCAAAGTCCGGCTGTTGGCTTCAGGCCTGGGGCTTCAGGGCTGGATGGTCCTGGTTCATGTGTGGTGAAGGGGCTTCAGCAAGGACACAGGTATGCGAGTCTCTGCCAGGGCCACAGCCTGATGCCAAGGGCCTGGGGCTGGCTGAGCTGCAGAGGGACCCGGCATCGTGCAGTGGCTTCGTATAGTGGCCTGTGGTCCTGCAGGTGTGAGGTGTGTGGCTCTGGCTTGGGTGTGGGACACATCAGCATGTGGGGCCCACCACCCAAAAATGGCCTCATAGATGCCACCTGCCACTAGCAACCAGATTGGTTCACCTGTACGGGCCCAGGTGTGAGTCTGAGAACAGAGGGACTGCATGTCACTGTGGGAGAAGGGCCGTGCCTTCCACCATTGTCGCACCATGAAGAGGAGGACTCGTGGGTCATGTGTACACTGTAGCATACAGAAGTCACAGAAGACCAGGCGCAGTGGCTCACGCCTGTAATCCTGACATTTTGGGAGGCCAACAAGAGAGAATTGCTTGAGCCTAGGAGTTCAAGATCAGCCTGGGCAACATAGCGAGGCCCCATCTCTTTTTCTTTTTTCTTTCTTTCTTTTTTTTTTTTTTTTTTTTTTTTTGAGACAGAGTCTCCTTCTGTCACCCAGGGTGGAGTGCAATGATGTGATCGTGGCTCACTGCAACCTCCGCCTCCCGGGTTCAAGTGATTCTCCTGCCTGAGCCTCCCAAGTAGCTGGGATTACAGGTGCCTGCCACCATGCCCGGCTAATTTTTGTAATTTTAGTAGAGACGGGGTTTCACCATGTTGGCCAGGCTAGTCTCAAACTCCTGACCTCAAGTGATCTGCCCACCTCGGCCTCCTAAAGTTCTGGGATTACAGGCGTGAGCCACCGTGCTCAGCCAGTGAGGCCCCACCTCTAAGGAAAAGAAAAAAGAAGTCACTGAAAGTGTGACTTCAAGCAGAAACTCAAGTGATGAAGTACCTGTGTCTGTCAATACATGTAGCTGTGGCTTAGGCTCTTGTGTGCCTGTGAGCAGCAGTGGGCTCTGTGGTTGTATGTCCACCTGTTCCTATAGCTTACAGTTTTTTTGTTTGTTTGTTTGTTTTTGAGATGGAGTTTCGCTCTTGTTGCCCAGGCTGGAGGGCAATGGCGGGATCTCAGCTCACCGCAACCTCTGCCTCCCAGGTTCAAGTGATTCTCCTGCCTCAGCCTCCCGAGTAGCTGGGATTACAGGCATGCGCCACCACACCCGGCTAATTTTGTATTTTTTAGTAGAGACGGGGTTTCTCCATGTTGGTCAGGCTGGTCTCAAACTCCTGACCTCAGGTGATCCGCCCGCCTTGGCCTCTCAAAGTGCAGGGATTACAGGCGTGAGCCACCGCGCCCGGCACTTACACAGTTTTATGTCTGGGTGTAGTTATAAATTCTGTTGGGTTTTGTTTGTTTTTGAGACACGGTCTCGCTCTGTTGCCCAGGCTGGAGTGCAGTGGTGCAATCTTGGCTCGCTGCAACCTTGGCCTCCCAGGCTCAAGCAATCCTCCCACCTCAGCCTCCTGAGAAGCTGAGATTACAAGTGCGTGCATGCCACCATGCCCAGCTAAGTTTTAAGATTTCTGGTAGAGACAGGTTTTCCCCATGTTGCCCAGGCTGGTCTTGAACTCCTGACATCAAGCAATCCTCCTGCCCCGGCCTCACAAAGCGCGTGAGCCACTGTGCTGGGCCAATTTCTGTTGTTTTATGTCTTTGAGTGGCTGTGGATCAGCGCTTGTGCTTGACGGTGGTCATAGTTTTTTCTTTAGGAGATAAGGAAGGGCCATAACTTGAGTCATTTTGTGTTCCAGTGGGGTTGTGCTGTGTCTGCCTACGGCTATGGCCCACGCCGCTGTGTCTGCGGGTGGCTGTGGCTGTAGCATATGTTGAACTGTAGGTGACCCCCCCCACCCCCGCTTGTGTCTTTGTGGGTTTGTACATGGCTGTTACTTCTGGGCTGTGTCCTTGAGTAGCTATAGCTTCCTTCACTGTGCACATCTGTGTCTGCTTTTGCTTCCTTTGCCGTGGGTCTCTGTGTGGCTGTATCTCCCCTGTCACCATGTCTATGTTTGGCTTTATGACACCCCCCTTCCCCCACTCTTTCTCCAGACGTGGCGATTTCAGCTCAACTTAGCTTCCTCCCTCCTCATATGCTAAACCCCTGGCCCTCCCCAGGCGTTTGGACGTATCTCTGGAGACCCAGGTGTTTGTGTGTCGCTCTCCGTGTGTCCACAAGCACGATGCCGTAGGGCACGGACGGCCAGGCCAATGAGTGCTCGGCCCTGGGACCCTCATCCTCTTGTGCAGACCAGGCTGGCCGTGCACCAGCGAGTGTGCACCGAGACCCCAAGGGCTTGGGGTCTCCGCGCCCGGGCTCTATCTGTCCCCGACCACCCCCGAGCCCTCCCCGGGCTCACCATGCCGCGGTACAGCTCCTCTAGGCGCCCGTCGATCCACTTCTCCACGTCCAGCCGCCGCTGCAGCTCCCGCCGGTCATACTTGACGGTAACGCGCGCGTGCCGCTTCTGCAGCCCCCCGGGACTGCCTCCTGGCCCGCGGGCCCGCGATGGAGACTGCAGCTTGCTCAGCACGCGCTTGCCCAGCCGCTGAGCTGCCATCGCGCTGCTGGACCCAGCCTGGCCCGGTGCTGTGCGCCTTCGCCTCGCGCCCCGGGTGCTTCTTACGGGCCGGGGCGGGGCTAGCTGGGGGCGGGGGCTCGGGCTCGTCGGGAGGTCTGCCCCGCCCCGGCCACCCGGGCCTCAGTTTCCCCATCTGCAGTGCGACAGTAGGCCGCTGCGTCGGCTTGAGGCACGCAGTCGCTCGGGGTTCAGGTATGCGCGGGGACCCAGAGCCCCGGGCGGGTCCCTGCGTCGGGGGCTCCCGGGCCGGGATCCCGTGGGGCGGGGGCCCGGGACAGACACACGGGACCCGGCCTGTCTGCGCCCTCTGGCGGTGACGGGGGGGATGGTGCGGGAGCGCCTGCGCCGCCGTCGCTGTAGGAGGTCGAGCGGTCACTTGTTCCTTCGTTCATTCATTCACTCATCCATCCATTTTTGTTGTTGTTGTTGTTGTTGTTGTTGAGCCGGAGTCTCGCTCTGTCGCCCGGGCTGGAGTGCAGTGGCACGATCTCGGCTCACTGCAAGCTCCGCCTCCTGGATTCACGCCATTCTCCTGCCTCAGCCTCTCCGAGTAGCTGGGACTACAGGCGCCCGCCACCACGCCCGGCTAATTTTTTGTATTTTTAGTAGAGACGGGGTTTCACCGTGGTCTCGATCTCCTGACCTCGTGATCCGCCCGCCTCGGCCTCCCAAAGTGCTGCGATTACAAGCGTGAGCCACCGCGCCCAGCCCCATTTGTTTGTTCACTCATTCCGTTCAACTAATTTTTTTTTGAGTCGGTGTCTCTCTGTCGCCCAGGCTGGAGTGCAATGGCGCGATCTCGGCTCACCGCAATGTCCACCTCCCAGGTTCAAGCGATTCTCCTGCCTCAGCCTCCGAAGTAGCTGGGTTTACAGGGATGCACCACAACACCCGGCTAATTTTTGTATTTTTAGTAGAGACGGGGTTTCGCCATGTTGCCCAGGCTGGTCTCGAACTCCTGACCTCTAGTGATCTGCCTGCCTCCGCCTCCCAAAGTGCTGGGATTACAGGCGTGAGCCACCGCCCCTGGCCCCATTCAACGAATATCTATTAAGTATCCACTCTATACCAGACACTGCTTTACCCTCCAGGGATAGAGCAGGGAACAAAACAAGCCCAGTCCCACGCATTTGACAGTTGTAGCCGGGACACACGAGAAACACAGTAAGTACGGTATTATACAGCTTATTATCATATAAGTGCTTTGTGGAAATATAAAGCAGAAAAGGAGAAATGGAGTGAGGGTAGGGTTGCAACTTTAGCGAGGGTGGCCAGGGAAGTCCCTTACTTCAAAACAGTCTTCCCACTTCTAATTATAAGCAGCAAGAATTATACTTTAAAATTTAAATGTGGCTGACGCAGTGGCTCATCCCTGTAATCCCAGAACTTTGGGAGGCCAAGGCAGGTGGATCACGAGGTCAGGAGTTCAAGACCAGCCTGGCCAACATGGTGAAACCCTGTCTCTACTAAAAATACAAAAATTAGCTGGACATGGTGGCACATGCCTGTAATCCCAGCTACTCGGGAGGCTGAGGCAGGAGAATCGCTTGAACCCGGGAGGCGGAGGTTGCGGTGAGCCAAGATAGCGCCATTGCACTCCAGCCTGGGCAACAAGAGCAAGACTCTCTCTCAAAATAAATAAATAAATAAAATAATAATAAATAATTTTTTTTTTTTAAAAGGCCAGGCACAGTGGCTCATGCCTGTAATCCCAGCACTTTGAGAGGCCAAGGTGGGCAGATCATGAGGTCTGGAATTCGAGACCAGCCAGGTCAACATGGTGAAACCCCATCTCTACTAAAAATACAAAAAAAAAAAAAAAAAAAATTAGCCAGGCGTGGTGGTGTGCACCTGTAATTGCAGCTACTGGGGACGCTGAGGCAGGAAAATTGCTTGAACCCAGGAGGCAGAGGTTGTGGTGAGCCAAGATCGCACCACTGCACTCCAGCCTGGGTGACAGAGCAAGACTCCATCTCAAAAAAAAAAAAAAAAAAAATTGTAGAGACATGGTCTCCCTATGTTGCCTAGGCTGTTCTCCAATTCCTGGGCTCAAGTGATCCTCCCACCTTGGCCTCCCAAGATGCTGGGATTATAGGCATGAGCCACCTCACCCCACCAACCAGCCATAATGTAAAACTTTTGAGTTTCAAAGAACATCATCAAGAAAGTGAAGAGACAACCCATAGAATGGGAGAAAAAAAATTGCAATCATGTCACTCATAAGGTGCTGGGATGAGCCACCACACCTGGCCGAACCGTATACTTTATTTTTTTTTTTTTATTTTTTATTTTTGAGACGGAGTCTCGCTCTGTCACCCAGGTTGGAGTGCAGTGGCGCGAACTCGGCTCACTGCAAGCTCCGCCTCCCGGGTTCCCGCCATTCTCCTGCCTCAGCCTCTCCGAGTAGCTGGGACTACAGGCGCCCGCCACCACGCCCGGCTAATTTTTTTTTTTTTGTATTTTTAGTAGAGACGGAGTTTCACCGTGGTCTCGATCTCCTGACCTCGTGATCTGCCCGCCTCGGCCTCCCAAAGTGCTGGGATTACAAGCGTGAGCCACCGCACCCGGCCCCGAACCGTATACTTTAAAAAGTGAGTTGGGCCAGGCACGGTGACTCACGCCTGTAATCCAGCACTTTGGGAAGGCAAGGCGGGTGGATCACCGGAGGTCAAGAGTTAGAGACCAGCCTGGCCAACATGGTGAAACCCCGTCTCCACTAAAAATACAAAAATTAGCTGGGCATGGGGGCACATGCCTGTAATCCCAGCTACTCAGGAGGCTGAGGCAGGAGAATCGCTTGAACCTGGGAAGGGGATGTTGCAGTGAGCTGAGATCGCACCATCGCACTCCATCCTGGGCAACAAGAGTGAAACTCCATCTCTAAATAAATAAATAAATAAGGGTGAGTTGTATGGTATGTGAGTTATATCTCAATAAGGCTGTTTTTTTGTTTTTGTTTTTGTTTTTGTTTTGGGGCAGAGTCTCGCTCTGTCTGCCAGGCTGGAGTGCAGTGGCACGATCTCAGCTCACTGCAACCTCTGCCTCCCCGCTCAAGCAATTCTCCTGCTTCAGCCTGCCGAGTAGCTGGGATTACAGGGGTGTGCCACCACGCCTGGCTAATTTTTGTATTTTTAATAGAGACGGGGTTTCACCACGGGCTGTTCTTGAACTCCTGACCTCAGGTAATCCACCCGCCTCGGCCTCCCAAAGTGCTGGGATTACAGGCGTGAGCCACCGTGCCCGGCATCAATAAACCTGTTTTATTTCAAAATTAAAAACAGGCCAGGCGCCATGGCTCATGTCTGTAATCCCAGCACTTCGGGAGGCTGAGGTGAGTGGATCATCTGAGGTCAGGAGTTTGAGACCAGCCTGACCAACATGGCGAACCCCTGTCTCTATTAAAAATGCAAAAAAATTAGCCAAGCATGGTGGTGCACCCCTGTAATCCCAGCTACTCGGGAGGCTGAGGTTGGAGAATTGCTTGAACCTGGGAGGCGGAGGCTGCAGTGAGCTGAGATCGCGCCATCACACTCCAGCCTGGGCGACAAAGCAAGACCCCATCTCTGAAAAAACAAAAATAAAAAACAACTATCGGCCGGGCGCGGTGGCTCACGCTTGTAATCCCAGCACTTTGGGAGGCCGAGGTGGGCGGATCACGAGGTCAGCAGATCGAGACCACGGTGAAACCCCGTCTCTACTAAAAATACAAAAAATTAGCCGGGCGTGGTGGCGGGCGCCTGTAGTCCCAGCTACTCGGAGAGGCTGAGGCAGGAGAATGGCGTGAACCTGGGAGGCAGAGCTTGCAGTGAGCCGAGATCGCGCCACTGCACTCCAGCCTGGGTGACAGAGCGAGACTCTGTCTCAAAAAAAAAAAAAAAAAAAAAACAACTATCCATAGCTCCCCATGGCCTTCAGTCTAAAGGCCAAACTCCTTCGTTTACCAGTCCCAGCTCTGCTAGGGACAGTCCCGTTTCAGCACCTTTCACTTGCAGTTCCCTCTGCCAGGAAGGTTCTTCCCTAGAATATCAGCAGGGCTCACTCCTTCACCTCCCTCCAATGTCACTGTTCAGTGAGGTCTTCCCTGGCCACGCTATTTCACACTGCAACTCTCGTGCCCCTCACCCAGCTCTGTTTGATACATAACACTTACCACTTTCTAACATTTGAGAGAGATATATATATACATTCTTTTTTTGAGATGGAGTCTTGCTCTGTCGCCCCAGGCTGGAGTACAGTATTGTGATCTCGGCTCACTGCAACCTCTGCCTCCCGGGTTCAAGAGAGTCCCCTGCTTCAGCCTCCTGAGTAGCTGGGACTACAGTTGTACACCACTGTGTCTGCTTACTTTTTATATTTTCAGTAGAGATGGGGTTTTACCATGTTGGTCAGGCTGGTCTCGAACTCCTGACCTCAGATGATCTGCCCGTCTTGGCCTCCCAAAGTGCTGGAATTACAGGCATGAGACACCGTGCCTGGCCTCTAACATTATATATAATGTACTCATTTAATATATTGTCCATGCCAGGCACGGTGGCTCACGCCTGTAATCTCAGCACTATAGGAGGCTGAGGCAGGAGGAGCAATTACATCCAGGAGTTCAAGATCAGCTTGGGCAACATAGTGAGACCCTGTCTCTACAAAAAAAAAAAAAAAAAAAAAAAAGCCAGGTGCAATGGTACGTGCTTGTAGTCCCAGTTACTCTGGAGGCTGAGTTGGGAGAATCACTTGAGTCCAGGAGATGGAGGACGCAGTGAACCGTGATGGCACCACTGCACTCCAGCCTGGGTGATGGAGTGAGACCCTGTCTCAAAAAGAAAAATGTCATATTTTCTGTTCTGTGCAGTGACAGAAAAAAAAAATATTGTCTGTTTCCCAACTAGTAGCATACTAAAGGCAGTGGGACAGGACTGGTCCACTTTGGGTACAAGCAAAAAGAGGGTGCACTGTCTGTAGAGAATTTAAAAATACGGCCGGGCGCGGTGGCTCAAGCCTGTAATCCCAGCACTTTGGGAGGCCGAGGCGGGCGGATCACGAGGTCAGGAGATCGAGACCATCCTGGCTAACAGGGTGAAACCCCGTCTCTACTAAAAATACAAAAAATTAGCCGGGCGTGTTGGCGGGCGCCTGTAGTCCCAGCTACTCGGGAGGCTGAGGCAGGAGAATGGCGTGAACCCCGGGAGGCGGAGCTTGCAGTGAGCCGAGATTGCGCCACTGCACTCCAGCCTGGGGGACAGAGCAAGACTCCGTCTCAAAAAAAAAAAAAAAAAAAAAAAAAGAAAGAGAATTTAAAAATAAAAAGCTGGCTGGGCGCGGTGGCTCACACCTGTAATCCCAGCACTTTGGGAGGCCGAGGTGGGCGGATCACCTGAGGTCAGGAGTTAGAGATCAACCTGGCCAACATGGTGAAACCCCATCTCCATAAAAATACAAAAATTAGCCGGGTGTGGTGGTACACGCCTGTAATCCCAGCTACTTGGGAGACTGAGGCAGGAGAATCGCTTGAACCCGGGAGATGGAGGTTGCGGTGAGCCAAGATCGTGCCATTGCACTGCAGCCTGGGCAACAAACAGAGTTGAGACTCCATTAAAAAAAAAAAAAAACTGACCAAAAGTTGGTCTAATTTTTATTTTACTTTGCACTCGCATTTCTAAACAGTGTCAATGATAAAACAGTCCTCCCCAGGGAAGAAACAGAAACAAAAACCTTCTGGTGGTCTGCTTTCTAAACAATTGATGCAATATAAAAAAGAGGGGCCGGGCGCGGTGGCTCACGCTTGTAATCCTAGCACTTTGGGAGGCCGAGGCGGGCGGATCACGAGGTCAGGAGATCGAGACCACGGTGAAACCCCGTCTCTACTAAAAATACAAAAAATTAGCCGGGCGTGGTGGCGGGCGCCTGTAGTCCCAGCTACTCGGGAGACTGAGGCAGGAGAATGGCGTGAACCCGGGAAGCGGAGCTTGCAGTGAGCCGAGATTGCGCCACTGCACTCCAGCCTGGGCGACAGAGCAAGACTCGGTCTCAAAAAAAAAAAAAAAAAAAAGGGGGGAAAAAAAAAACAATTGATGCAATTACTGTCAAGTTTTTTGTTTTGTTTTGTTTTTGTTTCATTTTTTGAGACGGAGTTTTGCTCTTGTTGTCCAGGCTGGAGTACAATGGCGCTATCTCAGCTCACTGCAACCTCCACCTCCCAGGTTCAAGCGATTCTCCTGCCTCAGCCTCCCGAGTAGCGTGGATTACAGGCATCCGCCACCACGCCAGACTAATTTTGTATTTTTAGTAGAGACAGGATTTCTCCATGTTGGTCAGGCTGGTCTTGAACTCCCGACCTCAGGTGATCCACCCGCCTCGGCCTCCCAAAGTGCTAGGATTACAGGGGTGAGCCACCACGCCTGGCCTACCGTCAAGTTTTTTGTTTTTTTTTTAAGACAGAGTCTTGCTCTGTCACCTAGGCTGGAGGGCAGTGGCGCAGTCTCGGCTCACTGCAACCTCCGCCTCCCGGGTTCAAGCTATTCTCCTGCCTCAGCCTCCCGAGTAGCTGGGACTACAGGAGCCTGCCACCACACCCGGCTAATTTTTTTTGTATTTTTAGTAGAGACGGGGTTTCACCATCTTACAGGATGGTCTCGACCTCCTGACCTCGTGATCCACCCGCCTCAGGCTCCCAAAGTGCTGGGATTACAGGCGTGAGCCACCGCACCCGGCCCACGCCCGGCTAATCTTTTGTATTTTTTTTTTAGTAGAGACTGGGTTTCACCGTGTTAGCCCACACGGGTGTTAGCCCAGATGGTCTCCATCTGCTGACCTCGTGATCCGCCTGCCTTGGCCTTCCAAAGTGCTGGGATTACATGGGATTACAGGCATAAACCATCGCGCCCAGCCCTTTTTTTTTCTTTTCTTTCTTTCTTTTTTTTTTTTTGAGACTAAGTCTCACACTATCGCCTGGGCTGGTGTGCAGTGGGGCGATCTCAGCTTGCTGCAGCCTCCACCTCCCGGGTTCAAGCGATTCTCCTGCCTCAGCCTCCTGAGGGGCTGGGACTACAGGCACGCGCGCTACCACGCCCGGCTAATTTTTGTATTTTTAGTAGAGACAGGGTTTCACTATGTTGGCCAGGCTGGTCTCGAACTCCTGACTTCGTGAACCACCCACCTCGGCCTCCCAAAGTGCTGGGATTACAGGCATGAGCCACCGCGCCCAACCCCTTTTTTTTTTTTTTTTTTTTTGAGAACGAGTCTCGTGCTGTTGCTCAGGCTGGAGTGCAGTGGCACAATATTGGCTCACTGCAAACTCCGCCTCCCGGGTTCAAGCGATTCTCCTGCCTCAGCCTCCCAAGTAGCTGGGACTACATGCTCCCGCCACCACATCTGGCTAATCTTTTTTATTTTTTTTTTAGTAGAGACGGGTTTTCACTGTGTTAGCCAGGATGGTCTCGATCCACTGACCTTGTGATCAGCCCGCCTTGGCCTCCCAAAGTGCTGGGATTACAGGCATGAGCCACTGCGCCTGGCCCTCCTTTTGAGTTTTTGTGTTTAAAGTTCCAAACTGGACAGACGCCGTGGCTCACGCCTGTAATCCCAACACTTTGGGAGGTCAAGGTGGGTGGATCATGAGGTCAGAAGTTCGAGACCAGCCTGGCTAACATGGTGAAACTCCATCTCTACAAAAAACACAAAAATTAGCTGGGCATGGTGGTGGGTGCCTGTAATCCCAGCTACTCAGGAGGCTGAGGCAGGAGAATCGCTTGAACCCGGGAGGTGGAGGTTGCAGTGAGCTGAGATCGCGGCACTGCACTCCAGCCTGGGCAACAAGCGCAACTCTGTCTCAAAATAAAATAAAATAAAATAAAATAAAATAAAATAAAATAAAGAAAGAAGAGGCCTATGCCTTCTTCCAAGCCCCGACAGCTCAGCACATACTTCTCTGTTTTCATGCTCAAGCCTGGCTTTAGTGGGCCTGAGTGGCAGGGGGCGATTCAAGTGCTGGGGGAGACCTTTGGCCTCACATTCAGACTCCACCTTGAGTCCCATGACCTCACTGCAAGGTTAGACTTCCATTGTTTAAGGTAAACACCATTTCGATAACTCAGTTAGGACTCTTCGACTCTTCATGTATTATTATGCTAGGAGGAAGGCTGAAGAGTGGGAGTGGCCCTTGCTTCTGAACACACTGTTCTCTTTCCTGCCTGAAGACCTCTGCATTTGCCGTTCCTGATGCTTGGAATGTTTGTCCCTTGGCCCTTATCATCCTTCAGAGTTCATTATCAAAGCCACCCCTCACAGAGCCCTTCCTCCGCCACCCCATTCAAAAGATCTCTTGTTATTTTCCATCCCAGCCCCCGATTCATTTTCTTTCTTTCTTTTTTTTTTTTTTTTTGAGGCAGAGTCTCGTTCTGTTGCCTAGGCTGGAGTGCAGTGGTGCAATCTCAGCTCACTGCAAGCTCCGCCTCCCGGGTTCACGCCATTCTCCTGCCTCAGCCTCCGGAGTAGCTGGGACCACAGGTGCCTGCCACCAGGCCTGGCTAATTTTTTGTATTTTTAGTAGAGACGGGGTTTCACCGCATTAGCCAGGATGGCCTCGATCTCCTGACCTCGTGATCCGCCCGCCTCGGCCTCCCAAAGTGCTGGGATTACAGGCGTGAGCCACCGCGCCCGGCCTCATTTTCTGTATAGCACTGTCAAAGTGTTTTCAGGCCAGGTGTGGTGGTTCACGCCTGTAATACAACACTTTTGGAAGGATGAGACAGGAGGATCCCTTGAAGCCAGGAGTTTGAGACCAGCCTAGGCAACACAGCAAGACCCCTGTCTCCACAAACAATTTAAAAATTAGCTGGATGTGGTGGCTCACATCTGTAGTCCCAGCTACTTGGGAGGCTGAGGTGGGAGGATCCCTTGAGCCCAGGAGGTCAAGGCTGCAGTGAGCCAAGATCACACCATTGCACTCCAGCCTGGGCAACAAGAGCAAAAACTCCATTTCAAAAAAATAAATAAATAAATAAATAATCTAAAAAAGTGTTTTCAATAATAATGCATTTATTTTGATTACCTTGTTGGCTGTCCTCTACTCGTGTGCCTGCCCCACTCCATTCCCCTTTCTAGAGTCAGTTCACGTAACTCCTCTTCCAGGAAGCCCTCTTTTTTTTTTTTTTTTTTTTTTTGAGACGGAGTTTTGCTCTTGTTGCCCAGGCTGGAGTGCAATGGCACGATCTCGGCTCACCACAACCTCCGCCTCCTGGGTTCAAGTGATTCTCCTGCCTCAGCCCCCCGAGAAGCTGGGATTACAGGCACGCACCACCACGCCCGGCTAATTTTGTATTTTTAGTAGAGATGAGGTTTCTCCATGTTAGTCAGGCTGGTCTCGAACTCCCAACCTCAGGTGATCCGCCCACCTCGGCCTCCCGAAGTGCTGGGATTACAGGCGTGAGCCACTGCGCCCGGCCCAGGAAGCCCTCTTTGACTCCCAGGCTTGGTCAGGTGTCTTCTCTGGGTTTCCCCAGGGGCTTCCTTCCTCTCAATTCTGATGCTGCCTGTGCTAAGTATTTGTCTCCATATCTGTCCTGAGAACCTTGGAGCCAGGGCCCGGGGCTGTTTTTGCATGGGCCTATCACCTCCTCCAGGAAGCCCTCCCTGGCCCTCTCTCAGGCTGGATGGGAAAGCTATCTAGGATCCCATCATGCCCAGGTTTTCTAGCGATCCAGCCTCTGATCCCTCAGCTTGGCCTTCCCCATCACAGCTTTCATCACTTTGTGCTAAGCTTCCGCTATCACTACTCTGGGCCGTTCCTGTTTGGTGACTCAGGGACCAGTCTGGCATGGCCACCGCTGGGTCCCCAGCATTAAGCCCTGGAGCATGAGCCCAGTGAACTTTGAATTCAGGAAGGAATTCACAGGAAAGCTGCGGCGAGGCGGGCAGAAAACCACAGGCTTCCAAGAAACGCGTGTCTGCCGCCCCCTCCTCCCACCCTGAGGCCAGTCCAAGAGCGAAGGCCCTCCTCGGATGTCGTCACCAAGCCCAAGGGAAGGGTGGCAGGTGCTCAGCGGGCAGGCGCCCCGCCCCGCGAGGTTCTGTTGGGGGCGAGGCCCGCGCAAGCCCCGCCTCTTCCCCGGCACCAGGGGCGGGCCCAGGTGCGCCCAGGGCGGGGGAGCGGCCGCGCAGGTACCTGCCCTTTGCGCCTGCGCCCAGCTCGCCCTGCCTAGCTAGGTGCGCCCCGCCCCCTGTCTGCTCGGCCACCTTCGGGAGCCGCTTCCAATAGGCGTTGGCCATTGGCTCTGGCGACCTCCGCGCGTTGGGAGGTGTAGCGGGGCTCTGAACGCGCGGAGGGCCGTTGAGTGTCGCAGGCGGCGAGGGCGCGAGTGAGGAGCAGACCCGGGCATCGCGTGCCGAGAAGGCCGGGCGTCCCCACACCGAAGGTCCAGAAAGGCGACTTCCGGGGGCTTGGGCACCTGGCAGACCCTCCCCGAGCGTCCGCACCTGAACGCGAGGCGCTCCAGTGCGCGTGCGCGGCGAGGGGCTTCCCGCACCTGATCGCGAGACCCCAACGGCTGGTGGCTGGCGGCGTCGCCTGCGCGTCTCGGCGGAGCTGGCCATGGCGCAGCTGTGCGGGCTGAGGCGGAGTCGGGCGCTTCTCGCCCTGCTGGGATCGCTGCTCCTCTCTGGGGTCCTGGCGGCCGACCGAGAACGCAGCATCCACGGTGAGGGCCGGGCGGGGAGGCAGGAGGCGGGGCGCAGGGGGCAGAGGCTCGGGGGTCAACGGGGGTCTGAGCAGGGAGAACTGGCGGGGGAGGAAACGGGGTTATTTGATGGCGTTCAGCGGGTGTGGTGGAACCAGCCCTGGAGGATTGAGCCTTGAGATGAGGTTTGGGAGCCCTCGAGAGCGAAGACGGGCGGAGGAGCGAGGGTTAGGAGAGTTTCCTTCGGGTGGAGGAAGAGTCTAGGGGTATTGACCAAGAAGGCGTGGCACTGCCCCTTCCTGTGGCAAGAACGGGGTGAGGACCGAATTGAAGACCAACCTCCTCCTGGCGGTGGAAAGTTCCATGGCCAAAGCCCAGGGAGAGGCCAGACCTGTGAGATGGTGGGGGTTGGACTGGGTGACCTGGTGGCCGTTTTAGACTCAGGGAAGAAGCCCATCTCACCCCTGCCTCTTTGGAGATTGGACAAGAGCCCCCCCCGAAGTTTTTGTAGTTGAGTTGCAGTAAAGTAGGTGCCCGAGAAGGAGGGAGCAAGAAAGGAAACAAGCGTTGGGGAAGAGGAAGCTCTGCTAAGGTGCGAGAGAGTGTTGGCGTTGAGCAGCTGGTGTTGGGGTCTTTGAATTGGTCCTTAGAAGTCAGTGGTGAATAAGGTGATTTAAACTTCTACACTCTTAAGGAAGTGTGGCCTGAAAGGTCTGTTTGAACAAGTGTTGTTTTAAGCTTAACTGCTTCAGACAAGTACCAGCGGGTTTTGAAAAGAGCTCTCTTGAAAGCAAGAATTCACTGATTCAGCAAAACTTACTGAGGCCCTGCTACGTGTCAGGCACTGGCGCTGGTGATAACAGTTAACTCAGACTAGCTGGGTTCCTGCATTCACAGAGTGGGAGAGGCAGAGCTAGTGAAGGTTTAAAAAGCACTTGCCATGAGATTAAGTTACTGAGAATTAAATGAACCAGGTGAAGTACACCAACAGGGTGATCTAAGATGTTGGGGGCGGCTTTAGCTCAGGTAGTCGGGGGAGGTCTCCGTGAGAAGGGTGACATCTGAGCTCTAACATGAAGAAGGAGGAGGCGGTAGCTACACGGAGACCTGGGGGACCAGCGTCCAGTTGCAGGCAATAGAGTACAAAGGCCTTGAAGCTGGAACAAGCTTGGTTGGGTTCAGGGAAAAGACAGAGCCAGCCTGGCTGGCGCTGGCATGAAGGAGGGGAGGACTGGAGGAGGATGGGAGGTGGGAGAGGTAGGCTGCAGCCAGATGGCCTAGGGCTTTATAGACAGGTACTGGTGCTTGAACCCAGGAGGCGGATGTTGCAGTGAGCCAAGATCACGCCACTGCATTCCAGCTTGAGCAACAAGAGTGAAACTCCCATCTCAAAAAAAAAAAAAAAGAAAAAAAGGCCAGGCAATGTGGCTCATGCCTGTAATCCCAGAACTTTGGGAGGCCAAGGCGGGCAGATCACTGGAGGCCAGTTCAACACCACCCTAGGCAACATGATGAAACCCCGTCTCTACCAAAAATACAAAAATTAGCTGGGCATGGTGGTGTGTGCCTGTAGTCCCGGCTACTCGGGAGGCTGAGGCAGGAGAATCGTTTGAAGCCCAGAGGCAGAGGCTGTAGTGAGCTGAGATCAAGCCACTGCACAGCAGCCTGGGCGACACAGCAAGACTCCGTCTCAAAAAAAAAAAAAAAAAAAAAAGCAGGATAGGTGTGCACCAAGTCATCACCTGTGGTAACTTCTGGGGACTGGTTAATTTTTCTATGCCCCAGGCAGGAGAAAAAAGAATTGGTGGGGAGAGGCTCAGCTGTAGGTGACTGGGAGTCAGGAATGCAGACGTTGACCATTCTTGCAATCAGAACCAGAATTTGGCAGCTCTGCTGGACTTTTTCAGGTGAAGTAATTATGTTAGGATGTACCTCCCAGTTACCTGGCCTCTTGCTACCTCTGGTGCTTACTCTGAGCTGGGATGTGCCATTTAACCTTTGAAACAGCCGGGTGCGGTGGTGAAGTTACGTGCCTTGCCCGAGGTCACTCGGTAGTAGTAATTGACAAAGCCAGGTCTCACTGCAGAGGCCTTCTCTGTTCAGAGTGGCCTCCCTGACTGCTGCTGCCGGCTGGACCTACTGACCTTTCAGAAGTACTAGTGTCTGACTGGGTGAACTCATGCCCTCACTCATCTTAAGTTCTGTTTGTTTGAAAGCTTGAACAGCTTAATCGGAGGCAGGAGGCAGTTTTGATTTTTTTTTTCCTCGCTCCTTCCTGATTGCTTCTGTTTTCTCTGGAAGCAAGTCATCCACTGGGAGTGTGGTGTTGCTGAAGCTCCATGCAGTGGCTCAGGTGCTGCCGGATGAGTGTGATGGTGAGGGAGAAGTGAACAGAGAATGTGTGAGGGAGGGAGGATGGGGGCTGGTCAAGGAATTTATTCTGTGTGAAGACATGAGGGGGTGGAGGGCCGAGATGGTAGGGCCAGCAGATTGTTGGAGTTGAGGTTCTGAAGGGAATGAACCAGACAGATAGGATGCAGTGGATATTGAGTGAGATGCGTGAGAGGGAGGTTCTGAAGAGGTGGCAGTTATTGAGACAGGTCTAGGTGTGACCCTGAGAGGAAGCGGGGGACGAGGGTGGGACGAGATCAGCTGGAGGTCTTGGAACCTAGAGGTCAGAAGACCATCTACCTAGATATATAAATCTCCAAGAATGATCATAAGAGCAGCGGGAGAGGTGGCAGGCCCGGAGCTAAAGTTGGGATGAAAGGAGTAGTTGTCTGGCTTGGCAGATCACATGCCAGGCGGGGTAGTGAATGATTTACTCTAACAATGGGAGTCTCCCAGCTGGGGGTTTTGGGGAGGGTGGAGGGAGAATAGTCCAGAAGCAGCTCCCAGGAGCAAGGAGACCTCCCCACTTGGAAGGGCCCCAGGAAGTGTGCCCTCAGGGGAGATTCCAATTAGGTAAGAGGGTGGCAACAATGTTCAGAGGAGATTGAGGACTTGGAAGATTTGCTCAAGACCGGTCCTGAGTACCAGAGGGCCCGGGAGTTGGGGGAGGGGAGATGGGGACAAAGCAGGCCCCGCCGTGTGAGAGTGAGGGTTAACTCAGGGGTCAGGGCTTCTTGTGAGAAGCATCAGGTGGTCTATGATTGATGTGTTGGTGACGCTCTGAGTAGTGAGGGCAGGTGGGAAGGGACAGGTGGACTGGCCGGACAAAGAGGGTCCTGACTCCAACCTCTGCAGACAGAGGTGGGGGGAAAGCTGAGCTTATGCCAGGTGAGGAAGCTCCCCGATCTAGCGTTAGGGACAGTTACAGTCTGGAGTGGAAAGCACGCAGGGATTATAAACTGGCCACTCCCAGGAAGCTTCACACAGCCTTTATGTGACTTGCACATTTTCCAGAATTGGGATTTTTTAAACGTAAAAATGTAGTTTTTGGCTTTGCCTGAAAAACGTGAAGATGTAATGGAACCAAACCAGAACACAGGCCTGTTTTCCTGCCCAGCACTCCCCGGCAGGAGCCGAGTGCCTCTTTCAGGCAGGAGATATACCACTCCCCAGCCTGTAGATCTTATTCAGCCTGCCTCACCTCAGCTACTGCCTGCCCTCTATCTCTGTAGGCCTTTGGTTTCTGACCCCTACCTTAAACATATACTCCATTTAGTAAAAAGTAACACATAACAGTTCTTTATAAATTGCACGTTACAGTGTGAGACAGGGAGAGCACACGCGTGCGCACGTGTCTGTGTATGTATGTATGTTACAGCTGTTAGGGGAAATCCTTTTATCAGGTAGCTGCAAATATGCAGGATTTTTTTCTTTTCCTTTTCCCCACCCAGGTGGTAAATCCTGGTATTTGGAGGGTCCTGAAATTTGTAATGTTGCTCAACACCAGGCCAGATCATATATTTCCTCCGCAGAATAGAAACTTGAAAGGTCCTTTAGGAGTGGCCGGTTAGGTGTAGTTCTTGCTGCCAATAACTTTGTGCCTGGCCCTGGGCATCAGAACTTGTGTTAATGGTTACTTGGCTTAAGGTCCTTTGTTTTTGGTTTTTTTTTTTTGAGACAGAGTCTCTCTCGTCTCCCAGGCTGGAGTGCAGTAGCGCAATCTCTGCTCACTGCAAGCTCCACCTTCCGGGTTCACATCATTCTCCTGCTTCAGCCTCCTGAGTAGCTGGGACTATAGGCGCCCGCCACCACGCCCGGCTAATTTTTTGTATTTTTAGTAGAGACAGGGTCTCACCACCGTGTTAGCCAGGATGGTTCAAGGTCTTTTGTTGATTCTTCTTGGGAATTTCCACTGGAGGCAAGCAGGGCAACACTCATTTGAGAACCTTTCCTGCACCTTTTTTTTTTTTTTTTTTTTTTTTTGAGACAGAGTCTTGCTCTGTTACCCAGACTGGAGTGCAGTGGCGCCATCTTGGCTCATTGCAACCTCTGCCTCCTGGGTTCAAGCGATTCTCCTGCCTCATCCTCCTGCGTAGCTGGGCTTACAGGTGTGCACCGCCATGCCCAGCTAATTTTTGTATTTTTAGTTGGGATGGGATTTCAACACGTTGGCCCGGCTGGTCTCGAACTCCCGACCTCAGGTGATCTGCCCACCTCAGCCTCTCAAAGTGCTGGGATTACAGGCTCGAGCCATGTGGCCCGGCCCTCTCCTGTACTTCCAAGGGATTTTCGAAATCTGTGGACCTCTCAGGTTAATTACAGTGTCTGTAGAACCTTAACTAAAAGGTAAGCTTTCCAGCAGACTCCGCAGACATGTTATTAGTTGCCACCCTTTCTTTACTTTCCTCCTCACCCCTATGGGTAGTTGTGACCCTGGTGGTCAAAGATAAGATGACAGAAGGCTAAAGTAAAGCTGGTGTTGGCAATCAGCTGGGAATTCTCTAAAGCAGCTTCTCACATTATTCTTATCCTCCATAGGAGTGCTTGTCCTACTTGCAGGCAAGGCAGTTTGGTTCCAGGGTAGTTCGAAATCTTATTCACTGATACAGTCAGCAAATGTTTATTTAGCACCCACAAATTGCCAGGCACTGACTCACTCAAAATAGAGCACTGAACAAAATAGACCCCCTCCCCCATCCATGGCAGATGTGTCATAATGAGAGGAAGACAGTACCATAAATGAACAGATGAGTGCATGTCTGGTGATGAGTGTCAGGGTTGGTGTGCTTAGCACTGAAAATGGGGGCTTTTGAGGTTCAAATGCTTGCAGTTCCTAAAGAAGGTTGAGGGCCTTGCCTTCAGGTCTCCGTGGGAGACTGGCCTCTTTCCACTGGAAACATTGCTTTGCCCAGTCAGTATTTGAGAGCTCAGCCTGTGATGGAGAAAGCACACTTCTCCTCTTTCACCCTGCTCCCCGCCCTGTTTCTCATTTTACCCATCCCATGCCATTTGCAGAATGCATGCAGAGCTTCTGTTTGCCATGTCTGGAGGCTACAGGGGAGGCTGAATGAGGGGTGATAAGCCTGTGGCTCATGTGAGGCGGGAGAGACCCCAGCAGGAGTCACACTGAAATGACTCCATTAGCCCCAGGAGGCCTTGGCCCACTGGCCATGACTAATGTGGACGTTAGAGTGTGGATTCCGATGTCCTGCAAGATCCTCCTCACAAGTGTCATTTCACGGTTGTTTCTGGCAACATCTTTTTGAAAACTCCCTGTAAAGAAGTGCTGATGTTGATGCTGAGGCCCAGGAACTTTGGAGTTTATTTACTTTTTTTTTTTGTTTTATTTTCCTTGGCAGGTGAAGTAGGAGCTAGAGTTTAGTTATTTTGAAGTTTATTTGAAATATGCTTTTTATGATTAGAAGCCATTTTAGAAATGAGGGCGAGGCCAGGCGCGGTGGCTCATGCCTGTAATCCCAGCACTTTGGGAGGCCGAGGCGGGTGGATTGCTTGACTCAGGAGTTTCAACATGGTGAAACAAAAAATACAAAAAACTACTCAGGCTGTAGTCCCAGCTACGTGGGAGGCTGAGGTGGGAGAATTGCTTGAGCCTGAGAAGTGGAGGTTGCAGTGAGCCGAGATTGCACCATTGCACTCCAGCCTGGGCGACAGAGCGAGACCCCATCTCAAAACAATTTTATATGTGATAGTTTGTCCATGTGTATCCCAGGGTCTGTCATTTAGAGTGTATGGCATGTTCTTAAAGGGGTGGGGGAACAAAAAGATACTATAATAGTTTGTGACCTTTTGAAGGGCCGCTCTACATGAATAGATATATAGTATGTCTGTGTATTAAAATTTCATGGGGCGATTAGGAAAAACATTTCCAAAAAGTCTTCTTAGGGGGAAGGTAGTAATGAAAAAAGGTTGAGAAACACCATTTCAGAGCGAGGGTTCAAGAGCTTTCCTCAGTTCTGAAAATGGTCCTGTGATTTGCACAAGGTAAAGAATGGCTGAATGTGAATTAACAGCAGACAGTTCCTTGGAAGATTTGAAACTATATGTTTCCTTCCCAGCTATTCAGATGGGCTGCTCGGGTTCTTGTTATGGATTGAGGCGAGAGTAGACTTAATAGTCCTGTTTCAGAGTGGAATATGGAGTGACGGTAGGCATGAGTAGTGATGAGTTGCATTGTGCTGATAGGTTATGAAATGTAAATTTTTTATTTTTTGGTACGGAGTCTCGCTCTGTCGCCCAGACTCTGGAGTGCAGTGGTGCGATCTCGGCTCACTGCAACCTCCACCTTCCGGGTTCAAGCGATTCTCCTGCCTCAGCCTCTTGAGTAACTGGGATTACAAGCATGCGCCACCACGCCTGGCTCATTTTTTTGTAGTTTTAGGAGAGACGGAGTTTCACCATGTTGGCCAGGCTGGTCTTGAACTCCTGACCTCGGGTGATCCATCTGCCTCAGCCTCCCAAAGTGCTGGGGTTACAGGCGTAAGCCACTGTGTCCGGCCTGAAATGTAAACTTTTATATCTAAATATTTTATATAGAAAATACCAAGATTTTATATCTGAAACACCAAGATTTTATGAGCCTCATAACTTAAGTTGGATTTGTAATTGTAAATGTTCTTTCCTCATAAATACCTGAGGTTTTTTTTTTGGAAAGGTTCTGAATTGTCTCAATAATGAAAACTTCCAGACACCCAAGCCTAAAGGAGATGGGTAGTTAGTTGGTAGCTTTCTGTACTGGAAACAGAAACACTCAAATATGTAGAACCTAGCCAGCTAACCAAAGTAGGTAGATTTATAGATCACCTTAAAATAAGGCTGATTGCACAGTAAATGTCACCTTTGGAATCTGGCTTGGTAGAATTGAAATAGGTTTCAGTACCTCCTGTCATTCAGTACCTGTTTTCTTGAACTCCTGACTTCAGGTGATCTGCCTCGGCCTCCCAGAGTGCTGGGCTTACAGGCGTGAGCCACTGCGCCTGGCCTCAGGACCTCTTTTTAAGATGCTCTCATTCATTCCCTGGCGAAAAGATACTTAAAGTGCAAGTGCAGGTGGGTGTGGAAAGCATGGAGGGTTTGTGTTGCTTCATTTGTTTTGGTGTTTGTTTTTTCCACCAGTCCTTCCCTCTGGCTTTCTGCGTCCCAGCCCAGCATATCCTGATCTTGTAGCCATGCAGGACTTTGACCCATGTGGTGGTTTGCCATTGTCTTCCTCCAGGTGAAGATAAGAAATCGTTGGTTTGGCTTGAGGTTGTACTTTTGGCTTTCCCTGTATATCCTCTTCCTCCTTATCCTCTCTGTCAGCATGCTTGGTTGGACCGTGTAGTGAAATGTGTCGTTCTCTTTATTCTGACTGTCCCTATATTAGTCTTGTCTTCATAAAAAATACAATCATAAAGATACAATATCTACTATTTGTTAAAAGTTTTGTGCCAGGCCAGGTGCGGTGGCTCACGCCTGTAATCCCAGCACTTTGCGAGGCCGAGGCAGGCGGATCACCGGGTTAGGAGACAACACCATCCTAGCTAACACGGTGAAACCCCGTCTCTACTAAAAATACAAAAAATTAGCCAGGTGTGGTGGCGGGCGCCTGTAGTCCCAGCTGCTCGAGAGGCTGAGGCAGGAGAATGGCATGAACCCAGGAGGCGGAGCTTGCAGTGAGCCGAGATCCCGCCACTGCACTCAGGCCTGGGCGACAGAGCAAGACTCCGTCTCTAAAAAAAAAAAAAAAACAAACTGTATGCCAAATACTATTTTAAGTACTCATAATGGATTAAAAACTCCTTTAATCTTCACAACACTTTTTTTTCTTTTTTTTGAGATGGAGTTCTTTGAAACTCTTGGATTAAATGACTCTTCAGAGCTTTCTTTGCTTTTTGATACTAAGGAGTGGCATGTCTGGGGATTTTTATAGCAAATAATTTCTCCTTGGCTACTATCCTTAGAATTCCAAGTGTCTTTAATGAAAAGAGGAGACTCATTTTTAGTGATGTTAGTTGTTTTTAGGAAAGGTGTCCTGCAGTGTTTTTCGCTAAGGTGGCTCAATCCTGTAATCCCAGCACTTTGGGAGGACGAGGTAGGCAGATCACTTGAGGTCAGGAGTCTGAGGCCAGCCTGGCTAACACAGCGAAACCCTATCTACTGAAAATACACAAAGTAGCCAGGTGTGGTGGTACGCTCCTGGAGTCCTAGCTACTTGGGAGGCTGAGGCAGGAGATCACTTGAACCCGGGAGGCAGAGGTTGCAGTGAGCCGAGATCGTGCTATTGCATTCCATCCTGGACGACAGAGTGAGACTGTCTAAAAAAAAAAAACCATAAAATGGAGAGGTAGACCAGCTTACGGGAGGTGTTGCACTTCCCTCTGCCATTGGAGAGACTCTGGATCTGCAGCCAGGGAGCTTGTGAAGGCTTCTTGTCCACAGAAATGAGGGTGGCAGTTGTGACTTTCTGGATGGTGGCCCAGAGGAAGCAACACTGGCAAAGCCTCTTCTGTGAAGCAGCTCTCAGAGCAATTTTGTGACACTGAAAGAGCAAAGGATAAAACGTTGAAAGCTGATCCAGATCTAGAAAAGTGTTTGGCAATTGCTAGAAAAGGTGTAGAAATGATGCTTGCTCTGTGTCGTAAGTTATATGGTGAGACCACAAGCACGGTTCAAACTCCCCTTAGAAATTCTTTTGCAAAGAAATTAACACTTTAATCCTAAATGTTTCTAATGTTTTAACTTACAGTATGCTAAATAAATACTCTTTCTGTTTGTTTTGTTTTGTTTTGTCACTCTGTGCATTTATAGCTAATAGAGTTTTTCTTTCCTTATTTTTTGAGACAGGGTCTTGCTCTGTCGCCCAGGCTAGAGTGCAGTGGCACGATCTCAGCTCACTGCAACCTCCACCTCCCGAGTTCAAGTGATTGTCCCGCTTCAGCCTCCTGAGTAGCTGGGACTACAGGTGCGCGCCACCATGCCTGGCTAAGTTTTATATTTTTAGTAGAGATGGGGTTTCACCATGTTGGCCAGGGTGGTCTTGAAATCCTGACCACAGGTGTGAGCCACTGCATCTGGCCAAAAAAATTTTTTTATTTTTTGTAGAGACAGGGTCTCACTATGTTGCCCAGGCTGGTCTTGAACTCGTGACCTCAAGTGATCCTCCTGCCTCGGCCTCCCGAAGTGCTGGGATTATACGTATGAGCTGCCATGCCCAGCTTGACAAAAAAATTTTTTTTTTTTTTTGAGAGTTGAAGTTTCACTCTTATTGCCCACGCTGGAGTGCAATGGATCAGCTCACTGCAACCTGCACCTCCTGGGTTCAAACAATTCTCCTGCCTCAGCCTCCCAAATAGCTGGGATTGCAGGCATGTACCACCACGCCCAGCTAATTTTGTATTTTTAGTACAGACGGGGTTTCTCCATGTTGGTCAGGCTGGTCTCGAACTCTTAACGTCAGGTGATCCACCTGCCTCGGCCTCCCAAAGTGCTGGGATTACAGGTGTGAGCCACCACGCCCAGCTGACAAAAACTTTTTTTTTTTTTTTTTTTGAGACGGAGTCTCGCTCTGTGGCCCAGGCTGGAGTGCAGTGGCGCAATCTTGGCTCACTGCAAGCTCCGCCTCCCGGGTTCACGCCATTCTCCCGCCTCAGCCTCCCGAGTAGCTGGGACTACAGGCGCCCGCCACCACGCCCGGCTAATTTTTTGTATTTTTAGTAGAGACTGGGTTTCACCGTTTTAGCCAGGATGGTCTCGATCTCCTGACCTCGTGATCCGCCCGCCTCAGCCTCCCAAAGTGCTGGGATTACAGGTGTGACCCACCGCGCCCGGCCCTGACAAAAACTTTTAAATGTCATTGAGCGGTATCATTTTTCCCACTGATCATGAGATTGCTTTGTGTGATCACACACTGACGGGCAGGCCAATTTCTGCTTGTGTTCGGTATTTGGCCCCTTATAGAAAACATTTGCAGACCCTTGTTCTAGAAAAAACAGATGGGTGAGAGGAGGAGGAGGAGGAGAAGCATTTCAGGAGTGTCTTTGGGTTTTCCTGTCCCGCACGTGGTGAGGCAAGAAGCTCTTCTGCTTCAGCTCATGGCACTCATGGGAGTGTGTCAATAACTAGAACCCTAGGAAAGTTATTTTTGCTTGTTTTAAAAATAAGCTTGTTTTGGGGCTGGGCATGGTGGCTCACGCCTGTAATCCCAGCACTTTGGGAGGCTGAGGCGGGTGGACTACAAGGTCAGGAGATCGAGACCATCGTGGCTAACATGGTGAAACCCCATCTCTACTAAAAATAGAAAAATTAGCCGGGCGTGGTGGCAGGCGCCTGTAGTCTCAGCTACTCGGGAGGCTGAGGCAGGAGAATGGCGTGAACCCGGGAGGCGGAGCTTGCAGTGAGCTGAGATTTCACCACTGCACTCCAGCCTGGGAGCGAGACTCCATCTCAAAAAAACAAACAAAGCTTATTTTAATGGATATAAAAACATGAATAAAAGAAAACACCAAGTTCAGGGTGGTAGGGGGTTAATTTGGAAGAGACAGAGCAAATGTGATTGAGGGGTATGCAAAGGGTTTCTGCTCTATCCATATGTTTTATTTATTAATTTATTTTTGGAGAACAAAGTCTTGCTTTGTTGCCCAGGCTGGAGTGCAGTGGCGCAATCTCGGTTCACTGCAACCTCCACCTCTTGGGTTCAAGCGATTCTCCTGCCTCAGCCTCCCGAGTAGCTGAGACTACAGGCATGTGCTACCACACCCGGCTAATTTTTGTATTTTTCAGTAGAGATGGGGTTTCCCCATATTGGCCAAGCTGGTCTTGAACTCCTAACCCCAGGTGATCTGCCCAGCTGGCCTACTCTGTTTTGTCCTTGAGAATGTTAGAATTTGATGACACTGAGATGTGGATATACCAGACATGGGGTATTTTCTGTACTCGTCAGCATATTTGAAATATTTCATTAAAGTACTTACTTTGCAAAGTAGACACAGCTGCAATTATGCATTTTTGGAAAATGATTAGGTACTATTTCATCTGTTTTTTTTTTTTTTTTTTTTTGAGACGGGGTCTCTGTCACCCAGGCCTGAGTGCAGTGGCGCAATCTCAGCTCACTGCATCCTCTGCCTCCCAGCACAGGTGAGCCTCCTACCTCAGCCTCTCAAGTAGCTGGGACCGCAGGTGCACACCACCACACCTGGCTCATTTTTTTTGTATTTTTGAGCTCAAGCAGTTTGTTCGTCTCAGCCTCCCAAAGTGCTGGGATTACAGATATGAGCTACTGGCCCAGTACTATCTTCTTTTTTTTTTTTTTTTTTTTTGAGACGGAGTCTCGCTCTGTCGCTCGGGCTGGAGTGCAGTGGCGCAATCTCGGCTCACTGCAAGCTCCGCCTCCCGGGTTCACGCCATTCTCCTGCCTCAGCCTCTCCGAGTAGCTGGGACTACAGGCGCCCGCCACCATGCCTGGCTAATTTTTTTGTATTTTTAGTAGAGACAGGGTTTCACCGTGGTCTCGATCTCCTGACCTCGTGATCCGCCCGCCTCGGCCTCCCAAAGTGCTGGGATTACAAGCGTGAGCCACCGCGCCCGGCCAGTACTATCTTCTTAAGTCTATAAAATAAGATTAGATTGGTAGTACTTGGGACCCCTCAGAATTCTATAATGTCCTTCTTAGAAGGTGACAGCAGATCTATTCAGCAGACTGTAGATTGTTGTCTTAGTCACCGGCTGATTGTCTTGGTTAAAGCTCTAGTGACTTCAGAACCAGAGAAACCTGTTTTCCAAGATATTCAAAGACCAGTTTGTTTTGCAATTTTGCAATAGCTGACATTCAGAATGCCTGCTAGGATTTTGTAAGTGAGGTTCATATTTCGGATAATGTGTGACTTTAGCCATTTCTGATGCTTTTCCGAAAGAAAGTTACTCTTCCCTAAAGGCAGGAATTCTACTTTTGCTTAGATATTCTGAAGCTTATGAGTTCATCCAAATTTGGTTCCTTTCAGCATTTTCCTGTTGGTCCATCTCCGTCTTGAAAACATACAGAATGTACTTAATTTTGCCCTAGCATTTGTGAGCGTACAAAATAGCACTTGAGTCATGTTTTTCATGATTGCTTCCCAATATTATTCTAAGACCAACATAGCATTTTGTCATTTCCTAATAATAGAATTCCTCATTAAGGAATAACTTTCTAAAAATGTGCCCAGCCCATTTCCCCCCAGCCTTGGCCATTTCCTTTGGTATGTTGGTGTCTGTGACCCTGTCATTGAGTGTGACTGAAAACAGAGGCCTGGCAGAAGGCCTGGCCTTGGTAAGCCCTCAGATTGTGATAAAGACCCTGAGGAATGTTTTGGCTTTTAGGCAACCTCAGTTCTGTTTTCCTACTGCCTGTTGATGCAGTGGCTTTATCTTCCCATCAGTCTGAAGGGTCGTCTTAGTGCCTGGGCTCTCATCAGACCACGGGGAACTCATCTTGGCACTGCTGCCTGCCTCACTTTAACCACCTCAAGTCTCAGCATTCTCGTTTGTAAAGCGGGGATATTATTACGTGATTCATAGTTTTATTGTGACCATTAGAGGTAGGGCACGTGATATGCCAGGCATCATGCTTGGTGAAGGCAGTAAGTAATGCAGCCAGGTGCTGTGGCTCACACCTATGATCCCAGCACTTTCAGAGGTGGAGGCAGGAGGATCACTTGAGACCAGCCTGGGCAACATGGTGAGAACTCCATCTTTACAAAAAATTAAAGTTAGGCAGGCATGGTGGTGCATGCCTGTAGTTCCAGCTACTCAGGAGGCTGAGGTGGGAGGATTGCTTGAGCTCAGGAGGTCGAGGCTGCAGTGAGCTGTGATCATGCTACTGCACTCCAGCCTGGGTGACAGAGTAAGACTCAGTCTCAAAATAAATAAATACAAGGTTTTTGCAGAACAATGAATGAGAAAATGCACTGTTGTTATTTGTGATGGAAGTGAATACTATATGGCCTGTGTTTCCTGAAGGAACACTGCCTCCATTAAAACAAATGAGCAAACAAAATCCCTTTTCATGACTTCAGTTCTCTCAGGCCTGAGAGTAAAGTTTACATCATAGATGCTTAAAAACAATTCAGTTAGTAAAAGCATGTGACAAGATGAGATGATTTGTCTTCAACGAGGAGCTTCCTTCCATACTCACAAAAAGATGTGTGTCTTAACATAGTAAGGACATGGTTAAATTTAGTCTTATTTGGACCTAACTTCAGCCAATTAATCTGCTACTTAGAACTCTTTTAGTCAAGGCCGGGCGCGGTGGCTCATGCTTGTAATCCCAGCACTTTGGGAGGCCGAGGCGGGCGGATTACGAGGTCAGGAGATCGAGACCACGGTGAAACCCCGTCTCTACTAAAAATACAAAAAATTAGCCGGGCGTGGTGGCGGGCGCCTGTAATCCCAGAGGCTGAGGCAGGAGAATGGCGTGAACCCGGGAGGCGGAGCTTGCAGTGAGCCGAGATGGCGCCACTGCACTCCAGCCTGGGGGACAGAGCGAGACTCCGTCTCAAAAAAAAAAAAAAAGAACTCTTTTACTCAAATTTCATTTGAGTAAAAAAAAAAAAATATTTTTTTGGCCAGGTGCGGTGGCTCATGCCTGTAATCCCAGCACTTTGGGAACCTGAGGCGGGTGGATCATCTGAGGTCGGGAGTTCGAGACCAGCCTCACCAACACTGAGAAACCGCTTCTCTCCTAAAAATACAAAATTAGCTGGCGTGATGGCGCATGCCTATAATCCCAGCTACTCAGGAGGCTGAGGCAGGAGAATCACTTGAACCTGGGAGGTGGAGGTTGCAGTGAGCCGAGATCGCACCATTGCATTCCAGTCTGGGCAACAAGAGCAAAACTCCATCTTAAAAAAAAAATTATTATAAGAATTTTCAAGTATATACAAAGCAGTGACACATTTTATAAACCCCCATGTACCATCACCCAGCTTCAACAACTACCAATATCTGTCTTTCAGACATGTTTTTAGTCCAAGTTTTCTCTTAATAAAGAGACTTTTCCTTTTTCTTTCTTTTCTTTTTTTTTTTTTTTTGTTTGTTTGTTTGTTTGAGATAGAGCCTTGCTCTGTCGCCCAGGCTGGAGTGCGATGGCAAGATCTTGGCTCACTGCAACCTCCGCCTTGCAGGCTCAAGTGATTCTCCTGCCTCAGCTTCCTGAGTAGCTGGGACTACAGGTGCCCACCACCATGCCCAGCTAATTTTTGTATTTTTAGTAGAGGTGGAGTTTCGCCATGTTGGCCAGGCTGGTCTCAAACTCCTGACCTCAGGTGATCTGCCCACCTCAGCCTCCCAAAATGCTGGGATTACAGGCATGAGCCACCGTGCCTAGCCATAAACAGATGTTTCTAAATTCTCCTGGGACAACAGTGAAGTTCTACCTTTCCTTCCTACTTTACCCAAGGAACCTGAAAATAAGGCTGCTTTCTGAAACTTAAACTACTAAGTCAATGATATTTAGAGCAGATGTAAGCAGCTGTCTAGACACAGAATGGCTTCCCAGGCTCGCAAGACTTATCATGAAGGCCCCAGCACGTCGACAGAAAGCGTCCAAGCTAGAAGAGGCACTGGCTCACAGCAGCAGCCCAGAAAGGAAGCATCTCAGGGACAGATCGTGACCGTGCTCCAGAGGAGCTGTCCTGAGCCACTACTGTGAGCATTTGGTCTGCCTGACAGATTCCAATGGTGAGGATGTTCTTAGGAATCATACAGTAAACTAACTTTATTCTGACTCCAAGCATCGTGTTCCACTGATGCTTGCTTTCCAAGGTGTTTTGCTGATTCACATCAACATGCAACCTGCTTGACAGAATACAGTGATGTTCTCACTGTAAATTCATCACCTGCTGCTGTGGTCTCATGTATCATCCCGTGTGCTGTTAGCTGAGGCCAGTGCTCCTGTGTCTCCTCAGTACCAGGGCACTGGCAAGGGTGCATGTCTGTGCCTATAAAGATGATGGCCAGGTTCTGGGCAGGGTTGAATTCACCAAGGTAACTGCCATCCATCCCTTGATAGGCATTTTTTTCTCCTTCTACACACCCTCAGGCGTCTGCACATGCCACGTGTACCTGGCACCTTTGCTTACGAAGTTACCGAATTCCTGCCATGATACTGTGGGTCACCCTGCTTCATTCTCTGGTGTAGTGTCGGGTGGTTCCTGCCTGGGCGCCCGGTGTTGTTGGGCCCTCCCTCAGGTTGTTGGTTTTTGTTTTGAGATGTAATTCACATGCCATATGATTCACCCATTTAAGGTGTACAATATTCCCTTCAAGTTTATTGTGGAAAAAGGCTGTATCTGACACTGCTCAGGAAGCTAAGACACAAAGCAGCCAGAGTGGCTGCCAGGGCTCAGTGTGGCAGGGCAGCAGAGAGGCTGCTGGCATCTCTGTAGCTGTTGGGCACTCTTGCCTTGATGCTGTTTTCAGCTTTGGATTGTAATTGGGTCCCACGTGGGTCCTCTTCATCTCGTCTTGTTGGTGGCAGTGTTGCTCCCAGTGTTGGGGTGGGCAGAGTCACACACCAGAGGGCCTCCTCCTGCTGTTTCCTCTGGACCTTGTTGATTATGTGTTTTGTGACCTTTGGCATATTGTACCTGTTCCAGGTGTACAGCCAGCTGGTTCTGATTGACGTGTAATGGACAAAAGGTGCCCCTATTTAAAAAAAAAATTTTTTTTCTGCTTGTAGTCCCAGCTACTCAGGAGGCTGAGGTGGGAGGATCACTTGAGCCTAGGAGCCAAGGCTTCAGTGAGCCATGGTCCTGCCACTGCACTTCAGCTTGGGTGACAGAGGAAGACCCTATCTCAAAAACAATTATATAGGCCAGGCGTGGTGGCTCATACCTGTAATCCCAGCACTTTGGGAGGCCAAGACGGGCAGATCACCTGAGGTCAGGAGTTCGAGACCAGCCTGGCCAACATGGTGAAACCCCATCTCTACTAAAAATGCAAAATTAGCCAGGTGTGGTGGCGCATGCCTGTAATCTCAGCTACTTGGGAGGCTGAGGCAGGAGAACAGCTTGAACCTGGGAAGTGGAGGTTGCAGTTAGCTGAGATCGTGCCTCTGCACTCCAGCCTGGGCAGCAAGAGTGAAACTCTGTCTCAAAAAAAAAAAAAAAATTATCATAAAATCACTCGTTTTAAGTATATCATCCAAGGATTTTTAGCACCTTCTACAGAGCTGTGCAGCTATTGCCATAATCCAATTTTAGAACATTTTCATCATCCCCTAAAGATCCCTTTACCCATCACTCTCCATTCCCACCCCCAGTACCAAGCAGCCCTCATCTACTTCCTGTGTCTATTGATTTGCCTTTTATGGACATACTGTACACTTCCATTCATATGAAGTGTCTAGATAAGGTACATTCTAACTGGTGACTTTTCATAGTTAGCTTTTTTCAAATGATAGGGAATTTCCTGCTTCAGAAGATGCTTTTTCTGCTGTGCTACTTCCCTGTGATCTATTGTGTGGGTGGGATTTCCTTGGATATGCCCATCTTGGTGTGCCCAAATAGGAGCTGTAACAAGCCCTGGCGCAGGGGTAGGACCTGTGTTGTCTTTGGAGCCATGGGCTGGGCTGCAGGCACTCGAGTTCAGAAGCTTCCTTCCGAGGCTCTTGCAGTAATTTGAGTGTCCTGTGGCCTGCCTGGGCAGAGAGTGGACAGGAAAGGTCAGGAAAAGTGCGTATGAGGACTACTGAGGGCGCTGATAGCGCCTCTCCTTCCCAACCTCACTTCTCTGGCTCTGACCTTTCAGCCCTAAGCTCCCCTTGGCCCTGTGGGATGGGGCAGCGTCCAGAAGGGTCTTGGAGTCAGGTTTTTTTTTTTTTTAAAGTCATGTTTCCGTTAGGTGTGGTGGCTCGTGCCTGTGATCCCAGCACTTTGGGAGGCCGAGGCAGGCGGATTGTTTGAGCTCGGGAGTTGAAGATCCCCCTGGGCAACATGGTGAAACTCCATCTGTACTAAAAGTATCAAAAAAAACAAAAAAAAAAAACCCAGCATGGTGGCGCACGCCTGTAGTTCCAGTTGCTTGGGAGGGTGAGGCAAAAGAATCGTTTGAACCCAGAAGGCGGAGGTTGCAGTGAGCTGAGATCGAGTCACTGCACTCCATCCTGGCGATGGAGTGAGAGTCTCTCTCCAAAATAAATAAATAAAGTCATGTTTCTGCACTGGATGTGCATGTCTTCAATAATGGGGACAGGGGACAAAACACACAACTGAAATACAGTTCAGTGGGTGGGTCGGTGTCTTTATTGTTGGGCGACGTGTTTATACAAGGAAGGAAGCACTGAGTGGGCCTGTTGACCATCTGGGCTTGGGAAACAGCTCACAGAGGAACTCAAGGCTCTGGTTCTCCTGGGGGATCCGTGTACAGGTCTGTGCGTGTCCTTCATTGCCGGGATTGCCCTGCCGAGCTAATGGGGTTGTGCTTCGCGTTTCAGACTTCTGCCTGGTGTCGAAGGTGGTGGGCAGATGCCGGGCCTCCATGCCTAGGTGGTGGTACAATGTCACTGATGGATCCTGCCAGCTGTTTGTGTATGGGGGCTGTGACGGAAACAGCAATAATTACCTGACCAAGGAGGAGTGCCTCAAGAAATGTGCCACTGTCACAGGTGAGATGGTAGTAGTTGGAGCTTTGTTTTTTTCTTTCTTTCTTTTTTTTTTTTTTTTTTGAGACGGAGTCTCGCTCTGTTGCCCAGGCTGGAGTGCAGTGGCGCGATCTCGGCTCACTGCAAGCTCCGCCTCCCGGGTTCACGCCATTCTCCTGCCTCAGCCTCCTGAGTAGCTGGGACTACAGGTGCCCGCCACCACGCCCAACTAATTTTTTGTGTTTTTAGTAGAGACGTGGTTTCACCGTGTTAGCCAGGATGGTCTTGATCTCCTGACCTCGTGATCCGCCTGCCTCAGCCTCCCAGAGTGCTGGGATTACAGGCATGAGCCACTGTGCCCAGCCCCTGCTTTTTTTTTAGACAGGGTCTCACTGCAGCCTCCACCTCCTGGGCTCAAGCAGATCCTCCCACCTCAGCCTCCTGAGTAGTTGGGACTACAGGCACACCCCACCACACCTTGCTCATTTTGAAATTTTGTATAGAGATGGGGTCTCCCTATGTTACCCAGGCTGGTCTTGAACTCTTGGCCTCAAGTGATCCTCCCACCTGGGCCTTCTAAAGGGTTGGGATTACAGGTGTGAGCCACTGTGCCCAGCCAGATTTTGCTATTTAGAGACAATTTATTAACTGGAATGTGGATACTTTCTTTATTAGTTCTTGACAGTGGAATCTGTGTGATGTTTTAAAAAGCAGAAGAAACAGGCACCATATGAGTGTCCTGGTGGCCGTACAGTGGTTTCACAGCAGACCCTCACTGCTCCTGTTCCCAGAAAGGCAGCAAAACAACAGGGCAGAGCTGGGGCCAGCGTGACCCAGCTTCCTTTCTCCCACTTTACTAAGTACAAGTTTCAGAGCAGACGATGAGGAAGTAGCCTTGCCTTCTTGAGCAGAGCATTTTTGATCCACTCCAACAGGGCTGCCCCTCTTGTTCCCTGGGTATTTGGGTTATTTTATTTTATTTTGAGACAGAGTCTTGCTCTGTTGCCCAAGCTGGAGTGCAGTGGAGCAGTCTCGGCTCACTGCAACCTCAGCCTCCCGAGTAGCTGGGATTCCAGGTGTCCACCACCACGCCTGGCTGATTTTTGTGTTTTTAGTAGAGATGGGGTTTTGCCATGCTGGCCAAGCTGGTCTCGAACTCCTGGCCTCAGGTGATCTGCCTGCCTTAGCCTTGCAAAGTGCTGGGATTACAGGTGTAAGCCACCACGTCTGGCCGCTATTTGGGTTATTTTTAATTGTGGGACAAATGACTTGAATAGCTCACCCAGCCAAGTTATGGGTCAAGTTAAAACAAACATACGTCCTGGAATCCATCCTCTTTGCGGCCCTCACCTGTGAGGGGTTCTGTGGGATCAAGGTAATTTTGACCATGACAACCTCACAGTTTAAATTAAAACCTAAACCTCCCAGCAGCGTGCCCTGGCTCTCAGCTGAGTGAGAAGGACTTCCTGAGAGCTAGTGGTGATAAGACGTTGGCCCTTTGGGGCTGCTCCATCCCGAGTGTTCCAGAGACCCGAGGGTTTGGCCATCCAAATCCTATGTTAAAGATTTTCACTTTTTTCTTTTTTTCTCGCTCAGTCGCCTACCAGGCTGGAGTGCAGTGGTGTGATCTTGGCTCACTGCAACCTCCGCCTCCTGGGTTCAAGTGATTCTCGCGCCTCAGCCTCTCAAGTAGCTGGGACTACAGGTGCACGCCTCCACACCTGGCTAATTTTTGTGTATTTTGTAAAGATGGAGTTTCACCATGTTACCCAGGCTGGTCTCAAACTCCTGAGCTGAAGCAATCTGCCTGCCTCCCAAAGTGCTAGGATTACAGGCGTGAGCCACTGTGCCCAGCTAAACATTTCACTTTAACTGAAAAAACAAAAAAAAATTACACTGGCCTTTATTTTTTATTTTTATTTATTTATTTATTTTTTTGAGACAGAGTCTCGCTCTTTCACCCAGGCTGGAATGCAGTGGCAGGATCTCGGCTCACTGCAAGCTCTGCCTCCCGGGTTCACGCCATTCTCCTGCCTCAGCTTCCCCAGTAGCTGGGACTACAGGCGCCCGCCACAACGCCCGGCTAATTTTTTGTATTTTTAGTAGAGACGGGGTTTCACTGTGTTAGCCAGGATGGTCTCGATCTCCTGACCTTGTGATCCGCCCGCCTTGGCCTCCCAAAGTGCTGGGATTACAGGCGTGAGCCACCACGCCTGGCCTAGACTGGCCTTTAAGTAAAAAATAAATAAAAATATTTTCAGTGGTACTCTCCCTAACATGTTTTTTTGATGACTTGGCATTGTCTCTGTGAGCCACCATTGACCCAGTTACTATATTTCTGTCATCAGCTGTGATTCATTATGAAGGAGGACTTGGGAGAAATATCTTTTGCTACCTTTTCTGAGCTATCCCAGTCAAGAGTTGCCTTTAGCAAATGTATCTGCCATCCTGGCTGTTCCTTGTCTCCTGAGGAAGGGAGTTGAAGTGTTGAGAACTCAGGCAGTGGACAGTGAGCATAGCCAGGGGACGTGAGTGGCTGTGTGTTCCTGGGAGCAGGCAGGTTAGCTGTCTCCCTAGAGTCTGGCCCCGCCTTGCAGGTCCAGAAAGCACATATTGGCATCTGACTGGACACGATGCGTGTCTCTCGAGGTGCTCCCATGTGAGTCTGTAAAGAGCTAAACACCTCCAGGGCTGCTAGTGCCTAGGGTCCTTTGCCGGCATATTCTCTCCCAGGCAGGCAGGCTCTGTGGGAAGGCAAGTGAGAATGAGAATGCCAGTGTATTAATTCATCATGAGAACCAGGACTGCCCCGGGGAGCAGGCACTCGTGTCCCCGGGCCCACGCCTTTAGTCCACATAGGCAAGTCTCTAGTCCAGTTGCCAGAAGACTGCCTGATGAAGAGAGAGGCAGAACGAGGGGAGCTGGTTTGCAAGGTGACCATTTAATAGCATCAGGCTAGGCCAGGCCTGAGGATGCGGAGGAGCCAGGGTTCCCTCCGTCTTGGACAAGGTGTAGGAGATAAAATAAATGCTGTGTAAAATTTATCATGTTGGCCAGGCGCGGTGGCTCATGCCTGTAATCCCAGCACTTTGGGAGGCCGAGGCGGGCAGATCAAGAGGTCAGGAGATCAAGACCATCCTGGCTAACACGGTGAAACTCCGTCTCTACTCAAAATACAAAAAAAAAAAAAAATTAGCTGGGCGTGGTGGCTGGTGCCTGCAGTCCCAGCTACTCCAGAGGCTGAGGCAGGAGAATGGTGTTGAACCCAGGAGGTGGAGCTTGCAGTGAGCTGAGATCGCGCCACTGCACTCCAGCCTGGGCAACAGAGCGAGACTTCGTTTCAAAAAAAAAATTTATCATGTTAACCTTTAAAAAAAATGTTGTGTTTTGTTTTTTTTTTCTCCCCCCAAAGAGATGAGGTCTTTTTATATTGCCCAAGCTAGTCTCAAACTCCTGGCCTCAAGTGATGCCCCCGACCCTTTACCCAGTGTAAGCACTGGGATTACAGTTGAATTAGATGAGTTGATACAGTTAAGCAGATTATTTGGCCCTGGAAGTCATTGTGTTTTGATTACTTGTTTCTTTGTTTGAGACAGAGTTTTGCTCTTGTTGCCCAGGCTGGAGTGCAATGGTCAATGGTGCGATCTTGGCTCACCACAACCTCTGCCTCCCGGGTTCAAGTGATTCTCCTGCCTCAGCCGCCCGAGTAGCTGGGATTACAGGCATCTGCCCATCACGCCTGGCTAATTTTTCGGGTTTTTTTGTTTGTTTTTTGAGACGGAGTCTCACTTTGTTGTCCAGGCTGGACTGCAGTGGCACGATCTCGGCTCATTGCAAGCTCTGCCTCCCGAGTTCAAGCGATTCTCCTGCCTCAGCCTCCCAAGTAGCTGGGACTACAGGCGCGTGCCACCACACCTGGCTAATTTTTTGTATTTTTGGTAGAGACAGGGTTTCGCAGTGTTGGCCAGGATGGTCTCAATCCCTGACCTCGTGATCCACCTGCCTCGGCCTCCCAAAGTGCTGGGATTACAGGCGTGAGCCACCACACCCGGCCCTAACTTTTGTATTTTTAATAGGTTTTGCCATGTTGGCCAGGCTGGTCTCAAACTCCTGACCTCAGGTGATCCACCCGCCTTGGCCTTCCAAAGTACTGGAATTACAGGCATGAGCCACCACACCTGGCCAAGTCACTGTCTTTTTAAGGTCACTTTGCACATCTCTGCTCTGATTCCCTGCAAGTTAATATTAAATTTCCTCTTTGGGAGGCAGTCTTAGTTCCTTATTTCCAAGCTGTGGTCTGGCATGCACATTGAAGGTCCCACGTAAAGGAGAAATGGATGCTGTGGTGAGAGGCACACAGGCCAGCTCATTCTTTGTCCCCAGCAGTCTTGGAAGCACTCTCTCACTGTGCTGTTTCTTTGTCCCCTTGCAGAGAATGCCACGGGTGACCTGGCCACCAACAGGAATGCAGCAGATTCCTCTGTCCCAAGTGGTAGGTTCTTAAAGAGACCCGCGATGGAGTGAGGCCACCGGATGGGTCATTGTGAAAGGACACTTGTCATTTGGGAACTGTCACAGGCTTCTGTCTCATGGTTCTGTTTACTCAAAATTGGCAAACCGGGGGCTCTGTCTGGGCTGCTGGCTTCTGGCTCCAGCGTCCTTACATGGGGGAGTTTATACTGTCCAGCTGACACAGGGGCCTGGGATCCTGCAGCACTTCCTGGCTGGCCCCACCTCCTCCTGTAGGATGGGATGGAGGTGGCTGCTGCCGGTGAGGCTCAGGCCCCTCCTTGGCTGTGCAGGCCTCCAGCTGCTCTGCTGGCCCTACTCCCTGCCCACCCTCCTGTCTGCCTGTTCTGTCTCCTCTGCTTCCTTTGCTCCCTGTTGTCATCGCTGTCCCCTGCCCTGTGGGCATCCTCTGTACTCTGCCACCCCCGCCTCCCCGCCACTGCAGTGCGTGATCTCAAGATGTGTGTTAGCTTGCTTTGTAGTGCGGGCGGCTGCTGCCCCATTCCTCCTTTATGGTTTAAGGACTCTGCATCGGGTGCCTGGGGTGAGTGGTCCCAATGCACTACCAGGTAGCAAATGCACCCTCGGGGCAGGCCTCAGGCCGTGGGCTCTGGGAGGCTGCTGTGGAGGGGGGACTGCACCGCACCCCTGCTGGAGGATGGGACTCCGCCGGCAGCTGCTACCCACCGAGTGCACCGTAGCTCAGCAGCTGTTGGGCCGGCTGGCTTGCAGAATGCTGGGGCGTTAGGATGGTCACTTTCCAGCTTTGCTAGGCCAGGAGTCCCATGCCTGTCCTGGCGTTGCTCTGCCTGGCTCCCCGTTTATCCTCTGCTAGCCGCCCCCCACACCAGCTCTGGTTTCCATCCTGTTGGGAGAGGAACATGTCCCCCTCACTGTATTAGAAAGTGTGAACAAGACCGTGTTCCCTATAACATCAGGAGCTGTGGTGGGCTTGGTTTCTATAGGAACCCTGAGGTGGCGGCAGGGCCGCCTCATCCAACACTCTCAGTGTGTGCCTAGAGCCCATTAGGGCTGGGGAGACGTGGCAGAGCCGGCCATGGAAGGGGCTGCACACCCCTTCTTAAAGGCGTGGTGTCCACATTCCTCAGTGGGCCCTTCCAGACCCAGCCCTAGCTAGGCCTGTGTCCGGTCCAGCCTCCCTAACACAGATGTTTGTGTTTCAGCTCCCAGAAGGCAGGATTCTGAAGACCACTCCAGCGATATGTTCAACTATGAAGGTAAAACTCCAAAGAGGCCAGGCACGGTGGCTGACACCTGTAATCCCAGCACTTTGGGAGGCTGAGGTGGGCGGATCACAAGGTCAGGATATCGAGACCATCCTAACATGGTGAAACCCCTTCTCTATTAAAAATACAAAAAATTAGCTGGGCGTAGTGGCACGCACCTGTAGTCCTAGCTACTCGGGAGGCTGAGGCAGGAGAATCGCTTGAACCTGGGAGGCGGAGGTTGCAATGAGTCAAGATCGCGCCACTGCACTCCAGCCTGGGCAACAGAGTGAGACTCCATCTCAAAAAAAAAAAAAAAAAAAAAATTCTGAAGAAAGTGATATGTGGGGCAAAACATGTATTCTTAGTTGGGTATTGAGAGACACTTGTGGATTTCCACTGAGGAAGTTGTAGAGCAGGGCTCCCCGCTCCCCAGGTGGTGGCAGCCCCCTGGGATTGGGGTCAAGGTGACAGGCCCCACATGGATGCCGCCACCAGTGGGAAGGAGGCTGAGCCTGTGGAGACGTGCTTTAGAGGCGCAGCCTGGCACGTGGCTCTGGAATTTACATTGTCCCTGCACCTCTCACCAGCGGCTTGGCTGTGGGCAAGTGACTGTCGCCCCGCCTCAGAGTTCCCATGTATAAAATGAAGGGTCCCAGACAGGTCTCATAGAGACTCAGCCACTGCGCGTAAAAGGCTTAGAACAGGGCTTGGCAGAGAGCAGTCTTCAAAGCTCCGAAGCTGTCACCTGGACCCGTGGAGCAGCGTGTCAGAGCCGCTGCACTGGCCTTGGGTGTAATTTACAGGCTTCTCTACCAGAGAGATGTTTCTCCGTCTGCTGGAGCCGCGAGCCTCCTCAGTCATGTTCTGGCTTGCTTCCCCTCCTTGCGGGCCCTACTAATTTGTATTCCTTGGGCTGTCTTACTCCTAGAATACTGTGCTGCCAAGGCAGTCACTGGGCCTTGCCGTGCATCCTTCCCACGCTGGTACTTTGATGTGGAGAGGAACTCCTGCAATAACTTCATCTATGGAGGCTGCCGGGGCAATAAGAACAGCTACCGCTCCGAGGAGGCCTGCATGCTCCGCTGCTTCCGTGAGTCTGCGGCCCCTCAGCCCAGGAAGCCCCGCCCTTGAGGACCCCGGTCCATCTCCCCATCCCTAAAATATGAAGGCCTTGGAAATGCCGTTTTTGGGCCCACCAGGGCAGCAGGGCTTCTAAGCCCCAGAAAAGCTGGAAGAAAGTCCCTCAGAGCTCCCCATGGAGGCCCTGGCTGAGGGGATCCCCTGCAGCAGCTCTGTGGAATGGGGGCTGTGAGGTGACCTCAGGCCGTGTGTTCTCTTCCAGGCCAGCAGGAGAATCCTCCTCTGCCCCTTGGCTCAAAGGGTAAGTGGCCCCTTACCCTCCTCCTACCATCAGCCTGCCTCCTCCCTTCCTTGACTGAGCTCAGCCCCGCCCAGCTGTGGTTTACATTATCCATTGTGAACATCATCTTGGCAGAAAGTCATGTTTCTGCGTGAGAATGGCGAGGTGGTGGTTTGTCCCACCGTTCGGTGTGCATAGTTGGGGCTGGAGTGAGTCAGTCACAAGGCAGGCACTGCCCAGGCGGCGTGGGTGACTGGGGATGAGGTCTTCCTGTTGGGCATTTGAGGACTGCTGCACACGGGCCTGAGGCTGGCCTGAGGTGTGGAGGGAGCGCTGCAGTGTGGGACATAAGAGTTGGTCATGGCTGACAGGACGGAGGGCCACAGGCCAGGGTGTTTCCCAGCAAAGTCTGGTCTGAGCAGGAGGCCAGGCCTCTGGCCTGTGTTTCTGAGCCTGAGTTGCAGGTGATAATGTTGGCACAAAAGACCTGCCATGCCAGTCTGGCCTCTCTCTCCACCTGTTTCCCTGTGAAGGAGCCAGGACCTGGCCTGCGAGTCTGTCCTGTACTAGCAGTGAAGCCTGGTTTCCAGGCACGGGGCTGGGAAGCAAGCAGTCCAGGTCTGGAGGGTGACCCCAAAAAGGCCAACTCTGTAGCTCCACAGCCACATAGGGGAGGCTGCCACAGGTCACACTCCTTAGCTGGATCCCCTCCTGAAGAAAAGCATCTGAGCTGACCAGCGAGACTGCAGTGGGGCAGACACTATTAAATTTGCTGGCACAGCTCTGAGTACCCCCTCACTTCCACCCTGACTTCATCGCGCAGCAGCTCTCAGCCCTCCCAGCCCCTGCAGGGCCACATCTTTCTCTATTGCCGGTCAGCGTGTGTGTGCACAAAGCCCCTAAGGTTTCATGTGTACACACCGGTGCTAAGTGTTTTTTACATCCTTGTGCATCTCTCGACCTGGGGCTCCTGTGCAGGTTGCCCCGAGAGTTGGGTTTTTAGTTCAAAAAGAAGAAACACAGATGACCACTCTGCTGGCAACACAGCCACTGTGCTGGCACGCACATAGCATGGCGCCTCCTTTTTTGGGGGAATTTCCTTGGTGGCATCTCTGGCGGGCTGTGTCCTCTCCAGCTGCAGTTGTGTACCCTTTCTTGGTTGGGGAGGGGCATTTGGTCAGCCTGAGTCCACCTGGATTCCCCAGGCCCTTGGTGAGCCCCACTCTGGCTGCAGCTCCCCTTGCCTGCCCCGTCCTGAGGCCCCTCTCTCGTCCTCAGTGGTGGTTCTGGCGGGGCTGTTCGTGATGGTGTTGATCCTCTTCCTGGGAGCCTCCATGGTCTACCTGATCCGGGTGGCACGGAGGAACCAGGAGCGTGCCCTGCGCACCATCTGGAGCTCCGGAGACGACAAGGAGCAGCTGGTGAAGAACACATATGTCCTGTGACTGCCCTGTCGCCGAGAGGACTGGGGAAGGGAGGGGAGACTATGTGCGAGCTTTTTTTAAATACAGCGATTGACTTGGATTTGTGTGATCATTAGGGCTGAGGTCTGTTTCTCTGGGAGGTAGGACGGCTGCTTCCTGGTCTGGGGGGTGGGTTTGCTTTGGAAATCCTCTAGGAGGCTCCTCCTGGCGTGGCCCGCGGTCTGGCAGCAGCCCCGAGTTTCCTTGCTGATCGATTTATTTTCTCCAGGTAGAGTTGTCTTTGCTTATGTTGAATTCCATTGCCTCTTTCCTCATCACAAAAGTGATGTTAGAATTGTTTCTTTTGTTAGTCTGATTTATGGGGTTTTTTTTTAAGTATAAACAAAACTTTTGTATTAGCATTCTGAAAGAAGGAAAGTAAAATGTACAAGTTTAATAAAAAGGGGCCTTCCCCTTTAAAATTTCAGCATGTGCTTTCTTTATGGGAGTCCTAATTTCAACCCTACCAAAATGATCACAGGACACTATCTGAGGTGTCCCATTCTAGAAATAGACCCCTCAAAATAGCGTCTCTCAGATCTTTTTGAATGAACGCACAAGATGAAATAAATGTCCTGTTACTGAGTGCCCGTGAACTTTCGCCAGACCACACTTAGCCTCACCACCTATGAACGCTGATATTTTATTACTCTATTTCACTTTTTAAAACTTGTGGCTACAACCCTCTGAACTGATCTTGATGTCCCACTATAGACTGTAGCCCACACCTTGAAGCACTGCCTTCGAGGGCCCAGGAGGGGCGCGTGCTGTTCAGGGAGGACCAAGACCTGGGGTTGGAGGGGCTTAACTGAGTCCTTGTGGCGTCCATGACGCTTCTCCTCTCGTGGTGCTGCGCTCTCTTTATCTTGAAGGGGTGGTGGGAGGGTGCTCTGGGTCAGGCCTTGCACTGCCTGCACTGGGCTTTTCTGTCAAGTCTCCCACATGCCCCTGTGTGGGAACCGGGACAGCGAACTGCCCGGCTGAATTTGGCCTCCAGGCCCAATCCTGCTGCCTCCTGTGGGTGTTCCTGACACTAGACTCTAGAAGCCCCTTTCCTCCCTCCTCCATTCCAACAAGGAGGTCCTGGGGTACAGGCATCTGGGTGCCCCATGAGGTCAGGCAAGCGGCCGGACTCTACCTGCCTCAGAGAAACAGAAGGAGCGGCCAGGTGCAGTGCCACAGGCCAGACAGTGCTTTCGACTGCTTGGAACCAAAGAACTTCCATGTCTTTCCCTTGGCCCTTCCTAGAAATCCCTTAGGGCTTAAAAATCTCTTCCAGAGGCAAGTTGGGCAAATAGCTCATCTGCTCCTGCCCCGCTTCCCTCACCCACAGCAGATGCTGCAAAGGGATCCTGGTGTCCTCCCAGCTGATCTCTGCATGCCTCAGCCTGCTCTCCAGTGGTCATTGCAGCTGGCTCAGGGTTGGTGAACAAGTGGACTATACTTACCACGTCCCAGACAAATCAGACACACAGGGGTCCGAGCGAGCCTGTGGTCCAGGGAAAGAGGGGCTGGGAGTTGGGCAGAGCCTCTCCACCCGCAGTGCTCTGGGTGCGGCAGTGGGCGCAGCCCCTAACCCCTGCAAGCTTGCAGAGTCCGCACATGCGCCTCTGCCCAGCCAGGAGCCTTTCTCCACCAACTCCGATATGGACTGTCTCCTATCTCGGTCATGTTAAAAAAAATTGTGCCTTTGGACTTTTTTAAAACCTTGAGAATTGGCCGGGCACAGTGGCTTATGCCTGTAATCCCAGCACTTTGGGAGGCTGAGGCGGGCGGATCACCTGAGGTCAGGAGTTCCAGACCATCCTGGCTAACACGGTGAAACCCCGTCTCTACTAAAAATACAAAAAGTTAGCCGGGTGTGGTGGCGGGTGCCTGTAATCCCAGCTACTCAGGAGGCTGAGGCAGGAGAATCACTTGAACCTGGGAGGCAGAGGTTGCAGTGAGCCAAGATTGTGCCACTGTACTCTAGCCTGGGTGACAGAGCGAGACTCTGTTTCAAAACAAAAAACAAAAACTTGAGAATCACTTAATTCCACCATAATAGGAAGTTAGATGAAGGGAATTCTCTGAAGCCCAGTTGAGCTTCTGTAGGTTTCTAATTCAATGAGCCTTTATATGTTTCTAGTGCAGAAGCTGCTGCTCTGTGACCCACTTCTCCTGCCTAAACCTGCCCGTTTCTTCTCACGGCAAGGGAGGCCCCAGCCCCACCGCTCCTGGCAGCTCGACTCCATCTGGGCCTCTGGACTCTTTCCAGGGCGACTGGTGGGCCTCACTGCAGCAGACACTCTTCGGGCTGCTGCCACCGTGGCCCTTGAAGCTCAGCTGTGTCATGTGTTCAATTCTTGGGGCCTTTTACAGCCTGACAAAGGCCCTCTTTTTGTTGCAAAGGCTGCCCAACAGTGGGTCAGTGGCCTAGGCATTCAGTGGCCACTTCACATCCCTGTCTCCCTCAGGCTGCTGGCACCGTTGAGAGGTGGAATGGGCTTTATAAAAAATCAACTCGTTGCTGGTCTGAGTGCAGTGGTGTGACAAGTAATTGATCACAGCCAGTTACAGAGTTCTTTGTTCCTTCTGCTGCTTTACTTGACCAGCCTGAAAAAAAATCAGCTCACCAAAAATCAGCTCAGAGCTTCTCACTCTCCCTTCTCCTGGTCCACACACTTGAGGAAGGCAGACAGAGTGGCTGTCCCTAGGAAGGGTTCCCCTAGGCCATCTCCTGGGTAAACATCAGGACAAAGGGCTTGGGGGTTATACAGACTCATAAACATTAGGGACCGGTGCAGTGGCTCATGCCTGTAATCCCAGCACTTTGGGAGGCTGAGGCAGGTTTATCACTTGAATCCAGAAGTTCGAGGCTAGCCTGGGCAACGTGGCAAAACCCCATCTCTACAAAAAAAAAAAAAAACAAGCCAGGCGTGGTGATGCATGGCTGTACTCGCAGCTACTCAGGAGGCTGAGGTGGGAGGATCGCTTGAGCCCAGGAGATCAAGGCTGCAGTGAGACATGATTGCACCACTGCACTCCAGCCAGGGCAACGGAGCAAGACCCTGTCTCAAAAAAAATACAAATTGGGCACAGTGGCTCACACCTATAATCTCAGCACTTTGGGAGGCCAAGGCGGGCCAATCACTTGAGGTCAGGAGTTCGAGACCAGCTTGGCCAACATGGTGAAACCCTATCTCTACTGAAAATACAAAAATTAGCCAGGCATGGTGGCACACGCCTATAGTCCCAGCTACTTGGGAGGCTGAGGCAGAATTGCTGGAACCCAGGAGGCAGAGGTTGCAGTGGGCCGAGATCGCGCCATTACACTCCAGCCTGACTGACAGAATGAGACTCTGTCTCAAAAAAGTAAATAAAAAACAGGCCGGGCGCAGTGGCTCACGCCTGTAGTCCCAGCACTTTGGGAGGCTGAGGCAGGTGGATCACGAGGTCAGGAGATCGAGACCATCCTGGCTAACACGGTGAAACCCCGTCTCTACTAAAAATACGAAAAATTAGCCGGGTGTGGTGGTGGGCACTTGTAGTCCCAGCTACTCAGGAGGCTGAGGCAGGAGAATGGCGTGAACCCAGGAGGCAGAGCTTGCAGTGAGCCGAGATCGTGCCACTGTACTCCAGCCTGGGCGACTGAGCAAGACTCTGTCTCAGAAATAAAATAAATAACAAATAAATAAAAATTAGGAATTCTACCCTTATCATTCCTGGGTATGTATGCCTCTTTCTTCCCCCAACATCAAGCCCAGGCCTGCCTGATGGGTGCGGCCTCCAGGGGGCAGGCCCACCGGAACGGGACCTATGGGGCTTGGCCTTAGCTCTGGTTCTGCCCTTGGGACTCTTCTGGACTCACTCGTCCTAGGTCCAGAAGACAGTGGCCACTTGGTCGAGTGTCCTTTTTGCCAAGTCTCCATACAGTGTCCCACATCAGACAACGTGAGAGAAATCATAAGTCTCTCAATTTGTAAAAATGCCCATGTTCCATTCACATCTGACTCTTCCAAAAACAAGTCTGGGTATGAGTAGATGTTGAAAGAAGTAGTGAAGCAGTACTTCCTGGGGTGGGATACAGACTGATTTCATGTCCTTGGAGGGAGACCAACAACCTGGCACCTGGGGAGGGAATGTGTCCAGAATTGGGGGGTTCTTGGTCTCACTGACTTCAAGAATGAAGCCGCGGACCCTCACAGTGAGTGTTACAGCTCTTAAGGTGGCGCGTCTGGAGTTGTTCGTTCCTTCTGATGTTCAGATGTGTTCGGAGTTTCTTCCTTCTGGTGGGTTCGTGGTCTCGCTGGCTCAGGAGTGAAGCTGCAGACCTTCGCGGTGAGTGTTACAGCTCTTAAGGTGGCGCGTCTGGAGTTGTTGGTTCCTCCCAGTGGGCTCGTGGTCTCGCTGGCTTCAGGAGTGAAGCTGCAGACCTTTGCGGTGAGTGTTACAGCTCATAAAAGCAGTGTGGACCCAAAGAGTGAGCAATAGCAAGATTTATTGCAAAGAGCAAAAGAACAAAGCTTCCACAGTATGGAAAGGGACCCGAGTGGGTTGCCGCTGCTGGCTCGGGCAGCCTGCTTTTATTCTCTTATCTGGCCCCACCCACGTCCTGCTGATTGGTAGAGCCGAGTGGTCTGTTTTGACAGGGCACTGATTGGTGCATTTACAATCCCTGAGCCAGACATAAAGGTTCTCCACGTCCCCATCAGATCAGTTAGATACAGAGTATCGACACAAAGGTTCTATAAGGCTCCGCCAGAGCAGCTAGATACGGAGTGTCGATTGGTGCACTCACAAACCTCGAGCTAGACACAGGGTGCTGATTGGTGTGTTTACAAACCCTGAGCTAGATACAGAGTGCCGATTGGTGTATTTACAATCCCTGAGCTAGACATAAAGGTTTTCCAAGGCCCCACCAGAGTAGCTAGATACAGAGTGTTGATTGGTGCATTCACAGACCCTGAGCTAGACACAGGGTGCTGATTGGTGTATTTACAATCCCTGAGCTAGACATAAATGTTCTCCACGTCTCCACCAGACTCAGGAGCCCAGCTGGCTTCACCCAGTGGATCCTGCACCACGGCTGCAGGTGGAGCTGCCTGCCAGTCCCGCGCCGTGCGCTCGCACTCCTCAGCCCTTGGGTGGTCGATGGGACTGGGCGCTGTGGAGCAGGGTGTGGCGCTCGTCCGGGAGGCTCGGGCCACACAGGAGCCCATGGAGGGGGTGGGAGGCTCAGGCATGGCAGGCTGCAGGTCCCGAGCCCTGCCCCGCGGGAAGGCAGCTAAGGCCTGGTGAGAAATCGAGCGCAGCGCCGGTAGGCTGGCACTGCTGGGGGACCCAGTACACCCTCCGCAGCTGCTGACCCAGGTGCTAAGCCCCTCATTGTCCGGGACCAGCAGGGCCGGCCAGCTGCTCCGAGTGCGGGGCCCGCCAAGCCCATGCCCACCCAGAACTCCAGCTGGCCCGCAAGCACCGCACGCAGCCCCAGTTCCCACTCGCGCCTCTCCCTCCACACCTCCCTGCAAGCTGAGGGAGCCAGCTCTGGCCTTGGCCAGCCTAGAAAGGGGCTCCCACAGTGCAGCGGTGGGCTGAAGGGCTCCTCAAGTGCCACCAAAGTGGGAGCCCAGGCGGAGGAGGCGCCAAGAGAGAGCAAGCGCTGTGAGGACTGCCAGCACGCTGTCACCTCTCAGGAACACCTTAGACCCCAGGAGGTGGGGAGAGAGGGGTGGGGAGGGTGCAATCAGTCCTCCCTCTGGCCTCCAGACCCAGCACCGCTGCTTGGCCAGACCGTCACCTGGTCCTCCCAAGTCCAGCAGCATCTGCAGCTGCTATTCTGACCCACTATAAAAACACACCTGTAAGCCGGGTGCAGTGGCTCACACTTGTAATCCCAGCATTTTGGGAAGCCCAGCACTTTGGGAAGCCAAGGCGGGCAGATCACTTGAAGTCGGGAGTTCCAGACCAGCCTGGGCAACATAGTGAAACCCCATCTCTACTAAAAATACAAAAATTAGCCGGGTGTGGTGGCGCATGCCTGTTGTCCCAGCTACTCGGGAGGCGGAGGCACGACAATCACTTGAACCTGGGAAGCGGAGGTTGCAGCGAGCCAAGATTGTACCACTGGCACTCCAGCCTGGGCGACAGAGTGAGACTCTGTCTCGAAAAAGAAAAAGAAAAACCCCACACTTGGAGACATGGCCAGTCTAGAGCCATTCTGCACCTGAAGCCATCAATGGCAGCTCCTGAATGTGGGGCCCCCTCCCCCAACATTCAAGATGTTCCTAAACGTAGGGACAGGCCCAGCCTTGTTCCAGTCTGGCTGGTACAAAATCATAGGCTTCTGATGCCTCAGGAGCTCTGAGCTCTACCCCATGTAGTAATTGAGCCTGCAGCTCAGTAGCACTGCCCATGGGGCTCAACCGAACCAATGCTGTGGTGTTCCAAGTGACGTTTCCCAATTCCTGCCTGGGTGCAGTACTCACGCCTGTAATCCCAGCACTTTGGGAGGCTGAGATGGAAAAATCGTTTGAGCCTGGGAGGTCAAGACTGCAGTGAACCATGCTCACAATGCTACCACTGCACTCCAGCCTGGGCAACAGAGCAAGACCAGACCCCATCTCTAAAACCAAAAACAAAAAAATTCCTGAGCTGGGCACCCTGGACCCCTCAGGTTGTGTGTTTGCATGTGGGAAGGTGGCCCACAGAATGTCTCTCCTCTGGGGAGGAGGTTGCTTTTTGGGTTTGTAATGACAGGCAGTGACACCAAAGATCAGCAGGTCAGACTTGACTCCCTTGTGTGAGTCCTAGTGAAGTGCTCCCAAACCTTTCTGGCACCAAGGACTGGTTTTGTGGAAGACAGTTTTTCCGCACACCAGGGTGGTGGGGGGTGGTGGGTGGTTTCATGATGAAACTTCCACCTCAGATCATCAGGCATTAGATTCTCATAAGGAAGCTGGGCGCATTGGCTCACACCTGTAATCCCAGCACTTTGGGAGGCTGAGGTGGGTGGATCACTTGAGGTCAGGAGTTGGAGACCAGCCCGGCCAACATGGCAAAACCCCGTCTCTACCAAAAATACAAAAATTAGTTGGGTGTGGTGATGCACGCCTGTAATCCCAGCTACTCGGGAGGCTGAGGCATGAGAATCACTTGAACCCAGGAGGTGGAGGTTGCAGTGAGCCGAGATTGTACCACTGCACTCCAGCCTGGGCAACAGAGTGAGACTGTGTCTCAAGAAAAAAAAAAAAAGATTCTCATAAGGAGCACACAACCTAGATCCCTCGCGTGCACAGTTCACTATAGGGTTTGCACTCCTATGAGAATCTGATGCCGCTGCTGCTCTGACAGGAGGCGGAGCTCAGGCAGTGATGGTCACTCGCCTGCTGTTCATCTGGGTTCCTAACAGGCTGCGGACTGGTACTGGTCTGTGGCCTGGGGGTTGGGGACCCCTGTCCTAGTGAATAGGAGACTGTGTCCGGGATTAAGACCTGCTGGTCCCCTCGCCCCTGGAACCCGGCAGCATGGTTGAGGTTAATGCTGCAGATTGGAGTCCAGTTGATCATAGATGCTTAATGAGATGCTGTATGAAACAACACATTTGGCCCCAGCCTCTGTTGGTCAGATTCATCAGGGTGGAAGCAGAATGACACATTCGTTTGATTTATCAGCAGCTAAGGCGGTAGAGGGGAGTCTCTTGCTCCTACAGATCTTGCTGAATGTACCAGGAATGCATGACCATGATAGCTCTCTCCCTTGGTTTTATTTATTTTCTTTCTTTCTTTCTTTCCTTCTTTCTTTCTTTCTTTCTTTCTTTCTTTCTTTCTTTCTTTCTTTCTTTCTTTCTTTCTTTCTTTCTTCTTTCTTTCTTTCTTTCTTTCTTTTCGACAGAGTTTCACCGTGTTGCCTAGGCTGGAGTACAGTGGCACAATCTGAGCTCACTGCAACCTCTGCCTCCGGGGTTCAAGTGATTCTCTTGCCTCAGTCTCCTAAGTAGCTGAGATTATAAGGGACACACCACCAGGCTCGGCTAATTTTTGTATTTTTAGTAGAGATGGGGTTTCGCCATGTTGGCCAAACTGGTCTCAAACTCCTGACCTCAAGTGATTGACCTGACTCGGCCTCCCAAAGTGCTGGGATTACAGACGTGAGCCACTGTGCCTGGCCTCCCTTGGTCATTTCTTAGGGTTGTGTTTTCAGCAAGCACCTTGAGGGGTGAGGGCAGGCTGGGTATAGCCAGGCAGGTCCCCAAGCTTAGCATGCCTCTTTCGTAACAACCCACTCCCTGTGCAGGTGTCCATCTGGGTCCCCGGCTCTGCCTCCACAGCCCAGGGGAATCCCACACATGGTGGCGTCTATGCTGCTTCGTGTGAGCAGGAAAGCCTTTGTCTCTGGCCCTGGAGTCTCGAGGCTTCTCCCAGCATTTTTGAAACAGTAAGAGGCTCACATACTAGCCTGTTAAGTGGAATCATATCAAATCCCAGACCCAGCAGTCAGCTGGGTGGAGGCCAAGCCTGGGCCTTTCTAGTTGGGTTGTCAGCCCCTTGGCACTTCCCAGGGACGGTCCGTCGAGATTTCCTGACGATCAGGATCCCAGAACATCAAGGACCAGAGCAAGACTGGCTGTGGTCACAGGTTCCAGTCCAGAGCTTTCGTCTTCTGGGAAAGGAAACTGGGTCCCTGCATACTGTGTGCTTAAGGTCATCTGTCTCCCAAGATGTGGTTGATTTCAAAGAAAACATTCAGGAACAGGGATTATGGTGTTTACAGAACCAAGGCACTCTTCCTGTAAGCTTCAGGAAAGAAACCAAACCAGCCTTGCTGCAGCTGCTTTTCCAGTCCACCCATTAGCCCTTGGGCGTGCAGGAGCGTGAGACCTGCCGGGAGGGCTAGACAGTGACCTCCTTGGTCCCACACCGTCTTGCCTTCCCAACGTACTTAAATTGACATCCAGAAATCTTCCTAAATTGCAGAGATTAAGTAAAAGCTTTCAGGGTTAGAGTGTCCCTCAGAAGGATGGCTGCTGGTGAAATGTTAGAGAAGGGGTAAGCTGACCTAGCAGTGGATAACGTCAATACCGCTGCCAGCTGGGAGAACAGGTCCCCTTTTCCTACAGGGGAGAAGGCACTGTTTATACCCTCAAGGCATTTTAGGCAGAGATCATCAGGGAATAAACAGGGAAGGACAGGCTGGGTGCAGTGGCTCATGCCTGCAATCACAGCACTTTGGGAGACCGAGGCGGGTGGATCACCTGAGGTCAGGAATTCAACACCAGCCTGGGCAACATGAGGAAACCTTGTCTCTACTACAAATACAAAGATTAGCCAGGTGGGGTGGCACATGCCTGTAATCCCAGCTACTTGGTAGGCTGAGGCTGGAGAATCACTTAAACCTGGGAGGTGGAGGTTGCAGTGAGCCAAGATCGTGCCACTGCGTTCCAGTCTGGGCGACACAGCGAGACTCCGTCAAAGAAAATTAAAAAACAGGGCAGGTCAGAGCCATAAATGCCAAGGCAAGAACAACAGGGAAGTTCCACATGCCACCTGTGCCTGTTGCTACGTGAGGCGTGACCAGGGACTGGGGAGGGCAAACATAAGATACAGTCCCTGAGCCTGTTAGTCACGGTGGATGAGAACCAAATGGCAAGGCTGGATGCAGTGGCTCATGCCTGTAACCCCAGCATTTTGGGAGGCCAAGGAGGATCAATTGAGCCCAAGAATTCAAGACCAGCCTAGGCAACATAGTGAGACCCCATCTGTAAAAAATATATATATATATTTTTTGAGATGGGGTCTCACCCTGTCACCCAGACTGGAGTGCAGTGGCGCAATCTTGGCTCACTACAACCTCCACCTCCCAGGCTCAAGCAATTCTCCTGCCTCAGCCTCCCAAGTAACTGGATTACAGGCGCCCACCACTATGGCCTGGCTAATTTTTGTATTTTTAGTAGAGACGGGGTTTCACCGTGCTGGTCAGGCTGGTCTCAAACTCCTGACCTCGTGATCCACCCGCCTCAGCCTCCCAAAGTGCTGGGATTACAGGTGTGAGCCACTGCGCCCAGCCCCCCAAAAATTTTTTGTATGAGCCAAGCATAATGGTGCATGGCTGTAGTCCCAGCTACTCAGGAGGCTGAGGTAGGAGGATCCCTTGAGCCCAGGAGGTTGAGGCTGCAGTGAGCTATGATCATACCACTGCACTCCAGCCTGAGTGACAGAGCAAGACCCTACTTCAAAAAAAAAAAAAAAAAAAAAAAAAAAGCTGGGCACGGTGGCTCATGCCTGTAATCCCAGCACTTTGGGAGGCCAGGGTGGGCAGATCACGACGTTAGGAGATCGAGACCATCCTGGTTAACGCGGTGAAACGCTGTCTCTACTACAAATACAAAAAATTAGCTGGACATGGTGGCGTGTGCCCGTAATCCCAGCTACTTGGGAGCCTGAGGCAGGAGAATCGCTTGAACCAGGGAGTTGGAGGTTGCATTGCAGTGAGCTGAGATCAGACCACTGCACTCCAGCCTGGCGACAGAGCAAGACTCCGTCTCAAAAAAAAAAAAAAAATTGAAGAAGAAAACAAAAACTAACATTGATTGAGCATCAGTTTAACTTGTGCCAGGCAGGTTCTGTGCAAAACCATTTCCTACATGAGATAAGTTTTCCTTTTTACAGAGGAGGAAACAGTAGTCCAGAGTGGCTAGCTGATTTCTCCACAAAGCAGTAAGCGGTAGAGCGACTGACCTCCAGGACCCAAACTTGCAGCCCCTCTGTGTCGGTGGTGACTCGCCCTTAGCACAGTACCTGGCAGCAGGAGATGCCACCTGTTCACTAAGGCATGGCGAGCAGCACCTCTGAGTCACACCGTTCTGGGTGGTGCACAAAGCAGATGAGTTCTCACTCTCATGGAATGCGCACTCTGCCTCGAGAGACGGACACTTTCTCTCATATCCTGCGTCCAGTTGCAGGCAAAGCCACAATCATTGCTCATCTCCCAGTCACACTCAGGGTAAAGAGCAAAGGTCTTTGATTTACAAGTCCACGCCCGCCACCTGCCTCTCCTCCCCTCTCCCTCATCTGCCTCTCTCCTTCCACTCTCTCTGCCACTCTGACCTCAGCGCAGCTCCTCAGACACAGGCACATTCCTGCCTCAGGGACCTTTGCATTTGCTCTTCCCTCTTCCTCTATATGCTTGCGTTGCTTGCCTGCTTGTCTTCAGGTCTTTTTTTTTTTTTTTTTTTTTTTTTTGAGTCTTGCCCTGTTGCCCAGGCTGGAGTGCAATGGCATGATCTCAGCTCACTGCAACCTCCACCTCCCGAGTTCAAATGATTCTCCTGCCTCAGCCTCCTCCCGAGTAGCTGGGATTATAGGCGCCCACCACCATGCCCAGCTAATTTTTGTATTTTTAGTAGAGACAGGGTTTCACCATGTTGGCCAGGTTGGTCTTGAACTCTTGACCGCCTGCCTTGGTCTCCCAAAGTGCTGAGATTACAGGCATGAGCCACTGCACCTGGCCTGTCTTCAGGTCTTTTTAATTTTTTTACTTTATTATTTATTTATTTATTTATTTATTTATTTATTTTGAGACGGAGTCTCGCTCTGTCGCCCAGGCCGGAGTGCCGTGGCGCAATCTCCGCTCACTGCAAGCTCCACCTCCTGGGTTCACGCCATTCTCCTGCCTCAGCCTCTCCGAGTAGCTGGGACTACAGGCGCCTGCCACCAAGCCCGGCTAATTTTTTGTATTTTTAGTAGAGATGGGGTTTCACCGTGTTAGCCAGGATGGTCTCGATCTCCTGAACTCGTGATCCACCCATCTCGGCCTCCCAAAGTGCTGGGATTACAGGTGTGAGCCACCGTGCCCAGCCTTATTTTTTATAGGGACAGTGTGTCTCACTCTGTCACCCATGCTGGAGTGCAGTGATGCAATCTCAGCTCACTGCTGCCTAGATCTCCTGGGCTCAAGCGATTCTCCTGCCTCAACCTCCCGAGTAGCTGAGACTACAGGCATGGGCCACCACACCTGGCTAATTTTTAAATTTTTGTAGAGATGGCGTCTCACTATGTTGCCCAGGCTGGTCTCAAACTCCTGGGATTAAGCAGTCCTCCCACCTTGGCCTCCCAAAGTACTGGGATTACAGGCTTTTATTGTGGTATAAGTTGTACAAAACTCACCCATTTCAAATATACAACTAGGTGATTTTTAAAATTTATTTTTTTGAGGCAGGGTCTTGCTCCATTGCCCAGTCTGGAGTGCAGTGGCACGATCATAGCTCACTGCAGCCTGGAACTTCTGGGCTCAAGCAGTCCTTCTGCCTCAGCTTCCCAAGTAGCTGGGACCAAAGGCAGGTGCCACTACGCCCAGCTAATTTTTTTTTTTTTTTTTTAGAGACGAGGTCTCACTATGTTGGCTAGGCTGGTCTCAAACTCTGGTCTGAAGTGATCCTCCCACCTCGGCCTCCCACAGTGCTGGGATTACAGGCATGAGCCATCCTGTCCAGCCCTCAGAGATTTTAAATAACTTTACCAAATAGTGCAATTATTACCATAAATCAGTTCTAAAACATCTAAAACACTTTCCTGTCTTCAATAAGACCCCTCCCTGTTCCTACCCTCAGCTCCCAGCAACCACTAATCCACCCTGTCTCTATAATTGCCTTTCCTGAAAATTTCATATAAAGGGTGTCATACAATATACATTGCCTCTTGTGTCTGGCGTGTTTCACCTAGCACATGATTAAAGTCCGTGGCATAGCCTATGTCAGGAGTTTGCTGCTTGCTGTTGCTGAACACTATTCCATTGTATAGATGTGCTACATTTTCTTTTTTCTTTCTTTTTCAGACAGAGTCTCACTCTGTTGCCCAGGCTGGAGTATAGTGGTGTGATCTCAGCTCACTGCAACCTCCACCTCCTGGGTTCAAGTGATCCTCCTGCCTCATCCTCCCAAGTAGCTAGGATTACAAGTATGTGCCACCACACCTAGCTAATTTTTGTATTTTTATTTTTTGAGATGGAGTCTCACTCTGTCGCCCAGGCTGGAGTGCAGTGGTGTGATCTCGGCTCACTGCAACCTCTGTCCCCACAGGTTCAAGCGATTCTCCTGCCTCAGCCTCCCAAGTAGCTGTGACTACAGGCACACACCACCACGCCCAGCTAATTTTTGTATTTTTAGTAGAGAAGAGGTTTCACCATGCTGGCCAGACTGGTCTCGAACTCCATACCTCGTGATCTGCCCGCCTTGGCCTCCCAGAGTGCTGGGATTACAGGCGTGGACCACTGCGCCTGACCAATTTTTGTGTTTTTAGTAGAGATGGAGTTTCACCATGTTGGCCAGGCTGGTCTGGAACTCCTGACCTCAAGTGATCCACCTGCCTTGGCCTCCCAAAGTGCTGAGAATACAGGTGTGAGCCACCGTGCCTGGCCACATATTACATTTTCTTTTTTTTTTTTCTTTTTTTTTTTTTTTTTGAGACGGAGTCTCGTTCGTCACCCAGGCTGGAGTGCAGTGGCGTGATCTCGGCTCACTGCAAGCTCCACCTCCTGGGTTAACGCCATTCTCCTGCCTCAGTCTCCCGAGTAGCTGGGACTACAGGCGCCTTGCCACCACGCCCGGCTAATTTTTTTGTATTTTTAGTAGAGACAGGGTTTCACTAAGTTGGCCAGGATGGCCTTGATCTCCTGACCTCGTGACCCGCCCGCCTCGGCCTCCTAAAGTGCTGGGATTACAGGCGTGAGCCACTGCACCCGGCCCACATACTACATTTTCTATCCACTCACCAGTTGATGAAGACTTAATTTGTTTCCAGTTTTCTTTTTTCTTGAGACAGGATCTCCCTGTATTGCCCAGGTTGGTCTTGAACTACTGGGCTCAAGTGATCCTCCCACCTAAGCCTCCCAAGGTGCTCGGATTTGTTTCCAGTTTTTTTTTCTACCATGCTATACATTTGACTTTGTTTCCCTGACTAGGATGTCAATTCCATGAGGCTAGATTTTTGCTGATTTTTTTTTTTTTTTTTTTTTTTTTTACCTCTGTACCCCTAGCTTTTTTTTTTTTTTTTTTTTGAAGGATTCTTGCTCTGCTGCCCAGGCTGGGGTGCAGCAGTGCAATCTTGGCTCACTGCAACCTCCGCCTCCCGGGTTCAAGCAATTCTCCTGCCTCAGCCTCCCAAGTGAAGGGGTGGGTTGCCCCTCCACACCCGTGGGTGTTTTTCGTTAGGTGGAACGAGAGACTTGGAAAAGAAAGAGACACAGAGACAAAGTATAGAGAAAGAAAAAGGGGCCCAGGGGACCAGCGTTCAGCACACGGAGGATCCCACCGGCCTCTGAGTTCCCTTAGTATTTATTGATCATTCTTGGGTGTTTCTCGGAGAGGGGGATGTGGCAGGGTCATAGGATAATAGTGGAGAGAAGGTCAGCAGATAAACATGAACAAAGCTCTCTGCATCATAGACAAGGTAAAGAATCAAGTGCTGTGCTTTAGATATGCATACACATAAACATCTCAATGCCTTACAGAGCAGTATTGCTGCCCACACGTCCCATCTCCAGCCCTAAGGCGGTTTTCCCCTATCTCAGTAGATGGAACATACAATCCGGTTTTATACTGAGACATTCCATTGCCCAGGGATGGGCAGGAGACAGATGCCTTCCTCTTGTCTCAACTGCAAAGAGGCGTTCCTTCCTCTTATACTAATCTTCCTCAGCACAGATCCTTTACGGGTGTCGGGCTGGGGGACGGTCAGGTCTTTCCCTTCCCACGAGGCCATATTTCAGACTATCACATGGGGAGAAACCTTGGACAATACCTGGCTTTCCTAGGCAGAGGTCCCAGCGGCCTTCCGCAGTGTTTGTGTCCCTAGGTACTTGAGATTAGGGAGTGGTGATGACTCTTAACGAGCATGCTGCCTTCAAGCATCTGTTTAACAAAACACATCTTGCACAGCCCTTAATCCATTTAACCCTGAGTTGACACAGCACATGTTTCAGAGAGCACGGGGTTGGGGGTAAGGTTATAGATTAACAGCATCTCAAGGCAGAAGAATTTTTCTTAGTACAGAACAAAATGGAGTCTCCTATGTCTACTTCTTTCTACACAGACACAGTAACAATCTGATCTCTCCTTCTTTTCCCCACACCAAGTAGCTGGGATTACAGGCGCACGCCACCATGCCCGGCTAATTTTTGTATTTTTTTTTAGTAGAGACGGGGTTTGACCATGTTGGCCAGGCTGGTCTCGAACTCCTAACCTCAGGTGATCCGCCTGCCTTAGCCTCCCAAAGTGCTGGGATTACAGGCATGAGCCACTGCACCTGGCCACTTTTTTAAAAAATTAATTTGTATTTATTTATTTTCAGCTCCTCCTTTAACAATTTTTTTTCTTTTTTTTTTAAATAGAGACAGGGTTTTGCCATGTTGCCCAGGCTGGTCTCAAACTCCTGAGCTCAAGCCATCCACCCACCTCGGCCTCCCAAAGTGCTGGGATTACAGGCATGAGCCACTATGCCTGGCCATCCCCAGGTCTTGAAGTGTGCTGGAGACATAGTAGGTGCTCAATAAATACATGCTGAATAAGTGAATGTGAAGAAAGGTAACTGCAGATGGTGGCAGGCACAGGCTATGCTGGACGTCAAGCCGGGGAAAGGGGATGGAGCAATGCCGCTGAGTTGCTGGCAGCTGAGCCAGGCGCCTCTGAGGAATGGACATGTGAGCAGACACCTGAGTGTACAAGGGCATGAGCTGCATGCTCATTACCATGCCCAGGCCTCAGCCACCTGCTCCTAGATGCCCACTCCCTGCAGGTGCAGGCAGCCCAGTTGCTGGGGGCAGGGCTGGGCTGGAGAGGGATGCCAAAGACATCTCGCCTCACAGAGGTAGGAGCAGATGACTCAGGCTCCAGTTTCTACCCTAGCCCGACCTGAACCCAGCCCAGGGGAGAGAAAGCTGGGCCCAGCTGGTTGCTTATTCCTCTGAGAGCTCATGAGAGGGTGAGACAGAGGGGCCAGGCCAAGCCTTGAAATCAAGCTACACTGCCTGGGTTTGAACTACATATATAGCATGAACAGACTAGAACTAGACTACGTGTGTGTGTGTGTGTGTGTGTGTGTGTGTGTGTGTGTGTGTGTGTATGATGGTGTCTCGCTCTGTCACGCAGGCTGGAGCACAGTGGCACAATCTCAGCTCACTGCAACCTCTGCCTCCTGGATTCAAGTAATTCTCAACCCTCAATCTCTCGAGTAGCTGGGATTACAGGCACGTGCCACCATGATCAGTGAATTTTTGTATTTTTCACCATGTTGGCCAGGCTGGTCTCGAACTCCTGACCTCAAGTGACCCTCCCGCCTCAGCCTCCCAAAATGCTGGGAATTACAGGTGTGAGCCACTGTGCTCGGCCCGTATGTGTGTTTTGAGACAAGGTCTTGCTCTGTCACCCAGGCTGGAGTGCAGTGGCTCAGTCACAGCTTACTGCAGCCTGGACTTCCCAGGCTCAAGTGATCCTCCTGCCTCAGCCTCTCAAGTAGCTGGAACTACAGGCGAGAGCCACCATGCCTGGCTAAGTTTTAATTTTACGTAGAGATGGTCTCAGTATATTGCCCAGGCTGATCTCAAACTCTTGGGCTCAAGTGATCCTCCTGCCTTGCTTCCCTCCCAAAGTGCTAGGATTACAGGCATGAACCACTGCACCTGGCCCATGCTATATGTTTGCCCCTCGTCTTCTTACCTACTTCCTCAGTTTTCTCATCTGTGAAGTAGGGGTTGGAACAGTAGGGGTTGAATGTTTGTGTCTTCCCCAAACTCCTGTGCTGAAGCCGAGTGATGGTATTTGGAGGTAGGACCTCTGGGAGGTCATCAGGTGATGCCGGTGGAGCCCTTATTAATGGGATTTGTGCCCTTATAGAAAGGGACACAATATGAAATGATCTTGCTCTGGGCCATGCGGGGAGGCAGAGAGAAGGTGGCTGTCAAGGAGCCAGGAAGCGGCACTCCTGACACCGGATCTACCAACACCCCCATCTCAGACTTCCAGCCTCCAGGACCGTGAGAACTGTGTTTCCTGTTGAAGCCACCCTCTCTATATCTGTTACAGCAGCCCACACTGATTAAGACACTTGTCTTTTTTTTGTTTGTTTGTTTGTTTGAGATGGAGCCTCGCTCTATCACCCAGGCTAGAGTGCAATGGCGCAATCTCGGCTCACTGCAACCTCCTCCTCCCGGGTTCAAGTGATTATCCTGGCTCAGCCTCCCAAGTAGCTGGGACTACAGGCACCTGCCACCATGCCTGGCTAAATTTTGTATTTTTAGCAGAGACAGGGTTTCACCATGTTGGCCAGGCTGGTCTCCAACTCCTGACCTCAGGTGATCCACCTGCCTTGGCCTCCCAAAGTGCTGGGCGTGAGCCACCATGCCTGGCTTGACACTTATCTTTTATATCTATATAATTTTTTCTTTGTTGAGACGGAGTCTCACTGTGTCGCCCAGGCTGGAGTGCAGTGGTGCGATCTTGGCTCACTGAAACCTCTGCCTCCCAGGTTGAAGTGATTCTCGTGCCTCAGCCTCCGGAGCAGCTGGGATTACAGGCGTGCGCCACCACGCCCAGCTAATTTTTGTATTTTTAGTGCAGACCGGGTTTCACCATGTTGGCCAGGCTGGTCTTGAACTCCTGACCTCAGGTGATCTACTTGCCTCGGCCTCCCAAAGTGCTGGGATTACAGGCGTGAGCCACCACCACTGGCCCAAAACACCTACCTTTTATTTTTTAAAAAACCAACACATTATCAGTACTTCATGCCAGACACCATTCTAGGAAATTAACTCATCTGACTCTCACATCAATCCCATGGGTAGCTGTTATTTACAGATGAGGAAACTGAGGCACAGAGGTAAAGCAACTTTGCTGAGGTCCCCCTGCTGCTAAGTGACTCAGCTGGCATCTAGTGCAGCAGGCTGGCTCCAAATCTATGCCCTTCACCCCTCGGACGCTGCTCACCAAGCCGGAGGGGCTGTGGGAGTGAGTTAGAACACGGGACGCCCCTGGCAGCAGCGCCCTGCGTGTTAAAGCGCCGCGGAGGAGGCTGTATTGTCGCGGTATGCAGGAAGGCAGGGGCAGCACCTCCCTTTTCAAGAACCAGCATCTGAGCTTTTGGGGGAAACCTGTAGCTCCCTGAATGCCATCCACAGAGCCCCCCTCAGTCGGCCTCCCCTCAGGCACCAAGGCTGGCGGAGGCAGTCACCTGTCCGTCTCCCCCCACTTTTCACAGAGGAAATGCTGGGTGGTGCCGGGCAGTGAGTCAGGGCTGAGGACCAGGACAGAGGTTGGGTGGGGCGTCTCAGCATTCCTCCAACGGGCAGGTCTCAGCGCTCCTCCTCCTGCTCGGCTCCTCTGCAGGGCCCAGGCGCCCTTGGCCTTGGGACACTTCTCTCACCGCTATGGAGTTCGACCTCGGAGCAGGTGAGTTCCTGGGGAGTGTGGATTGGAGGTGCGGGGGGCCGGACCCAAGCCCAGAAGCTGCCTGCACCAACCACCCAACTTCTCTCCACAGCCCTGGAGCCCACCTCCCAGAAGCCTGGTGTGGGGGCGGGCCATGGGGGAGACCCCAAGCTCAGTCCCCACAAAGTTCAGGGCCGGTCGGAGGCAGGGGCAGGTCCGGGTCCAAAGGTAAGTCGCCTCATCACTGGCTGCGGAGGGGCGGGAACTGTGGGGTTGCCCCTGACCCCAGGGTCCTGCCTTGGGCTTCCAACTTCGGGGGCTGAATAAGGGGCACCGCCTCACTGCCGCACCTCCATCCAGCAAGGACACCACAGCTCTTCCGATTCCAGCAGCAGCTCCAGCGACTCGGACACGGATGTGAAGGTAAGGGGCTCTCGCCAGCGTCCCCAAGCACGTGCCCTGCACCCCAGAGAGGCGTCCCAGCGCTGGGGCTGGCGGGGAGGGTGCGCGGAGCGGTTCCCCTGTCTCGCTTCCAGCCCAGAACCATCTCTTCTCTCGCATCCCTGCCCTCGGCCCCACAGCCCCACGCTGCTGGCTCCAAGCAGCACGAGAGCACCCCGGGCAAGGCCAAGAAGCCCAAAGTGAAGAAGAAGGAGAAGGGCAAGAAGAAGAAGGAGGCTTCCCACTGAAGGGCCCTGGACAGGGCTCATTAAACCTTCCTCTCTGCCTTCTGCGACTGGTCAGCGCGGTGCCTGCTTTGGCCCGTCCCCAGCTCCCTGCCCCCTGCCCAGGACTGGGCCCGCCCGTTCGTGCGCGCGGCCAAGGAGAGGCTGCCCACGCCATGCCCATCAGGGTTTATTGTTTCTGTAACAGTGGCCACGCCCTGGGGCGGTGGCCTGTGCAGCTGGAGATCATTCAGCACCTTGGGTTGGGGGCGGGGCTGGGCGGGACATGGGATGGAGGCGGTGCCTGTGGCCAGACAGGGTGGACCCTGGGGCCTGCAGGCAGGAGATGAGTCCGGCGGCCACAGTGGCCCCCAGCAGCAGCAGCAGCAGCGGGAGGTTCAGCGGGCGCGCTCACCGCACCAGGTGGAAGGTGAGCCAGTACATGAGCAGAGGCTGTGCCGCAGCCACCGCCATGGTCAGGTACATGCGCAGCTGGTTCCGGGCCCCACGCACCGGGACCCCCTCAGCTGCTGCCTCTGCCAAGATCTTCAGCCGCAGGGTCCGGATCTGGGTGGGAAAGGGAGAGAGGAACCAACGGGTTTACCCTTGAGCCCTCTGGGCCAGAGTGAGAGCCTGGACATACTTCCAGCCTCTGCCTAGAAGCCCCAGGCAGCCGGGGGACTAGTCCCTGGCCCTCTGCAGCCTCAGGTTTCTGCTCCCGGGGCCTCAGTTTCCCCAAACCTGCTAACATGGTGAGGATTTGCTTCTCCCCAGGCCCTGTGGGCAAAATATAAGAAGGTTCCACACTCAAATGCCAGGCAAGGTCCGGGAGCGGGTGAAGGGGGACTTCCCGGTGGACACCCGGCCTGAGGGGGTGGGAGACGTGGTCCAGGCTGCTGCCCCCCCTTATGCTGGCGACATGGCAATTTCTGAAGACATGCCAGAAATGCTATCTTTATTTTTATTAAAGGACAGGGTCTCTGGCCTGGCGCGTTGGCTCATGCCTGTAATCCCAGCACTTTGGGAGGCCAAG